>NW_027206124.1:3425000-3830000 GCF_024711535.1 Dipodomys merriami | reverse complement strand
ACCTATCCTCTTGGAAGCCCTGTGGGCTAAGGATGATTAGAATAAGATTAAGATCTGATGGCAGATGCAGGTGACTCATGCCTGGAATCCTAGACTCAGGAGGCTGAGCTCTGTAGATCACAGAGACCAAACCAGCATGGTCAGGAAAGTCTGTAAGAATGTTTTAACCAAAGAAGCCTTAAGTAGCCAGATGCAGATGAATCACACCTGTAATCCTACCTACTCAGGAGGCTGAGATATGAAGATCGAGGTTCAAAGCCAGCAGGGAAGTCCATGAGATTCTTCTCTCCAATTAACCACTTAGCAACCCAAAGTAGAGCTGTGGCTCAAGTGGTAGAGCACCAGCCTTCAGTAAAAAAGCCAAGGGACAATGTCCAGGCCCTGAGTTCAAGCCCCACTATCCACACAGAAAAACAACTAAAGCTGGGCACTGCTGGCTTATGCCTGTAATCCTAGCTACTCAGGAGGATGAGATCTGAGGATTGTGGTTGAAAGCCAGCCCGAGCCGAAAAGTCCATGAAACTCTTATCTCCAACTAACCACTCAGAAAACCAAAAGTGGCGCTGTAGCTCAAGTGGTAGAGCGCTAGCCTTGAGCTGAAGAGCTGAGGGACAGGGCCCAAGCCAGAGTTCAAGCCCCATGACCAACAAAAACAAAAACAAAACCCAAATAAACAGCAACAACAGAAAACATGAATGAGGTATGGTGAATGAGCTAAGGTAGAGAAGGTTGAGGATCAGATCTTGCCTTTTCTGGATTTGAATTTTTGATATTTTGTTCATCATAGGGCTTTTTTTTTCTTGGTATGAATTCAACTTGTTGAAATATTTCACCATACTTTAAGAAAAATACCATTTATCGTGACTATAGTGTTCTTTTGGTATCCACTTAAATTAGGATAGGGTGGCTTTGAACTGCAATCCTTAGATCTCAGCCTCCTGAGTAACTATGATTACAGATGTGAGCCATAGGACTTGGCTAATTATTTTGTTGTTGTTGTTGTTTTGGTAGTTGTAGGGCTTGAACTCAGGGTGTGGGCTTTGTCCCTGAGCTCTTTTGCTCAAGATAGTGCTCTACCACTTTGAGCCACAGTGCCACTTCTGGTTTTCTGGTGGCTAATTGGAGATAAGAGTCTTATGGACTTTTCTGCATAGGCTAGCTTTGAAGTGGGATCCTCAGGCCTCAGCCTCCTGAGTGTCTAGGATTATAGGCATGAGCAGAATCTGGAGTTTGAACCCAAGGATTACTTGCTAGGCAGAGGTTCTTACCACATAAGCCACACCATCCAGATGAAAAGAAAGTCCTTATACTCTACATGCATAAACATTTTTCAGTTGTATGTATTTCATCTGGCTGGATAATAAATAGTATTGCTCTTCTCTGAAGTAGAAGGAAAAAAACATCTAGACCAGTAGAGGGCGCAAAAGAACAATGTATGAAGAAGACATCATCAGCCAGGCTGTCCACAAAGATGTTCCTCAGACTAGATTCCCTTTTTGTCCAGATGAAAACCCATCCACGTTCTAATTCTCTACCTCTCTAGAGACCCCAAATATACAAGTAAGCTGGGCTCACATCTGTAATTCTAGCTACTCAGGAGGCTGAGATCTGAGGATCATGGTTTGAAGCCAGCTGGGACAGGAAAGTCCATGAGACTTTTTTTTTTTTTTTTTGCCAGTCATGGGGCCTGAGCTCTGGGCCTGGGTGCTGTCCCTCAGCTCTTCAGCTCAAGGCTAGCACTCTACCACTTGAGCCACAGTGCCACTTCTGGCTTTTTCTGCTTATGTGGTGCTGAGGAATTGAACCCAGGGCCTCTTGCATGCAAGGCAAGCACTCTACCACTGAGCCACCTTCCCAGCCCATCCATGAGACTTTTATCTCTAATTAAATACCAAAAATAAGTCAGAGTACTAGCCTTGAGCAAAAGATGCATGGATAGCATCTTCATCCTGAGTTCAAGCCCCAGGAAGGGCACTCGTATGCACAAAACCACAAATAAAATTCAATATAAAGCTGGGCACCAGTGGCTCACAGGAGGCTGAGATCTGAGGATCATGGTTCAAAGCCAGCCCGGGAAGCAAAGTCTGTAAGACTCTTATCTCCAATTAACCACCCAGAAAACCAAAAGTGGTGCTGTGGCTCAAGTGGTAGAGTGCTAGCCTTGAGCTGAAGAGCTGAGGGACAGCGCCTAGGCCCAGGGTTCAGGACCCACAACGAACAAAAAAAAAAAAAAAGAAAAAAATTAAATCTAAGAATTAGTTTTAAAAGAGCTAGAGGAGTGGCTCGAGAGGTAGAATACCTACTTATCAAGCAGGAAGGCCTGAGTTAAAACACCAGTACCTGACAAGGTTGGAGGGGCAGCTCAGGGTGGAGGACTTGTCTAATATGTGTAAGGATGTAGGTTTGATCCCTGGTATGTGAATAAATAAGTTAATAATAAAGGAATACTGTAACAACGACAAGAGTGTCTAGATTCTCTTCCAAAAGTACCCAAAGAAGATAGCTATATTGGTGCCAGTGATCAAAAAACAAAGAAAATATCCCATAGGTCAGACTTGTGTTGATGGGGCTTCAGAAGGGCTCCTTGCAAATGCAAAACAAGGGATCTTGATGGCATGACTAATCAAGTAGGCCTTTTACCACTAAGCTACACCTCCTCCTTGTGTGGGTGTGTGTGTGCATGCACATGTGTGTGCCATGTTTGGGCTTGAACTCAGGGTCTGGACACTGTGCTTAGCTCTTTCACTTAAGACTGGCACTCTATAATTTGGGCCACAGCTACATTTCCAGCTTTTTGATGGTTAATTGGAGATAAGAGTCTCATGGACTTTCCTGCCTGGGTTGGCTTTAAACCGTGATCCTCAGATCTCAGCTTCCTGAGTAGCTAGGATGACAGGTGTGTACCACCAGCATTTAGCTTGGATCCCATTTTTAAAAGCACGCAGTCTTCCTCACTTTAGAATGCCTTTTTTATAACAGGGCCTCAACGGAACATTTGTGTCCTATCTCTCAAGCAAAGCAGACAGCTCGTTGATTAAACATGTGTTTTTGTTCCTCTCTGCGATTACTCACCCTGTTCCCTGAGTCAGAATGCCCTACCTCATTCTTGCCTGTCCAGCAAACTTTCCTGTGGCCTCCCCCTATCCCCTGCCTCAGGCCATGAGCTCTCTCTTCTCCTATTTCATTTCTTCTCCTTACACCATTGTTCATTTCTGCAGCAATTGTTCTTGATTATGAGCACCATCTATTTCACTTTTTAAATATTTCCTCTATTTCTCTGTACATAGCCAGAAACATTCATTGAATTGCATCTAGGACTCTAATTTTAGTTTCTGTACCCTGGCTTGGTTCGTGATACTGAGCATGTTATTTAATTAACTACCTCAGGGTTAAGTATAAACCAGATAATGTAGTTAGGGGTAACCCTGTACATGACACATTTGGTGCTACAGATTGTCAGTGAATGAAAAGATCCACACAGGAGAGAGTGCTAGTGGCTCACGCCTGTTATTTTAGCTACTCAGGAGGCTGAGATCTGAGAATCACAGTTCGAAGGCAGCCCAGGCAGGAAAGTCTATGAGACTCCTATCTCCCATTAACCACTAAAAAGCCATAAGTGGAGCTGTGGCTCAAGTGGTAGAATAATAGCTTTGGGCACAAAAGCTTGGGACAGCACCCAGGCCCTAAGTTCAAGCCCCACAATCAACTAAACCAAACCAAACAAACAAACATAAAAAACCAAGAAAGAAGCAATAGGAAAGAGGCAAATGGCCTCTTCTTCCCCAGGAAGAGAGACATGTAGGGAAAGGATGGGGGGGTAGGGATGAGAGGGACATATTTCAGGAGTGCACATTCCAGGCTGTACGGAGGGCCACTCTGTCTCTAGTAGTCTGCTGCAGAGTTCTGCCTTTAAGTTTTGCCCCTTTCAGCAAGAGCAACAAAACTGGAAATGGACCCAGTGGAAGGATGACAGGCTACATTGCTCTGCTTTTACCATATTGGTGCAATGGATGGAAATGGACTGCTGGTTATTAGCTTGAAGTCCTACATTTGTATTAAAGAATTATAGGACCCATGCCAGGTGCAGGTAGTTCATGCCTGTAATCCTCCCTACTTGGAAGCTGAGGATTGAGTTCCAGATCAACCTAGTCAGAAAAGTCTGAGACTCTTTTTCCACAGAGGAAGGCTGGGTGGGAAATGAGACCCTAATCCTAAAAATAACCAGTGAAAAACAGGGCCAGAGGCATGGCTCAGTAGTAGAACTCTAACCTAGCCTGAGTTCAAATGATAGTGTTGCAAAAAAAAAAAGAGAAATATATGAATATGTTTATATATATATATATGTATATGTATATATATGATCTAAGAGTGTAGGTCAGATGGAATGCTTGCCTAGTATGAACAGGCCCTGGGTTGGACCCCAGCATGCATGTACTCACACACACACACACACACACACACACACACACACACACACACACACACACACACACAATTGGGTATAATTATAAAAGCATATGGGTTTGACCTAGTATCAATGTGAGGGGAAATGTCCTAGAGAGAAGAGGGTAGGAAAGACTGGTTATAAAGTCAGTCTGAGCCAAAGGGTCAATGCAGTGCAGAAGTTACAAATATAAAAATATAGAGCATGATAACAGGGTGCAAGTCAGTGAAGGAAGACAGCGGTCTCACTGCACTGTGACAGTTGGATCACAGCTGAGTATTTTATGTTGCAAGCAACAGAAACCCAACCATGGAGGGAAGTGGACTCAGCGGGACTCCCTCCACTCACATCCCCTTAGGCCAGTGACCCATCGCCCAGCTTCGGGGCTCCCAGCTGCCTGAATTCCAACAGCAGCATTAGCCAGAGGGAGCTGCCCTGGGGACTTTCACTCCCTCAGGGACACTGCCAGCGACTGCCAGATACTGATGTACAAAGAGCCTCCTGTAGCTCTGCTCTGTGCCTCTCACCTGTGATCCTAGCTACTCAGGATGCTGAGATCTGAGGATTGAGGTTCTAAGCCAGCGTGGGCAGAAATGTCCATGAGTCTCTTCTCTTCAATTAATCAATAACAAAGCTGGAAGTAGAGCTGTGGATAGAGGGGGGTAATGTGCTAGCCTTGAGCAACAAAGCTAGAAGACAGCGTCCAGGCCCTGAGTTCAAGTTCCAGTACTGAGAGATACTACGTGAGCGCGCGTGTCGCGCGCGCGCGCACGCACGCACGCACGCACGCACGCACGCACGCACACACGCACGCACGCACGCACACACGCACGCACACACGCACGCACGCACACACACACGCACACACGCACACACGCACGCACACACACACACACACACACACACACACGCACACACACACACACACACACACACACACACACACACACACACACACACACACACACACACACACACACACACACACACTTCCTATGCTTCAACTGTTAGAGCTCTCCTGCTGTGGATCTAGCTAAGACAAGATCAATCTGGGCCTGTTCACTTTTTTCTCTTTTCCTGTCTTGCTCAACTTCCATCCTTACAGGTTTTTCCTTCCTCTGTAAGTCCTGTTTTTTGTTTTTTTCTTCCTTCCTTTCTTCCTTCCTTTCTTTCTTCCTCCCTCCCTCCTTCCCTCTTTTCTTTTTCTTTCTTTCTTCTTTCTTTCTTTCTTTCTTTCTTTCTCTCTCTCTCTCTCTCTCTCTCTCTCTCTCTCTCTCTCTCTCTCTCTCTCTCTCTCTCTCTCTCTTTCTTTTGTCAGTCATAGGGCTCGAATTCTGGGCCTGGGCGCTGTCCCTGTGCTCTTCAGCTCAAGGTGAGCGCTCTACTGCTTGAGCCACAGCACCATTTCTGGTTTTCTGGTGGTTTATTGGAGATAGGAGTCTCACAGACTTTCCCGCCGAGGCTGGCTTTGAACCATGATCCTCAGATCAGCCTCCTGAGTAGCTAGGATGACAGGCGTGAGCCACTGGCACCTGGCTTGTTCTTCCTTCCTTCCTCCCTTCCTCCCTCCCTCTCTCTCTCTTTCTTTCTTTTTTTTTTGGTCCAGTCGTGGGACCTGAACTCTGGGCCTGGGCACTGTCCCTCAGCTCTTCAGCTCAAGGCTAGCGTTCTACCATTGAGCCACAGCACCACTTCCGGCTTTTTTCTTTTTGCTTATGTGGTGCTGAGGAATGGAACCCAGGGCCTCATGCATGCAAGGCAAGCGCTCTACCACTGAGCCACCTTCCCAGCCCTCTCTATCTTTCTTTCTTTTATGGCAGTCGTGGGGCTTGTCCCTGCGCTGTCCCTGTGCTCTTCAGCTCAAGGCGAGCACTCTACCGCTTGAGCCACAGCACCACTTCCTTGTTCTTTATTATGGGTTCTATTTCCAAGGACCCATGACCTATAGGAAATCAAATAGCCTGAAATATCACTCATCTAGGATCTCAAACAGAATCACCGCCTGGCCTTCCTCTGTATCTCACCTCTGCTTGTTTCTGTATTCCTTTATTTTTCCTGTGGACTTCCTTGTTCACTCCAGATAGAAGCCAGACAGTTCAAGAGCCCTGCACATACAAGAGAACTGCTCCATTAGTTGTTGCAGAAAGACTTCAGGACTCATTCTGACTGAACTCTCTTGGCTCACGTGACCTTCAGGAACTTAACCACTACAAGTGGTGGTGGGGAACCCTGCTCTGATTGGTCAAGACAGGAGCTTTGGCTCATTCTTAGAATATGAGTGCTGCTGTCATTCCTAAAGCATTTGAATACATGGCGGGTGAGGAAGAGTGTTTCCTTCATCAGAAGAAATAGGATGTTTGCCTCAAGGACAAAAATAGCATGTGCTCCCAATAGATCCTGCTACACTAAGATTGTGCACCTGAAGTCATTAGGGTAATGAGGCATATGGAAACTGCCATGGGCCGAAAGAGCAACAGAAAGGGGCCTTCTCCCATTGGAAGTGATGGGAAAGAGCGTGGAATGGAGTGAGATATTGCTTGTGATATGGTTTTCTTTTTCTTTTTTCTTTTTGGTGGTACTGGAGCCTGTACTCAAGGGCCTTGTGCTTGCTAAACAGGTATTCTGCTACCTGAGCCACAACCAGCACACCCCTCCCCACCCCCTCTTTTTTTTTTTTTTTGCTTTAGTTATTTTTTAGATAAGGTCTTACCTACAATCTTCTTATCTATGTATAGCTGGTATTATAAAGGTGTGTGCTACCACACCCGACTTGTTGGTTTGCTTGAGCTGGCTTTCAGCCACCATAATCCTAGTCTCTGCCTCCTGAGAAGTTGGGATTGCAGTTGTGAACCACTCTGATGCCCAATCTATATTCTGTGAAGTTGTCCATGATAGCATTAGAAAGTTGGATGCTGGTAGCTCATGCTTGTAATCTTTCTTAGGAGGAGGGGATCCAGAGGATTGAAGTTTGAAAGCAGCTCAGGCAGGTAAATCTTTGAGACCCCCATCTCTACATTATCAGAGTGGAGACATAAGGTCTTGAGTCTAAGCCATGTTATTGGCACACAAGCCAAAAAATAACATTAGGAGGCAGAACACACACATGCATACACACAAGCATGTTGCATGTATAATATGTATATGCCTATGTGTATACATACACATACATATACACACACTATATCCAAGAAAGAATAGACCTGGTTGTGAGGTGGAACGGTTGTCCTGTCTGTGGTGAAAGCTAAAAAGGCACGTTGTTCTTCCTGTGACTAATAAAATACACTTTTGCTTCCTTTGTACCTTGACTTTTTTTCATGAGGGCTGTGTCTGCCTCCACAGTATCTAGACTGCCCCACCTTGGCCGTGTCAGGGAGAAATCTGCCCCACCCCAAGAATTCCAGCCTGCAGCACTTTCTCTTCTCAGGTGCTTCTGCTGCCTAAGCCCTACTCCCCCCAGTTGGTGTAATCAGCCCAGGTTAGTGGCTGTCTCATCTTTTATTCCTCAGTGACTTACTCAAGAATATATTTCTTAAGCTGGGTGCTGGTAGTTTATGGCTATAATCCTACTCAGGAGGCTGACATCTGATCAAGGTTTGAAGCCAGCTCAGGCAGACACATCTGAGAGACTTTCAGCTCCAATTAACCAGTAAAGAGTTGTGAGTGTCGGTGTGGCTCAAGTGGTAGGATACTAATCTTTTTTGTTTGTCGGTCATGGGGCCTGGACTCTGGGCCTGGGCGCTGTCCCTGAGCTCTTCAGTTCAAGGCTAGCGCTCTACCACTTGAGCCACAGAGCTACTTCCCACCTTTTCTGTTATGTGGTGCTGAGGAATCGAACCCAGGGCCTCATGCATGCAAGGCAAGCACTCTACCAGAGCCACTTTCCCAGCCCAAGGACACTAATTGTAAGTGAAAATTTAAGGGACAGCACCCAGGCCCTGAGTTCATAAAAAGAATGTATTTTGTCGAATAATTTTTATTAGGGCTTTTGTGGACGGAGTCTTTGGTGGAAGGAGTGACTAAGAGACCATAGGATCTGGCTTACCTCCAAGATTCTGGGAGGAGCTGGTGGTACTGAACTTGGGTCTGACTTATAGATGAATAATTGGAAAGACCCAGGGCCAAGCTGTTGGACAAAACAATACCCCCTCTTGCCCTTCAACTGAGCCACACCAATGGGCAGACCAAGAAGACCTTTAGGGGAGAAGAAGGGACCCCAATCTAAGAACTTACTCTGGATCTGAGAGGGTGTAATGGGGTCTCTGCCTTTCTACAGAATGCCCCTCATCTCCCTTCCTCCTCTTCCTTCTCTTGCTTGCCTGGGAACGCCATTCTCAGGAAGCACTTCTCTCTCTTTTCTGTCTCACCCAGTCGGAGTAATTGTTTTCTTTAAAAAAATTAATTTTGTGGTAAAGATGCTATACAGAGGGGTTACAGTTACATGAGCAAGGTAGTGAGTCTGTTTCTTGTCCAGCATTGTTACCCCCTCCTTTGCTGTTCTCCCACTATCCCTTCCCCATCACCGCCCCCCACCTCCCGCCCCAGGAGTCATTGTTTTCTTTTGGGGGCTCCATCCCATTGCTGGGGACAGGCTGTTCAGACAGGGGCAGGAAGGGGCCTGCCTCCATGGTGGCTCTTACCACAGTGGCCTTTGCTTAACTGGTTTCTCCCTCCCCTTTAGCCTGTGTTTCTCCAGTTGGAAGTCACGGATCAGGAGTGCGTGCGCACACACACACACACACACACACACACACACACACACACACACACACACACACACACACACACACACACACACACACACACACACACACACACACACACACACACCCCCCTTTTGCTGCACATCAGCATTTCTGCCCGGCCTCCTCGGACTCTCCACATTCCAGCTCGGGTCCGTCCCGCACCGTCCCTGCTCCGAGCCCCAAGCATTTTTCTCAGGTAGATGTCAGTAGCCTTCTTGTTACCGTTGGGGAAACTGACTCAGAGAAAGCAGGAGGCGGCTCCCGGGGAGGCCGCGGCCTGACGGGAATCCAGGGCTCCAGGCCAGAGTGGAATTTATTGTCTCATTTTGGGAAAGCATGAACGTGAAATAATCCACTTAGAGCCGCAGCGGGGCCCTAACGCCCCGTCCAGCATCGCAACGGGGGCCGCAGGATTACCGCAGTTATTACTGCAGTAAGAGCTTGCGCCTGGGCACTGACCCTCTGACACTCCGCGGTCCAGCGGAGTCCGCCGCCCGGCCCCTGACAGGGCGACCAAGGCACTGCGGTCCCTTTAAGACCCAGAGTCCCGCCTCCAGCTAGTGGCCGACCTCTTCCCACCTCCTGGCAAGGGCTCGGCCAGTTCCAGCCGTCCCTCGGCGATGAGGTCATCTTTCCCTTTCCCATTGGCTGTGCTGAGCTGTCAGTCACGGGAAGTCGCGCTGCCGTCTTCGCTTTCCCGGTTTCCCGTCCCTCCCCTAACTAGCCTTAGTCCAGAGAGCCCAGCCTGCATCAGGACTCTGATTGGTCAACGCTGCCATCACTCCTCAGTGGGCGGTGCGGGAGGCGGGATTCGGGTGTGGTGGGAGGGCCCGCAGCTCCCCAGGCTGAGAGGAGCCGGCGACGGCCGTGTCTGAGGTGGACCCTGGCGGCGAGAGCGACCGTCCCACCCTCCCCACCCCCTGGGTCCTGCCCGCCACTCTCCCTTCGGTTCGCGCGCCGACGTCTGCCCAGTTCCGCGTAACCTAGCTGGTGGTTGAGTGTGAGGAGGCGAGTGGAGCGGCGGGTGCCGGAGCGGGGCCGGGGCCGGGGCCGGGAGGAGCGCGAGGCGGTGAGTCCGGGCGGGGACCCCTCCCCCACCGCGGCCGCCCCGCGCGCGCCCGCGAGCATCCTCCCCTCCCCGCGCGCCCCCGCCGCGGCTCCCCCGGGGCTCAGTGGGACGGACCCCCCCTCGCTCTTCTCGGGTCCTTCTCTGTCCCTCGGGGCCGGGGGCGCGGGGCGCGGGGCGCGGGGCCGGCCAGTCGGGCCGGGCCGTCGGGCGTGGTCGTGCACCTGTGCAGTGCCGGGCCGGGTCGGGCCCGGCCACGCCCGCGCTGGGTGGGTGAGGAGACACGGAGGTTCCCGCCCTCGCGGCTCCCGGGGTGTAACCGCAGTCACGGGGGGTGTCGGGGCGCCCCGTGGGGGCGTCTTCTCTTCTCTCCTGGTGCCAACCTGCAGGGTCCAAACGCCATCAGGCTCCTCCGATTCAAAGCAGGCTCACCTGGACGTGACGCCGAGTCTGCGGGGCTCGGGCAGATTTGAAACTTAACGGCTGAGAAAGGAAACTGAGGATCTTTGATTCTTCCCTCCTTCCCCGATGTTCCCATTAGGAAGCACTGATGCTCTAGAGTGGCTCGGGCTGGAACTTTCCAGCCAAAGTCCCTGACCTGCCATGTGTAAGGTATCTAACTTAGGGCCCCGGTTTTGTGTAGTTTTTGTTTTTTCATTTGAAAAAAACGGAGCTACTGGTAGCAGCCATCGCATGGGGCTTACTCAAAAGTATTGAATGAAAACATTCCATAAAGGCCCAGGAAATATTTCCTGGTGTGATGTTGAAGAAAGAAAGGTGGGCCAGTGTGTTGATTAAAGCAGAAATCCAGATTGGCTTGGTCAGGATTTCTGTTTTCTCCCTGATCTGTGGCATAACTAAGAGACAGTTCATTGGACAATGTACTGCTTGTCAGCCTGTACTCGGAATGAATGTGTGTGTACAGGAATGTGAGATACTCCACTTAAATTTAATAATGAAGTATGTTTTAAACCCAGAAGATGTCTGGAGTGTCCCCAAGTTTGGAATTTTTGAGATTTCTTACGTGAAGCCAAAGCCTGTAACATAATCTATTTTTCCCCCCAGTAAGTTAGACTCAAATGAGTTTCTTTCTATGATCTCCCCTCAAAACTCCAAATTTCACTTAGGAAGTTTTACTGTTGGAAAGCAGCTGCCTCCCAGGGGTGAGGTGGTACAGCCAGCTGGCCCACAGCCCCATGGCTGCAGGGTGGAGAACCTTTGGCTGAAAGTTATTAAACCAAGTTTTGCCTAATGTTGTGTTTTTCATAGTTTTCAACAAAGGCCTTTATGACACCTGATTCTTTAATGAAATGAAGCAAATTATTACTGTTTTCTTCAAAGACACATGCAAGGAAAAAGTGCAGTCTAGCTAGCTCTTGTGGGGACCCCAGTTCTTTTATCAGTACTGTTAAGAAGGGCCCCTGGTTTAACAGTGCTTCCAAAGTCACATTCACTAGGATATGTTTTTACTTAGACTTAAATCTTAGGAGATGGAAGTATAATATGTATTCCATCAACCAGAAGTATTTATTGCAGACTTTCTTGTCCTTAATGCTCTGCCAAATGCTGTGAGGGAGTGTTTCAGAAAAGTATAAAATAGGATTTCAGCCCATAAAGGGCAAAACCATAAAGTTGGGGTCACCTAGTCATAATTATGGGTACTTGTTAAGTAATGACTTCACTTATTCATTCAGCAAACTTCTGTTCCAGGTTTGTAATGTGCCAGGTGTTTTTTGGAGCGGGGATTATCAAGATAAGTGGTTTCTGTTCATGAAAGGCATACAGTTTATTGGGAGAGGCAGAAAATGACATATGTTATAACAAACTGAAATGAAGTCTAGGTGCCAGCTGGGAATTGTAGGAGAGTCTAGGGAATGTTTCCTTTGGATGTGTGGGAAGCCTTTCTAAGAAGATTGGGTTTGAGCTGTATCTTTACTCGGATGAAGGAGATGAAGAATATTCCAAACAGAGCTAACTGAACTTAAAACAGGAAGAGGAGGAAGAAATTTAACATTACTTGAGGACCCTCTGTGTAACATATTAAGCCAGGTGGGTTTTTACAATTTTATTTTTAGTTATTATTGGAGTTTAAACTCAGGGCCTTGCACTTGCACTTGCTACCACTTCAGCAATACCTCTACCCCAAGATTTGTACTTCTTACAAATACTCATGGGCTTGATTTTACCTCTTAAGTTAAGGAGACTGAGGCTTGGGGTAGTTAAATAATGCAACTAGCATTACAGTTAGTGACATATAATTTGAGTCTCTGACATAAAAGTATAATATGCTGCTGAATGTGGTGGCTTATGCCTGTAATTTCAGGTACTTCGGGAGTGATCAACTAGGTGCTCAGTAAATATTTGTTGACTATAAAATAAAATGAACGTGCAAACATATGTTTATTCCATATAGGCAATATCTATGGATTACATATCGTTAGAATGATAATTGGAAATGATTGACAGGAGGAACGTTTTTATTGTCTGTCTGAGGAAAGACTGATCAGCAGATGAGATTTCAGAAGGTCTTTGAAAGAAAAAAGGAAGGATATTGAAAGTTGCAGATAACGGGGCATAGGGCATAGTTTATAAATGGATACATGTTGGAAGGAAAGGAACCTTGAACAAAGGGAATAGCTCACAGATGCGATTCAGCAAATATAAACCCTATTTATGTCTAAGGAGCTTTAAATAGCAAGGAGATAGTCTCTGGTCTCAAGGGGCTTGAAGTTTTGGAGAATGAGTATGTTCCTATCTATTTCTGTGTGGCATGTTATTACCTCAAAAGTTAAGTGTTTAAGAAAACAATAGGCATTTATTGTCACTCACAATTTCTTCCAGTCAGGAATTTGGGAACAGCTTGACTGAGCCATTCAGGCTGCTTCTCTTAAGAGAGTGTAGTGATACATTAGTTGATGTAGTTATCTAGAAGCTTGATTGGGGCTGATGGATGCTCCCCCAGGCTGGCAGGGTAGGTGGGCTGTTGGTCAGAGGTCTCAGTTCTCCATGGGGGCCTCTCTGCACAGCTCATTGAGTACCCTCTTTGCCTGGCAGCTGACATCCCTTAGTGCAGGAAATCCAGGAGACCAAGCCAAATTAAATTGCTTTTCATGGTCTGTCTTTAGAAGGCACATACTATCGTTTCTCCAGAATCCTGTTGGTCACACATTGTGGGAAGGAACTCTGTAGATTGACTTCCAGGAGGAGAGGATCACTGGGAGAGGCTTGCCACCACTGTGGGCAAAATAGAAAATAGGAGGTAAAAAGAAAATAATTTTGTGAAAGGAAAGATTTCTTGGTAGACCTAATTCCTCTTTAGAAACTTACAAATATTGATTGGGTATTGTTGTATGCCTTCTACATGATAGCTCTGTATGTTGAAAATTGGGTGCTGAATTAAGACCACATAAATTTTTCTTTCTTTCGTTCTTTTTTTTTTCTTTTTTTGAGGTGCTGGGGGTCAAACCTAGGCATTTGTAAATGCTGGACAAGAACTCTACCACTGAGCTACATCTCTAACACACATGTAGTATTTTAGTTACTCGAGGCTAGTACTGACAACAGGGACCAATATTTGATCTCTGTGTATACAGTGAAGATGGAGTCATTTTCTGATAATGAAAAAAATGAATCATCAGTATAACAGACATATAGTAATAGAATATATGTAGCTAATACAAATTCTGGAGTCTGACTGATTAGGTTAATTTCATTTTCTAGCTGTGTGTGTGACTTTTAGTGGTGAGAATGTAATAGTTTTGCTACTTTGTGTAGTCTTCCCTGTGACTCACTAGCTGTGAAATGGGTATAATGATAGTGCCTGCTCTATATGGTTCTGATGAATATTAACTAGATTAAAAATGTAAAGTCTTCCTAACACCTTTCCATGGCCACTATCATGATTAGTATGATCCATTGTAGTTGGTTTTTGAGAGTAACATAGAATTAACCATGGGTGAATGAGGTTGGAACCAGAGATATGGATGAATGTAGACTGATAGAAATATTCAGAAGGAGGCATTTAAATATCAATCATTGCTGCTTCAGCAAGGTTTTCCAGTTCAAGTATGTAGTCTACATAATTTTGATTTTGCCAATAGAGTGAATCAACAGCAACTCCAAAGTTCAAGCAAGACCCAGGAAGGTACACAGTTGGTTGCTAAGGGTATCTCTCTTCCTCTTATCCATCTTTGAATTACTAGCTCCTCTGCAGAAGGAGGCATGTGCTTAAAAATACTTTAGAGGTAGAACTAGGACCCATGGCAAAAATCTAGAATGAGAACTGGCATAGTTAACTGAGGGACAGATTGATCTGAGGGAATTAAAAAATACAGAAAGTTGCCTGGTGCTGGTGGCTTCCACCTGGAATCCTGGATACTCAAGAGGCTGATATGTGAGGATCATGGTTCCAGCCAGCCTGGGCAGGAAAGTCTGTGAGATGCTGCTGCTGCTGCTGCTGCTGCTGCCGCTGCTGCTGCTGCTGCTGCTGCTGCTGCTGCTGCTGCTGCTGCTCCTCCTGCTCCTCCTGCTCCTCCTCCTCCTCCTCCTCCTCCTCCTCCTCCTCCTCCTCCTCCTCCTGTTCCTCCTGTTTCTCCTCCTCCTCCTCTTCTTTCTCCCTCTTCCTTCTTCCCTCCTCCCTCCTTTTTTTGGTTTGTTATGGGGCTTGAATTCAGGGTCTGGAGGCTGTCCCTGAGCTTTTTTGCTCAAGACTGGTACTCTACCACTTTGAGCCACAGTGCTATTTCCGGTTTTCTGATGGTTAATTAGAGATAAGAGTCTTAGGGACTTTCCTGTACAGGCTGGCTTTGAACTGAGAAGATTCTCAGAGGTGGCTCAGTGGTAGAGCTCTTGCCTTGCATGCTCAAGGCCCTGGGTTCGATTCCTCAGCACCACATAAATAAGCAAAAAGAAAAAAAAAGCTGGAAGTGGCGCTGTGGCTCAAGTGGTAGAGCGCTAGCCTTGAGCTGAAGAGCTGAGGGACAGCGCCCAGGCCCAGAGTTCAGGCCCCACGACTGGACCCAAAAAAAAAAAAAAAATTCTCAGCTCTCAGCCTTCTGAATAGCTAGGCTTCCAGGCTTGAGCCACCAGCTTCCAGGCTGTGAGACTTACTTCTACTAAACTACCAAAAAAGTTGTAAGTGGAGGTGTGGTTCAAGTGGTAGTGCCCTAGCCTTGAGCAAAAGAAGCTCAGAGACAGCACCCAGGCTATGAGTTCAAGCCCCAGGACCAGTACAAAACCAAAAAACAACAAAAAAAAAATACAGAAAGTTAAATTATAAGGAGCTTTATGAATTGAAAGGACAAATTGTGTGAAACCGTATCAATTTGAACAATCTCTTCAGAGACATTAGCCCTCTCCCTCAGGAAACCTTAGGAATGAAAAATGACAGTGAAAATAGGAATCGATTAAACTTAAACTTTCTATATCTTTGAAGCTGTAGAAATTTTGATTTTGTATAGCAGGAAATCATGGATTCCAGTTACTTATAAACTGCAGCAATTTGTATAAAAAAACCCAAACCAAATTATATGTTTATTATGTATGAAGCGAGAGTATAATTGAACTCAGTGTCACTGTAGGTGTTAAAGCAGAAATGAAGTGATCTCCCAGGGTGCTGAGTGGAACTAATTGCTTAAGTTGTCTTCACTTCTGCTGTTCAGTCATGGAAGTTGGACTCATTGTTTAGCTACTTGGAGGCACTAAGAAATTCAGTGGTTTGAGGTGTGTAACAGTGTAGTGGCTGAGTTTGGGCACTTCCTCACTGTGTTTAAAGCCTGCTCAGGAGTAATAAGAGATCTGTAGAAGCCTTGGAAGGAGTGTTGTGAAAATTCCTTCTTTTTTCTTCAGAGATCCTATTTTTATTTTTGTGTGTATTTGGTTCATTGCTCCCCACTCTGATTAATATGCATTTGGAAAACATGAGGCCTGGTAAAGAGCAATTTGGGTATTTGATTTTGAAGACGAGTATAGCCTCAATTTGTTACCATATTTGAAGATAGATGGGCCATTTCCAGGATTTTGTGCTCTAAATTTGTTGGTGAAAATTTAAGGTGTCTTCTTTTCTTGACCATCTATGTTCCAGTATCAAAATTTAAAGTACGATAGGTATAATTTGAAAAAAAAACAACAAAAAACAACTTCCTAGTGTGGGAGAGTAAAATAACCAGTGTGGTTACCTGTCAAGTGTAAGAGTGTGAGTAGGTGTGGATACCAGCTATGCAATATAATACTAGTACTTCATCTTCTTCATTTGTAAAATAGAACTAATTACTAATTGTTACAATGTAAGGGTTATGAAAAAAGGTAAAGGAAAGTGACAACGGCATCCTATTTGATGCTAAGGACTGTGGCTATCTTATTAATATTCATAACAACTCCGTGAAATAAATAGTAGCACCATTTAATAGAATGAGAAGCTTGGAAAGAACTAATTTAGGAAGATTATAGTCAGGATTTGAACTCTTACCTGTCTGAATTAAATGATCTGGTTTCCTATGATATCTGCTCTGTGTGTGTGTGTGTGTATGTGTGTGTTTGAGTGTGTGTGTTTGACTGTATTGAGGTTTGAACTCAGGGCCTCCTGCTTGCTAGGCCAGCATTCTACCACTTGAGCCATACTCCTCAGCCCCTCTAAGATAATGTGTATAAGCTTCTTAGCTTTTGCCTGTAGTAAATACAAATATTACTTTTCAAAATTTTGCATAGTGAAAAATATCAGAGTGAAGTCATTATAATATTCTTTATATGTATTTTGTTGCCATTTCTGAAATGGAAAATTATAATGATATCACATCTTAAATTATTCAATAAATACTTACCAAATAAGGGCATACTATAATGTCAAACTTTTTAGAATTTTTTGTTGTTGCAATTGGTATAAATGATGCCAGTGTCTCTAAGTTTTGGCCAATAGATACATATTTTCTTTTTCTTTTTTTTTTTTTTTTTCTATTGAACTATGTTTTTTTTTTTTTTTTTATTGTAAAGATACTATACAGAGGGTTACAGTTACATGAGTGAGGTAATGAGTACACTTCCACTTCCTCTTGAACATTGTTACCCCCTCCATTGTTTTCCCCCTACCATCCCCTCCCTCCCTCCCTTCCCCAAGGTTCTTTTTTTTTGATTGTGATTAAGTGATTACTTAATTTCCGGAAATTCACAGTATTGTGGAATAATGATGCTCATTTAAAGTCACAAGTTCATTCTAACTTTCCTGGAGCAAATTGTCTATCACAGTCTGTAATATATAACGGTGCTCATATGTTATATACCATATATGTGATCAGCAGCATGGGGATATTTAGTAGTGGTTCAACCAGATGAGTGGGAGTTCTTTGTTTCTTAAGTCCTGTTAGTTTTGTCATATCACCTAACATTTTGGATTCATCACTTATCAGGGAGACCATGTACTGTTTGTCTCTTCGTTCTTGGCTTACCTCGCTCAACATGATTCCTTCTAGCTCCATCCATTTCCCTGCAAATGCCATTATTTTGTCATTTCTAATGGCTGCATAATATTCCATTGTGTATAGATACCACAATTTTTGGATCCATTCATCTGTGGTGGGGCATCTAGGTTGTTTCCATATCCTAGCTATTGCGAACAGTGCTGCAATAAACATGGAGGTGCACGTGTCCTTGTATATTGGTTCCTGTTGTTCAGGGTAGATGCCTAGAAGTGGTATGACTGGGTCGTAAGGGAGGTCAATCTTTAGCTTTCTAAGGACCCTCCAGACTGCTTTCCAAAGTGGTTGTATGAGTGTACATTCCCACCAGCAGTGTAATAGCGTTCCTCGTTCTCCACATCCCCTCCAGCATTTGTCGTTGGCTGATTTGTGGATGTGGGACATTCTGACTGGGGTAAGGTGGTATCTCAGGGTTGTCTTTATTTGCATTTCCTTCACCACCAGGGATGATGAACATTTCCTCATGTGTTTCTTTGCCATTTTTATTTCTTCATTTGAGAAGTCCCTCTTTAGTTCCCTTGCCCATTTAGTAATTGGTTTGTTGGGTTTGGGAGGGATTAGTTTCTTGAGTTCCCTGTATATACAGGATGTTAACCCCTTGTCTGATATATTGCTGGTAAATATTTTTTCCCAATTAGTTGGTTGTCTTTCTAGCTTGTTTGCGATAGCTTTATCTGTGCAGAAGCTTTTTATTTTAAGGTAGTCCCATTTGTCGAGTCTCTCTCCAATTTGTTGTGACCCTGGGACTCTGTTCAGGAAGTTCCTTCCTGTGCCTATTAGTTCAAGTGTCTCTCCTACTCTGTCCTGCAGTAGTTTCAGAGATTCAGGTTTAATGTTAAGGTCTTTAATCCATTTTGAGTTGATGTTGGTGCATGGTGATAGGCTGGGGTCCACTTTTAGTTTTCTGCATGTGGCTGCCCAGTTTTCCCAGCACCAGCGGTTGAAGAGGCTGTGTTTCTTCCATTGTATGTCTTTGGCTCCTTTGTCGAATATCAGCTGGCTGTAGGCCTGTGGGTTTATTTCTGGATCTTCTATTCTGTTCCATTGGTCTTCGGGTCTGTTTTTGTGCCAGTACCATGCTGTCTTTGTTATTATAGCTCTGTAGTAGAGTTTGAAGTTCGGCATGGATAGCCCTCCCATATTGTCTTTATCCCCTAGAATTGTTTTGGCTATTCTAGGTCTTTTGTTGTTCCATATGAATTTTTGGACTGTTTTCTGTATTTCAGTGATGTACGTCATTGGGATTTTAATAGGAATTGCGTTGAATTTGTATATTAGTTTTGGAAGTATTACCATCTTTACTATATTAAGTCGGCCTATCCAAGAGCATGGGAGGTCTTTCCATTTCCTAGTGTCTTCTGCAATTTCTTTCTTTAACTTTTTATAGTTCTCATTAAATAGTTCTTTTACATCTTTGGTTAGGTTAATTCCTAAATATTTTATTTTTCGGGAGGTTATTGTGAATGGGGTTGCTCCCTTTATTTCCCTCTCTTCCTGTACATTATCAGTGTATAGGAAGGCAACTGATTTTTGTGGGTTTATTTTGTATCCTGCTATTTTGCCGAAGTGATTTATGATTTCTAAGAGTTTGGGGATGGAGTTTTTGGGATCGTGGAGGTATAGTATCATGTCATCTGCAAAAAGGGATAGTTTAACTTCTTCTTTCCCTATGCGGATCCCTTTAATGTCTTTTTCTTGCCTTATTGCCCTGGCTAAGGGTTCTAGGACTATATTGAAGAGGAGTGGAGACAGTGGGCATCCTTGCCTTGTTCCTGATTTTAGGAGAATTGGTTGCAGCTTTTCCCCATTAAGTATAATATTGGCTATTGGTCTGTCATAAATGGCTTTTATTGTTTTTAGAAATGTTCCTTCTATTCCTATTTTCTCCAGAGCTTTTAGCATGAATGAATGTTGAATTTTGTCAAAGGCCTTTTCTGCATCTGTAGCAATAATCATGTGATTCTTGACCTTGGCTCTGTTGATATGTTGGATTACATTTATTGACTTACGTATGTTAAACCATCCCTGTGTCTCTGGGATGAAGCCTACCTGGTCATAATGAATTATTTTTTTTATGTGTTTCTGGATTCTGTTAGCTAGAATCTTGTTAAGGATCTTTGCATCTGTGTTCATCAAGGAGATTGGCCTGTAATTCTCCTTTTTGGTTGGGTCTTTGCCTGGTTTGGGGATGAGTGTGATATTGGCTTCGTAGAATGAGTTTGGGATAGCTCCTTCCTTCTCTGTTTCTCTGAAGAGCTTGAGGAGTATGGGTATTAGTTCTTGTTTAAAGGTCTTATAGAATTCTGCTGTGAATCCATCTGGTCCTGGGCTTTTTTTTTCTTTTTCTTTTTTGATACATATTTTCACCAGCACAAACCTTATAGGAATTTGGAATGCAGTCATCATCATCATCATCATCATCATCATCATCATCATCATCATTATTTTTGGTCAGTTGTAGGGCTTGAACTCAGGGCCTGAGTGCTATCCCTGAGCCTCTTTGTACTCAAGGCTAGTGTTTTACCACTGGACCACAGTGCCACTTCTGTTTTGTTGGGGGGTGGTTTATTGGAGATAAGAGTCTCACAAAGACTTTTCTGCCTGAGCTGGCTTCCTACTGTGATCCTCAGATCTCAGCCTTCTGAGTAGCTAGGATTATGGGAATGAGCCACCAGCACCTGGCTTTATTATTATTATTATTATTATTATTATTATTTTTGTCGGTTGTGGGGCTTGAACGCTGAGCCTGAGTGCAGTCCCTGAGATCTTCAGCTCAAGGCCAGTACTCTACCACTTTGAGCCACCAATGCCACTTCTGATTTTCTGGTGGTTAGTTGGAGATAAGAGTCTCATGGTCTTCCCTGTCTGGGCTGGCTTTGATCCGTGATACTCAGATCTCAGCTTCCTGAGTAGCTAGGATTACAGGTGTGAGCCACCAGTGCCCAGCCTGCTCTGCCACTTTGAGTCATAGCTCCACTTTTGGTTTTCTGGGGGTTAATTGGAGATAGACTTTCTTGCCTGGGCTTTCTTTGAACCATGATCTTCAGATCTCAGCCTCTTGAGTAGCTAGGATTACAGGCATGAGCCACCAGCGCCCAGCTAGCCTAATTACTTTTTTTTTTTTTTTGTGTGTAAGTCCTTGGGCTTGACCTCAGGGCCTAGGCACTGTCCATGAACCTCTCTGTGCTCAAGGCTAGCGCTTTACCATTTGAGCCACAGCACCACTTCCACCTTTTCTGTTAATGTGGTACTGAAGAATCGACCAGGGCTTCATCTAGGCAAGCACTCTAGATTTTAATTTATTGAGTCAGGATCTTGCTTGTAATGTAGGCTGGCCTTGAACTTGCTGTTCAGCTTCCCTAGTGCTGGAATTATCACTGGTGTATCACCATACCCTGCTGTATTATCATTTTTATTATTACTATCATCATCATCATCTTGAAGCAGGGTCTCCTTTAGTAGTCCAGGCTGGACTTGAACTCCTAGTCCTCCTGCTTCAGCCTCCTGAGTGCTGGAATAACATGTCTGTACCATCATTCCCCATTTCACTGTTTAATACTCTAGATTCATAATATAATATTGAAGACAATGACTGATTTTTTTTTAATTCCATTTTGTAGACTTAAAACGTTTTCATATTGTTTTACTGCTAATTCCATTATATTTAGACTTTTTTTTGGACAAGGCAGTGAGGGGTAGGGAGGAAGAGAGAGCTAAGAACATAATGAAATTTAAAAAAAATTTTTTTTATGCTGTTCTGGAGTTTGAACTCCGGGTCTGAGCCCTTTCCCTGAGGTGTTCCCCCTCCCCCCCCCCCCCCCCAGTTCTTTACTGCTTGAGTTGTAGCTCCATTTCTAGCTTTTTGGTGGTTAATTGGAGATAAGAGTCTCATGGACTTCCCTGCTGGGGCTGGCTTCAAACCACCATTTGCAGATCTCATCCTTCTAAGTAGCTAGAATTACAGGCATGAGCCATTGGCGGCTGGCCATAATGGAATAAATTTTAAGATATCCTTTATCTAGTATAAGTTCGTAGAGTGATATAGTTTATTTTTGTGACATCTGTCATGAATCTGTATACACTGATTATCTGACTGAAGATAAAACCATTTTCCTAAATCAGAAGCTTTAGCATGGGTAACCATTTTAACAGTGTTAGTTACCTAAACGAAGATTCTAAAGGTGAAAGTGGAATCAATATGTATGAAAACTGCAAGCGACTTGTACAATTTGAGCATGCTGTTCATGATATTTTATTTTCAACATGTCTAAAAACCTGTTATGGGCTTGAATAAAACAGTTAATTATAGTATACCCTTTTGTTCTATTTGGAGAGTGTTAAGGGATTTTTGAATACCCTCCAAAATTAACCTTCATCAAGTGAGTAAACTTAGAAAGCTCTTCCTAGACCAAGATTCTCTTCCTTCTTAATGCTCTCTACCCATCTCTTTGGACACTTGTTTCCTCTTCGAAAGTCTGGTAGGTTACCCTCCTGTGTGGAGAGAATTGAGCTCTGTTTTGGAGTTGAGTTCACCTGTGTTCCATCTTGGCTGTCATTCATTGGCTCTGTGCTCTGGGGCAAGGGAATGAATCTTTTTGAATTTTCATTTCCTCATAAGGTAGTTGTGAGTGTTAAATAAAGTTACATGTAAAGCACCTAGCACATAATAGTCATCCAGTACATGTTAATTTTTACAGCATACAATTTCTTCTGCAACTGTAACCATAATTACAATTAAATAATGTATAATTGGGCTGGGTACATGGTTCAAATGGTAGAGTGACCAAGCTCAATGCTCTCAGTTCAAACCTCAATACCACAAGAAAAAAAAAAGCATAATATTTTATACTTTTTAGAAGCATTTTGAAGCCAGGGACCAAGTTTGTTTTCCACTGCTATATTTATAGCAGATGCAGCATAGTGCCTGACATGACATATAGTAGATACTCAATAAATGTTAGTTGAATGAATGAAATGAATAAACTCTGATTCTGTCTTTTTTATTTTTACCTGTAAAGGGCAGTGTCTTGAATATATTTCCTTTGACTATTTTTCCTTGAAAATTTATCAACTTGGTACTTGAACTTTGGTTTATAACAGATTGGAACTGGCAGGCACTGGTGGCTCCCATTTGTAATACTAGCTACTCATGAGGCTGAGATTTGAGGATCTTACTTTGAAGTCAGCCTGGGCAGAAAAGTTCTTGAGATGTATCTTCAATTAACCATCAAAAAGCTGTAAGTTGAGATGTGGCTCGGGTGGTAGAGCAACAGCCTTGATTGAAAAAGCTAAGCAAGAGCTTAGTTCAAGCCCTTGTACTGGTACCTGCCCACCCCCCCAAAAAAAAAGGGCAAAAGATTGGAACTGCTGGTGCCCATGGCTCATGCCCATGGCTCAGGAGGCTGAGATTTGAGGATCACGGCCCAAAGCCAGCCCCAGTAGGAAAGTCCATGAGACTCTAATCTCCAGTAAACTAGAAAACTGGAAGTGGTACTGTGGCTCAGGTAGTAGAGTGCTAGCCTTGAGCTGAAGAGCTGAGGGACAGTGCCCAGGCCCAGAGTTCAGGCCCCAGAACAGCCCCCCCCCAAAAAAAAAAAAAAAAAGATTGGCACTAGAATGAACAGTGATTTAAGCCTGTAATCCTAGCTACTTGAGAGGTGGGTATGAGACATCACATATTGAGACTAGCCTGGGCATAAAAGTTTTTGAGACTACATCGTGTGTGTGTGTGTGTGTGTGTGTGTGTGTGTGTGTGTGTGTGTGTGTGTGTGTGTGTGTGTGTCTGTGTCTGTGTCTGTGTGTCTGTGTCTGTGTGTCTGTGTGTCTGTGTGTCTGTGTCTTGGAAGGGGGAGGAGCAGTACTCAGAGCTCAGTGGAGCTCAATGGAACTCTTTTTTTTTTCTTTTGGGTCCAGTCGTGGGGCCTGAACTCTGGGCCTGGGCGCTGTCCCTCAGCTCTTCAGCTCAAGGCTAGCACTCTACCACTTGAGCCACAGTGCCACTTCCGGCTTTTTTCTTTTTTCTTATGTGGTGCTGAGGAATTAAACCCAGGGCCTCATGCATGCAAGGCAAGCGCTCTACCACTGAGCCACCTTCCCAGCCCCTCAATGGAACTCTTTAGTCTTCTTTTTGCTGATTATTTTGGGGACAGGATTTTAAGAGTTTTTCTGCCCAGACTAGCTTAGAACTGTGATCCTCTGGATCTCAGTCTCCTGAATGGTAAGGATAATGGATGTAAGCCATCAGTGCCTGGCTTGTACTTTTTTAAAAAATATTTTTTATGGTGTTGAAGGTGGCTCAGTGGTAGAGTGCTTGCCTCGTATGTGTGAGGCCCTGGGTTCCACTCCTCAGCACAACATGAACAGAAAAGGCCGGAAGTGGCACTGTGGCTCAAGTGGTAGAGTGCTAGCCTTTAGCTGAACTGCTGAGGGACAGCGCCCAGGCCTACGACTGATCAGAAAGTTTTTCTTTATTAGTATATATTAATTGTACACAAAAGGGGAGGAAGTTTCATTGTGACATTTCCATCTATACATAGAGTGTACCCTGATCAAACTCATTACCTCTATCTCTTTATCACCTTACCTTTTTTGGGGGGGCGGAAGGGAGGGGAATCTTCAACTTGGCCTGGGCACTGTCCTTGAGCCTCTTTGTGCTCAAGGCTGGTGCTCTACCACTTGAGTCACAAATCCACTTCTGTCTTTTTCTGAGTAGCTTATTAAATAGAATCTCACAGACTTTTCTGCCCTGGCTGGCTTCGAGCCACTATCCTTAGATCTCAGCCTCCTGAGTAGCTAGGATTTCAGTTGTAAGACATTGGAGTCTGACTCCTATAACGTTAAATAACATTTATATGCCAGTGATTCCCAAATGTATGTCTCCCTCCCTCCCTCCCTCCCTCCCTTTCTCCCTCCCTTCCCCTCCTCCCTCTCTCTCTGTCTCCCTCTCCCTCTCTCTCTCTCTCTTTCTCTCTCTCTTTCTTTCTCTCCCTCCCTCTTCCATCCCCCCTCTTGTGCCAGTCTTGACTGGTTCCTTTAGCTGTTTGTTGTGCTTAAGGCTAGCATTGTACTACTTGAGCCATAGCTCCACTTTTGGCTTTTTGGAGAGATAAGCATCTCTTGGAAGACTGTCCTGTCTGGGTTGGCTTTGAACCACAATCCTTATATCTCAGCCTCCTGATCTTAGATGTGAGCCACCAGTGTCTGGTCTCCGTCTCTTTGGAATGCTAGTCATTTTGCCATTTCCATTTGGATGTCTTACAAGCATCTTAAATTTACATTCCAAACCTAACTCTTAATCTTCAGTTCCTACTGGCAGAGTTGTTCTGGCTCGAATGTTCACCATTTCTGTGAATAGCATTTTTACATACGCCAGAAATCTGATGGGTCAATTTTCATATCTCCTTCCTCTCCTCTATTCCACATCAATTTCTGTTGATAGTTACTTAAGTGTTACTTCACTTGTCAACATATCTCTTCCTCCAAAACTGTTCAAATGACTCCATTGCATGCTATTTCAGGATGGTATACAGAAATGCTTAATTGGCTTCCCTTTTTCCATCATTTCCTTTGACCTCAGTCAGTTCTCCACAGTGAAGCAAGGGTTTAGAATGCAAATAATCATATTAGGGTTCTTTTCTCAATCTTCCCTCAAGCCTTCACTGTCCATAGTCTCCTTAAATACCTGGAATTGTAGGTCAGAGATTTTAATAAGGAGTACTGAGAGTTAGGCAAATTGGAGAGTACGTGTCCTGTCTAAAGAGGGTGTATTTATTTCTATTGTTGGCATGTGGAGTGACAGTCAGAATTTCTGATCTTCAGTTGTTTTTTTTTTTTTTTGGGTCCGGTTGTGGGACTTGAACTCTGGGCCTGGGCGCTGTCCCTCAGCTCTTCAGCTCAAGGCTAACTCCCTACCACTTGAGCCACAGCACCACTTCCAGCTTTTTTTTTCTTTTTGCTTATTTATGTGGTGCTGAGGAATCGAACCCAGGGCCTCAGGCATGCAAGGCAAGCGCTCTAGCACTGAGCCACCTTCCCAGCCCCTTCAGTTTTTTTTTTTTTGTCAGTTGTGGGGCTTGAACGCTGGGCCTGGGTACTGTCTTTCAGCTCTTAAGCTCGAGGCTAGTGGTCTACCACTTGAGCCACAGCACCAGTTCTGGCTTTTTCTTCTTCTTTTTTTTTTGTCGGTCGTGGGGCTTGAACTCTGGGCCTGGGCGCTGTCCCTCAGCTCTTCAGCTCAAGGCGAGCGCTCTACCACTTGAGCTACAGCACCACTTCCGGTTTTCTGGTGGTTTATTGGAGATAGGAGTCTCACAGTCTCTCCTGCCCGGGCTGGCTTTGAACCGCGATCCTCAGATCTCAGCCTCCTGAGTAGCTAGGATTACAGGCGTGAGCCACCAGCGCCCGGCTGGCTTTTTCTTCTTATGTGGTGCTGAGGAATTGAACTCAGGGTCTCATGCATGCAAGGCAAGCACTCTACCACTGAGCCACCTTCCCAGCCCCTCTTCAGGTTTTTTTGAGAGAAGCAAAAAAAAATCTGGAGGGAGAGAGAAAGAGAGAGAGAGAGAGAGAGAGAGAGAGAGAGAGAGAGAGAGAGAGAGAGAGAGAGAGAGAGAGTGTCCTGGTTCTGGGGCTTGAACTCAGGATCTAAGCACTGTCCCTGAGCTTTTGTGCTCAAGGCTAGCACTCTACCACTAAGCTGCAGCTTTACTTTAGGTTTTTCATGGTTAGTTGGAGATAAAGAGTCTCACAGACTTTCCTGGTCAGGCTGGCTTTGAACTATGGCTCTCAGATCTTAGCCTCCTGACTAACTAAGATTATAGGCATGAGCCATCAGTGCCCAGCTTTTTTTTTTTTCCCCCAGACAGGGTCTTACAGTATTATTCAAGTTGTCATTGAGGTCAAACAATCCTCTTGCCTGAGCTTCATGAATAGCTAGAAGTACAGGCCCAGGCCCACTCACTGTACTTGGCTGGAATTTTATTAGTTAAATTTTTTTAATTGAATTTTAAAATTGTTTTCTCAAAAGAAGTCATAAGAGGAAGTATATAATTAAGATCACAGACTAGTATAACCATCTAAAATACATGATACAGAAGGTTGCTGTAGCTCAGACATGCTATTTCTCAGTCGTCATATAGCTGAAGTTGCTTCACATACCTCATTATACAACCCATTTCCCGTGAAGAGAAAATGAGGCATAAAATAGGCAATGATCTAGTGTTAGTATTTCCTTGACTTCATTGATTTTGATGAGTAGAGAAAGAAAATATTTAAGTATTGGGAGTTAAAGATACAATTGCACACATTTGCAAAAAAAAAAAAAGCTTAGTAGTAGGCTTGGTAGATAGAAGAAACCAGCCATTTGGACTGTCTTGGATGGATAAATCAAGTTGCAGGTTGTGATGATTTGGCTTGCTTCATAGTTCATTAGATTGGTGTCAGTCCTTGCATTGGTAATGTTTTGAGGTAAATGTTAGTGAAGTTTTACAAAAGTAATCTTCCCTTAAAAAAAATTGTTATCAAGGTGATGTACAGAGGGGTTACAGTTAAATACATAAAGTAGTGAGTATATTTCTTGTCGAACTTGTTACCCCCTCCCTCATTTTTCTCCCACTTTCCCTCCCTTAGTAATCTTCCCCTTTAAAACCCAATTTTGGGTTACTCGTAGGATACAAAAATGTATAGACAGGGCTGGGAAGGTGGCTCAGTGGTAGAGCACTTGCCTTGCATGCCTGAGGCCCTGGGTTCGATTCCTCAGCACCACATAAGCAAAAAGAAAAAAGCCGGAAGTGGTGCTGTGGCTCAAGTGGTAGAGCACTAGCCTTGAGCTGAAGAGCTTAGGGACAGCGCCCAGGCCCAGAGTTCAGGCCCCACGATCGGACCCCCCCCAAAAAAATGTATAGACATCTTGCCATGTTTGTTTTGAGGCATTCATATCCCAAAGACATCTCATCAAGAAGTAATAACAATCACTAATTGTTAATGTTTGAAACCAAGTGAGGTTGCAGTGGATCTTCAAGTGCTTTGGTGTATTATACTCAATCACAGCAACAAGAAAGTGAACTAGGGCTGGCTCAGGGTGGCTCAGTGGTAGAGCGCTTGCCTTGCATGCATGAGGCCCTGGGTTCGATTCCTTAGCACCACATAAGCAGAAAAAGCTGGAAGTATCACTGTGGGTCAAGTGGTAGAGCACTTGAGCTGAGCTGAAGAGCTGAGGGACAGCACCCAGGCCCAGAGTTCAGACCCCAGGACCGACAAAAAAAAAAAAAAGAGAAAGTGAACTAAAGCCAACTTCTAGAGTTTTCAGATCCAAATCATATCCATAGTCAGCAACTTCAGGATGTAGAATTTTCCATCCATATATCCATTCACTCATTCATTTACCCATACATCCATTCACTTATCTATTCAGTGTTAGGGTTTGAACTCAGGCTTCATGCTTACTGGCCAGGCACTCTCCCATTTGAACCACATCTCCATCCCTTTTTGTCTGGTTGTATTGAGACAGGGTCTCACCCCTATCCTCTGTCCCTGACTGTCCTGGAGTCATGATTCTCCTCATCACACCCTCCATATAGCTGGCATGATAATTGTGCATCTTGGATGACAGATGGGATCTCATCCAATCTGGGCTATCCTTGAGGTGCATTCCTCCCAATCTCTACCTCCTGAGTAGGTAGGATTAAAGTCATGAACCATTGGGGGTTTGAACTTACTCAACTTGGTTCTTTCACTGGCACTGTACCACTTAAGCCGTGTTGCCAGCCTTGCTTTTTATTGGTTATTGTTGGAGATGGAGTCTCTCGGTCTTTTCTGGTGATTTCGAACTCAATCCTCCAGACAGCTTTCTGAGTAGCTAGAATTACCGTCATGAACCACTAATACGTGCTAGAATTTTTAATTAAATTTGGTATAGTCCTAGGCCTTGTGCACTATACAGCCTGAGTCACACTCAGATTCCTTTTTGCATTTAGCCTTTGAGCTAGGGTCTTAACTTTGCCCAAGCCTCTAACTCGTCATCTTTCTGCCTTTGTCTCTATCTCCCTCTGCTGGGATGACAGAGTGTGTGACCATGCCCATCTCAGTGTGGAATTTTAAATTGTCTTTTGAGGTTATGATGACTAAACATTAATAATCTGAATACTTAGGGACTAGGGATGTAGTCAGCACATCCTGGGCAAGCCTGGGCTTGTCTAATGCAAATGAAATTCTAGGTTTAATCCTCAATTTTCCAAAATTTTTCTTTTTTGTGTATGTGTTTGTGTGTTCTTAAAAATCAAGCTAGCAAAGATAAGGAAACAGGGACCTTAAGGGAGTACTTAAATAAGAGTATAAGGCCTTTTAAACTGAAAATTACAAAACATTATTGAGCCTTTTATCAGTGGAAATACATCATTAGTGGTGATATATCATGTTCATAATTTAAAACGCCCAATATTATTATATTGTTTAATCTTCTCTACAGATTCAGTGTTCTCAGTAAAAATTCCAAGAGTTTAAAAAAAAAAATCGACTTTACTAATCTCGTTTATACTGGACCTGTAATTGTCAAAGTAGTTGAAAAGAGGAAGAACAAACTTGCGATAATTAAATTACCTATATTAGAAATTCTAATAGAGCTACAGCAATCAAAACAGCGTGGCACTAGTAGAAAAGCAGATATATAAACCATTGGAACACAATAGAAAGTACAGAAATATTTGTACACATAAATGATCAGTTGATTTCCAACAGCCCAAATATAATTCAGGAACACATGCTGCTGGAGCACCTAGATATTTACATAATCAAGAAATGGCATCGTAATACCAATCATCATAAAAATTAATTTGAGGGGCTGGGAAGTTAGCTCAGTGGTAGAGTGCTTGCCTCGCATGCATGAGGCCCTGGGTTTGATTCCTCAGCACCACATAAGCAGAAAAAAGCTGGAAGTGGCGCCGTGGTAGGGTGCTAGTCTTGAACTGAATAGCTGAGGGACAGGGCCCAGGCCTCCCCCCCCCCAAAAAAAAAAAAAAGAAAAATTACTTTGAAATGGATCATAGACTTAGACATACAATAAAATACAAAAACATATAGAAGAAATTTTTGGAGAAAAATCTTTGTGATCTAGGAATAAAAAAAACTTTTTTTTTTGGTTGGTGTTGGAGCCTGAAGCAAAGGAAAAACACTAATTATAAAAATAAAATTGAAGCTGGGTACCTGTGGCTCACACCGGTAATCCTAACTACTCAGGAGGCTGAGAGCTGAGGACCATGGTTCAAAGCCAGCCCGGGCAGGAGAGTCTGTGAGACTCTTACCTCCAATAAACCTCTAGAAAACCGGAAGTGGCGCTGTAGCTCAAGCGGTAGAGCGCTCACCTTGAGCTGAAGAGTGCAGGGACAGCGCCCAAGCCCCAGAGGTCAAGCCCCACGGCCGACCTAAGTAAGTAAATAAATAAATAAAAATTGAGAGGCTGGGAAGGTGGCTCAGTGGTAGAGTGCTTGCCTTGCATACATGAGGCCCAGGCTTTGATTCCTCAGTACCACATAAGCAAAAAAAGGCTGGAAGTGGTGCTGTGGCTCAAGTAGAGCAGTAGCCTTGAGCTGAAGAACTGAGGGACAGCACCCAGGCCCAGAGTTCAGGCCCTATGACCGACAAAAACAAAAACTAAAGTTGAGAAATTTGCCATATTAAAATTAAAGCTTAGGGCCAGGCACTGGTGGCTCATAACTGTAATCCTAGCTATTCAGGAGTCTGAGATCTGAAGATCCACGTTCAAAACCAGCCCAGGCAGGAAAGTTGGTGAGAATCTTATCTCCAGTTAACCACTAGAAAACCGGAAGTCGCACTGTGGCTCAAGTGGTAGAACGCTTGCCTTGAGCTGAAGAGCTGATGGATAGCACCCAGGCCCAGAGTTCAAGCCCCATGACGGACCAAAAAAAAAAAAAAAAAAAAAAGATATGGTGAGGAATTAAGAAGAAAAATATATGTTCATAATATTTTCAGAAGCTCCAAAAATTCAATAGTATGTAAAAGCTCTGTTTTAAAAGTTACTGAGAATAGCCGGGCACTGGTGGCTCATGCCTGTAATTCTAGCTACTGAAAAGGCTGAGATCTGAGAATTGTGGTTCAAAGCCAGCCCTGGCAGCAAAGTCCGTGAGACTCTTAGCTCCAATAAACCACCAGAAAACTGGAAGTGATGCTGTGGCTCAAGTGGTATAGTGCTAGCCTTGAGCAAAAGAAGCTCAGGAACAGTGCCCACGCCCTGAGTTCAAGCTCCATGACTGACAAAAAAAAAAAAGTTACTAAGAGCTAGGCACTAGTGGCTTATGCTTGTAATTCTAGCTACTCAGAGACAGATCTGAGGGTTGTAGTTCAAAGCCAGCGAGGGCAGAAAAGTCCCTATGAAACTTTTTTTTTTTTGAGGTCTGGTCGTGGGGCCTGAACTCTGGGCCTGGGCTCTGTCCCTCAGCTCTTCAGCTCAAGGCTAGCGCTCTGCCACTTGAGCCACAGTGCCACTTCCGGCTTTTTTTTTCTTTTTGCTTATGTGGTGCTGAGGAATCGAACCCAGGGCCTCATTCATGCAAGGCAAGCATTCTAACACTGAGCCACCTTCCCAGCCCCCCTATGAAACTCTTAACTCTATTTAGCTACTCCAAAAGCCAGAAATGGAGCTGTGGGTCAAGTGGTCAGAATGCTAGCCTTGAGCAAAGAGCTCAGGGATAGCACGTAGGCCCTGAGTTCAAGCCCCAGAACTGGAACACATACACACACACACTCATAAACAATCCAGATTTTTGGCACAAACATACAGAGTTACTAAGAGACTTAAATAGACACTTTGCAGAAGATACATGATTAGGGGCTGGATGTGTAGCTTAAGTAGTAGAGTGCCAGCTGAGCAAGCAAATTCAGTGAGCATGAGGCCCTGAGATCAAGTTCCAGAACCAGGGGGGAAAAAGACGTATGACTGGCCAACGACATATTAAAAGATGAATGTTTGGCTATTGGAGTGGCTCAGGTGGTAAAGCACATGCCTATCAGGTACAGGCTGTGAGTTTATACAAACCAAATGCTCTCATATTGGATAAATACTTGGGAAAAAGTAAAGGAAGCTGGGTGCTGGAGGCTCATGCCTGTAATCCTTGCTACACAGGAGGCTGAGATCTGAGAATTGTGTTTCAAGCCAGCTTGGGCAGAAAAGTCTGTGAAACTAGCTCCGATTAACCACCAGAAAATTGGCAGTGGCGCTTCGACTCAAAGTGGAAGAGTGCTAACCTTGAGCACAAGGAAGCTCAAAAAAAGTAAAGATTGAACTATCAATATGTGTAATAATGTGACTGAATTAGAAATATGTTGAGTGAAATAAGACATAGAAGAGACTACCGTGTGAATGGTTTAATTTATTTGAAGTTCTAGAATAGGCAAAACCAAGTTGTAGAGAGAGAAATTAAGATCAGTGTTGCCTGTGGCTGATAGTGGAGAGCCAAGAGGGTGATGGGACTGTTTTTTTTTTTTTTTTTTAAACTAAAAGAGCTCTTGATTAATACAATCGAGTGATAGTATAGTTACAAACACATTTTTACATTCCCTTCTCTATAGATATCCTCATGTAATTTTTTCTTTCTCTTCTTCTTTCTCCTCCTTTTCCTCCTCTCCTCCTCTTCCTCCTCCTCCTCTTCCTCCTTCTTCTTTTTTTTTTTTTCTTTTTTTTTTCGGGTCCGGTCATGGGGCCTGAACTCTGGGCCTGGGAGCTGTCCCTCAGCTCTTCAGCTCAAGGCTAGAGCTCTACCACTTGAGTCACAGCACCACTTCCGGCTTTTTTTCTTTTTGCTTATGTGATACTGAGGAATCGAGCCCAGGGCCTCAGGCATGCAAGGCAAGCGCTCTACCACTGAGCCACCTTCCCTGCCCGTTCCTCCTTCTTCTTGTTCATTTTCTTCTGCTGTGCGGCTGCTCCTTCTCCTCCCTCCCTCCCTCCCTCCTCCCTGAGGGTCATGGGCCTTGAACTCAGGGCCTGGGCTCTGTCCTGAGCCTCTCTGTGCTCAAGTCTAGGGCACTGAGCCACAGCACCACTTGTAGCCTTTTCTGTTTATGTGGTACTGAGGAATCAAACCCAAGGCTTCATGTATGCTAAACAAGCACTCTACCACTAAGCCACATTCCCAGTGGGCTGGATTTTTGAACCTTTGATTCTCAGATCTCAGCCTCCTGAATTGCTAGAATTACAGGCTTGAGCCACCAGGGCACAGCTACTTATTTTTATTCCCTGACTTTTTTGTCTTGTTTTTGTGGCATTTTAGAGTAGTAGCATCATCACCTAGTAGATATTATTTTCTCTCCCATAAATGTAATATAATATTTGTATGAAGCAGGTTTAAAAAATAAAACCTAATGGGAAGCTAAATAACATGTGTTCAGAGTCCATCATGGATAAAAAGATTAAAAAAATATATAGGACTTCAGGAAACTGGACCTTGGCCTCTTCTCCCCCACCTTTACTTGGCACATGTCTCTGCAGAGGAAGCCAAGGGAGATTCAGAGCTGCTTCTATCTGATAATAGCCCAGAAATTTAAGAGGAGGCAGTTCCCACAGCAGCAATCTGAGTCCAGCAAGAGTACTTAATGAACTGCCTTTGCCTTTGCGGTAGTCAGTTTGTCTCTGTGCTGACACACCAGAGAAACTACATGAGAGAAATGTGACAGGAATATAGAAACAAGGAAAAAGGAAATCGGTATTAGAATTGTGTGTATGTGTGTTTTTGTACATTATTTTAGTTCAGAAAGATCTGTCTGTCCTTATGACAGATTTCTCTTTAAGAACTGTTTCTACTTTTGTCTTGAGTACCATACCAGAGAAGGAAGATAAAAAGTTTTATGGTCTTTAGTTATTAAGACTGTCATACTAAGCTGTGTATGGTAACATATACTTGTGATTCCAGCTCCTTGAAGATAGTAGGATGTTGAGTTTGAGGCTAGCCAGAACAAAATGAAGAGTGAGACCTTGTCTCAAAAACAAAATAAAACGTTAACAAAAGAGCTAGGGGTATAGTTCAAGTGGCAGTGTGTTTGCCTAGCATGTTTGAGGCTCAGGGTTCTGTTCTCAAAGCTGCAAAGAAACAAAGAAAGAATATCATATTTAATACAAATTTATGTCATTCAGAACATAGTTTTTCAAATATATATTATATATATTGTTGTTTACTGTTGTTTTGTTGTTTGAACTCAGGGTCTCATTCGCTAGGCAGATACTGTGTTGCTTGAACCACACCTCTAGTACTGCATGCTACCTTTGACAGGTTCTAAATCTTATTATTTTCTCCATTACACTTTCTCAGTTACACTATCATTTTAGAGACTCACCAACAGTACACATGGCTCTGGTTTCTCTATGTCCTTAACACTTGTTATTTTTTCTATTTTTTGTTTTTGGATAATATCCATCTCATGGTTGAGACTGTATGTGTGTGTGTGTGTGTGTGTGTGTGTGTGTGTGTATATATATATATATATATATATATATATATTTATATATAGCATAATGCTCTCTAGTTATTATCACATTACTCTTTTTTACACTTTTCTCATGCATGGTTGGTAGCATAATGCTTTCTAGTTATTATCACATTACTCTTTTTTTTGTGTGTGTGTGTGCTATTCCTGAGGCTTGAACTCGGCCTGGGTGCTGTTCCTGAATTAATTTTGCTCAGGGTGAATGTGAGTGCTCTACCAGTTGGGCCACAGCACCACTTTGGTTTTTTTCTGCTTATGTGGTGCTGAGGAATCGAACCCAGGGCCTCATGCATGCAAGGCAAGCATTCTTCCACTGACCCATCTTCCCAGCCCTACTTCAGACTTTTTTTGAGTAGTTAAGAAGAGTCTCATAGAGTTTCCTCCCCAAACTGGCTTCGAACCCTGATCACCAGGATGGATTATTTGTTCTTTTGATATTTATTTTTTCTTACCAGTATTGGGTTTGAACTCAAGGCTTTGTACTTGCTTGGCTTGCTTGTTTGACTGGTGGTGTACCACTTGAGCTGTGCCTCCAGCCCTGCTTTTTTCTGATTATTTTGGAGATGAAATTTAAAAGACTTATGTTCCTGGATGGGCTTTGAACTATATTCTCCAGATTACAACTTTTGAGTAGCTAGGGGTATAGGTGTTACCACTGGTACCTGGCTTGCTGTTCAGTTTTTTGAGCTTTGTGTACAGTCTGGATAGTAATGCTTTATCTGTTAAATGGCTAGTGAAGATTTCACCTCCTCCTCTTCTTCCCCTCCTCCTCCTTCTTCCCTGTTTTTTTTCTCCTCCTCTTCCTCCTCCTCCTCCCTTTTCTCTTCCTCCTCCTCCTTCTGTTTTTGTTTCTTTCGTTCTTTTTTTTTTTTTGCTGCGCAGAAACTTGTTAATATGAGTAGTCTCATTTGTCACTTCTTGTTTTCTGAGCAATTGGTGCCTGTAACTTTCAGTTTCCCCTGTGTTTTCTTATAGTGGATTTAAAGTCTTTGGCCTTACTTTGAGTTCTGTGATCCATCTGGAGTTGATTTTTTTTTTTTTTTAATAGAGTGAGAGATAGGGATTAAGTGTTTCAGTTTCCAGCAAGTAGAGAACCAGTTTCCCCGGCACCATTTTTTGAAGAGATTAGTTTTTCTCCTGTGTATGTTTTTGGCTCCTTGTTGAAAATTAGATGGCTGTAGGAGCATATATAGTTTTATTCCTGGATTTTCTATTCTGTTCCATTGGTCTTCAGTTTTTTTTGTGCCAGTGCCATGTTATTTTTGCTGCTCTGGCTCTGTAGTATGATTTGAAGTCCAGTATTGAGATACCCACAGTGTTGCTCTTTTTACTCAGGATTGCTTTTGCTATTTAGGATCTTTCATGCTCTGTATGAATTTTTGAATTGATTGTAGAAATTTTTTTCTTTTCCAGACTTTAGAATGAAAAACACATTAAAAAATATATGGAATTAGTTGGACGCTGGTGGCTCATACCTATAATCATAGCTTCTCAGAAAGCTGAGCTTTGAGCATTGTGGTTTGAAGCCAGTTAGATCAAGAAAGTCGGTGAGATTTTCGTCTCTACTTAATCACTAATAAAGCTGGAAGTAGACCTGTGGCTCAAGTGGTAGAGAACTAGCCTTGAGCAACAAATAAAACTCTGGGATACTGCCTACGCCTCGAATTCAAGCCCCAGGACCAACACCAAAGGGAAGTGGAGGAAGGAACTAAATAAGTTTGCTTTGGGCAGTTTTCTGAGATCTGGCAAATTCAGACAAGAATATTAGAATTGCTTTCATAGTAGATTGTCCTCCTGGAACGTAGTTGGCAGAAGCAAGAAAGGTTATGCAATCACATTCTTTATCAAATGTTCAGTAAAGTTTATTGTCTCTTAAAATGCTTGAGGAAGTCCCCTACTCTGTTCCTTTCAGTCAAGAAGCTGATTATGGACTAAATGAGTAAATGAAAATGAATCTGACTCTGGCAATTGGAGAATGAGAAGAATGCTAACCCCCAGATATGTGGGCTTCTTGTAGCTGCCCAGAGACCTCCTCAGAGGTCAGGACCATTGGTTGTAAGCATTAAAAGCAAACAAACAAATAAGACAACACAGAGCTACATAAAACTGTAGTTGAAGCCTGGACTTGCTATTTAAACTATTTTAGGTTGGTAATGGAGTGTAGAGGTGATTTTTGTTGTTGTTGTTGTTGATTAAAATCACCTTTGGTCTGGACCCCCGAAGTTCATGCCTGCAATCCTAGCTACTCAGGAGGTTGAGATCTGAGGATCCAGGTTCCAAGCCAGCAGAGGCGGGAAAGTCTTTGAGACACTTGTGTCTTGTTAACCCCCAGAAAACCGGAAATGGTATTGTGGCTCAAAGTGATAGAGTGCTAGCCTTGAGCAAAAAGAGCTCAGGGAGAGTACCTAGGCCTTGAGCTCAAGCCCCACTACCGATAAAAAATGAATCATCTCAGTGTTCTGGTTTTACTAATATAATTTTTTTGTAAACATTTTTTTTCAATCCATTCTCTCCAGAATAACAGGAATAGCCTTAAAAACATAAACAGAATTACATCACTTGTCTACTTCATCTTCAAAGTTTTTTCTTTGTATTCAGAATAGTAGATTTCTTCAGAGGACCTGCGAGTGCATTGCATGCTATATCTTTTCAATCTCCCTCCCTTATCTAGCCTTCCTTGTCTTTCCTCTCTGGTTTTGCTACCATCATCCAGTAGTCTTACCACAGTTCTTTCAGTTTTCCTTATCACTATATCTAAAAAATGTAGGCTTTTTTTTTTTTGTCCTAAGGTTCCTTGTTTCCTTTATAACTTGGAGAATTGGTAATCAGCTTTCTGCTGATTTCTGTCTTCCTATGTTCTTAGTTTATAAATCCTATGAGACTAGATATTTATGCTTTCTATTTAGCACATAATATATATTAAAATATCTGCTGAATGGAGGATGGTTTGCTATTTTCTTTTTTTTTTTTTTTTGGTCAGTCGTGGGGCTTGAACTCTGGGTCTGGGCGCTGTCCCTGAGCTCTTTAGCTCAAGGGTAGCACTCTACCACTTGAGGCACAGCACCACTTCTGGCTTTTTCTTTTATGTGGTGCTAAGGAATCGAACCCAGGGCCTCATGCATGCAAGGCAAGCACTCTACCACTGAGCCACCTTCCCAGCCCTGGTTTGCTATTTTCTGCTTTATATGAAAATGAATACATTCACTTACAAGGTATACATAGGCATGGACTTGATGGTCTGATAATCTACAAAACAATATAAATTAACTTAGGTAAAAAAGAAATGATCTGCTCAACTCCCAGGTTGAGTATTTTTAGAATTTAACATCTAAATTGAATTATTTGTACCTTTCTAGGTTTCTTTTTTTCTAAATTGGTAATAAATAGTTGGCTGAGTTGGACTGATAATAGTTGGATTTGTTCTAGGATGCTATGTACATTCCCCATTTGCCACTACAGATTGCCAGAGAGAGAGAGAGAAAGAGGGAGAATGTAGTTAATTATCATGTCTGTAGCACTCCGACTGGTGCTTAGTAATTTTGTTCCCATGGTACTTGTGCTCAATAAATAAATACTTGCTCAGTGAAGAATAACTGTTAGAATTGAGATATATGCTAAGAAATAACACCCAGCCCTTTTTGCTTTAGTTATTTTACAAATAGGGTCTCATATTTTTTCATACCAGCCAGCCCAAATGAGCTATTATCCACCTGCCTGCACCTCGAGGTAGATGGGATCTTACAGATGTTCACACTATTATACATAGCTTTTTTGTTGAGTTGAGGCTTCACTTTTTGCCTGGGTTGGCCTTCAACTTTGATCCTCCCAACCTGTCTTCTAGGCAGCTGGGATTACAGGTGTGAAACTACTATGCTTAGCCCTTCATCTGTTTTTTTTAAGTTTGCTAGATCATGACATTAGTAAAAATGTTAACCTTTATTTTGGGATATTTCAAACAAATATAAAAATAGATTAATGTAATGAACCACTTAGAACCTATCACTAGTTTCAAAAATTCTTAACACATTACCAATCTTATTTAACTTTATTCCTTCTTTTTTTATTTTTTATTTTTCATTCTTTTTTTCTTATTGTGAAAATACCATACAGAGGGGTTACAATTACATGGGCAAGGTAATGAGTACATTTCTTATCAAGCATTGTTGCCTTCTCCTTTGTTTCCCCTTCTCATCCCTTCCCATCTCCCACCAACTTTATTCCTTCTTTTCCTCTTCAGTATTTCAAAACAAACCCCAGACGTTATACCATTTCATCTGTAAATACTTTGGAAAGATATAATCAATTTAAAAACTAGTTAACTCTTGGAAAAATCTGACACAGAAATTCCATTTGTCTTCTTGAATCTAAGTGTACATGCCAGCTTGTGAATTTCCATGCATAAACCACTCCTAAGGCTGACTCACTATTGAAAGCATATACACTATTATAATTGTTGAAACAGCAGCAGTTTGCTAGGATGTGCTCTGGTGATTAAAGTATGTTTCTAATTGGGTGGAGAGATAAGTAAAGAACTGTCAAAGGTAAAATTTTCCCTTTGGAGATACATAAAGAAATTTTTTTTTTTTTGGTCCAGTAGTGGGGCCTGAACTCTGGGCCTGGGCGCTATCCCTCAGCTCTTCAGCTCAAGGCTAGCGCTCTACTACTTGAGCCACAGCGCCACTTCCGGTATTTTTCTTTTTGCTTATGTGGTGCTGAGGAATGGAACCCAGGGCCTCAGGCATGCAAGGCAAGCGCTCTGCCACTGAGCCACCTTCCCAGCCCAAATGAAATTTTTTTGACATTGTAAGTTAGAGGCTTTTGTCTAGAAAGTAACAATAAAAGAGGGTTTGTGGATTAGTAAATTCCTGTAGTTCTTGTGGGTAGGTTCTTTAGAGTCATAATAGGCTTGGTGGGTAGTGGTGGAGAAGGAAGCTAGAGTTAGTTATAAGGTAAAAGTCGCAGAGCTAAGCTTGGGCACTGGTGGTTCATGCCTGTAATCCTAGATACTCAGGAGGCTGAGATCTGAGCATCACAGTTCAAATCCTGCCTAGGCAAGAAAGTCCATCAAATTCTTATTTCCAATTAACAACTAAAAAAGCTGGAAGTGAAGTTGTGGCTCCAGTGGTAGCCTTGAGCACAAAAGCCCAGGCCCTGAGTTCAAGCCTCAGGACTGGGGGGAGAGGGGACATTTCTCAGAGCTAGAAAGACTTCCAATTCTTGGGGAGGAAAAAGGGAGAAAGAGAGGAGAGAAAGAAGAGAGGAGAGAGCAAGAGAGCTGGCAGAGCAAGAGAATGAGGGCGGGGGATGGGTGGGGGGGAGATACTAGAACTTAGGCCAAAGGAAAAGTTATGTAGCTTGGCTTGTTTTATTCTGTTCAACTTGTTACTTAAACCTCTGCAAATTGCCTATGATGTTTTCCTTAGGAAGGGAAATGCAGGGGCTGTTTTCTTTGAACAGATTTTTTAAAGGTTAAGTATTTATTATCTTGTAAAATTTAGAGATTGGCACTGAGTTGGACTAGTACAGTGGTTTCCTGTGATTTGTGTGGAAAAAAATGTGGAGGAACAGAATGATCATAAGCACTTTTTGGGTGGGCAGTACTAGAGTTTGAACTCAGGACTTTGTGCTTCCTAGTAGGTGCTCCACTAAGTTTTGGCTCCAGCTCTTTTTATTTTTAAGCCAATCAGAGGAGAACAAGTTCTTGCATCTAAGAGGCTACAAATCCTAGCCCTTTTAGGACTGTTGTAGCCCTTCTTTCTTATTATCTTGAATTAGCACAAGTCTTTTGTACAAATGATTGGTGGGAGGGGGGAAGGGGGGGAAGGAGAAGGATTGGGATTGGGGGGGAGGGGGGAGGCTGGGAAGGGATGTGAAGGGTAAACAAAGGAGGAGGCTGCAATGCTTGGTAAGAAATGTACGCATTATCCTGCCCATGTAATTTAACTCCTCTGTACAGTATGTTCACAAATAAAATAAAATTAAATTAAAAAAAATAAAAAAATAAAAAGAATTCTATTCAAATGACAAAAAAAAATGATTGGTGGGAGATAATGGATGTCGTGATTTCAAGTCATGACAGTTTGTTTTGAAAAAAAACAAACAACCAACCCTTTTATTCCTTCTTCTATACTGCATAATCCATAATTAATTCCTTATTAGAGTATTTAGCATACAATGCCCTGAATAGGGATTTGGTCATAATTTGTGTAGCCTTAGTATCTAACGTGGCCACTTGGAAAATATTTGTTGACATATGATAATCCTTTCCCAACACTGAGATGATGTGATTTTGCTCTTTCTCCAATGGCTTGACCCAGAATGTGGTAATGGTGGTACTTTTGGATAGATTACTCTCTATATTGTTTCATTTTCTAGATGCTCTGTTTGTTTTCAGACTCAGGATCATTCTCTTCTTTGGTGATATTCCAGGAAACAAAGGAGAGAAAAAAAAAGTGTTTTTAGAATAAGAGTAGAATGTCAGACTGAAGTTGATCATTACTAGGATCACTGGAATCCTGTAGTTATCTGGATGAATACAGTGCTGGTAACAGATGCCAGGAACTCTTTCTTTTTTTTTTAACTGTATTTTTTTTGTCTTTTCTTTTTTGGTACTGGGGATCAAACCCAGGACGTTGCACTTGCTAGGCAAGCGCTTTGCCACTGAGCTACATCCCAGCCCTTTTTTTTTTGGAATTTTTTTTTTTTTTTTTTTTTGTCGGTCGTGGGGCTTGAACTCTGGGCCTGGGCGCTGTCCCTCAGCTCTTCAGCTCAAGGCGAGCGCTCTACCACTTGAGCTACAGCGCCACTTCCGCCAGGAACTCTTTCTATTTTATTATTCTGCTTAGCATGTACAAGGTCTTGGTATCCATGCTTAGCAACACACACACACATACACATGTACACACATGTACAAGGTCTTGGGATCCATGCTTAGCAACACACACACACACACATACACACACACACACACACCCCTCCCCCCACCAAGGAAGAAAGAAAAAAAGTATTAAAAATACTATTTCAATGACCTGTCTTACTGGGAAAGTTGGAAAACCATTCTCTAAAACTCAACATACACAAAACCAAAAGTGAATTAGTTGTTTCCCCTTTCTGCAGATTTGTAGTAGGTACTTTTTTTCTAAGATCTGCAGTAGATACGTAGATACTTAGAAGTGTAGTAGTATTGATTTCTTTATGTGTTGTGGGTTATTTATTTATTTATTTATTTTGTTAGTCATGGGCTTGAACCAGGGACTAGCTTTTAAGTTCAAAGCTAGTGTTCCACTTCTGGTTTTGTGGTGGTTAATTGGAGATGAGAGTCTCATTGACTTTCCTACCAGTATGGCTTCCAACTGTTCTCCTCAGATCTCAGCCTCCTGAATAGCTAGGATTTTTTGTTTTTTTCTGGTCCTGGGGCTTGAACTCTAGACCTAGGCTGTATCCCTGAGCTTCTTAGCTGGGTGCCAGTGGCTCACGCATATAATCCTAGATACTTAGGAGGCTGAGATTTGAGGATCATGGTTCGAAACCATCCCGTACAAGAAAGTCCATGAAACTCTTATCTCCAGTTACCAAAAAAAGCCAGGAGTGAAATTGTGGCTCAAGTGGTACCCAGGACTGGCACCAAAATATAGAAAGTTAAATTACAGAAACTTGAACATTGTTTATTATGGTAAGGTTCCTTTGATAGAAAAGAGACCTACTTTTCAGTGTATACCTTATTATGTTTGTTTGTTTGTTTGATTGATTGATTAATTCATTCATTTCTTCAGTCCTGAGGTTTGATCTTAGTGCCTCATACTTGCTAGGCAAGTGCTCTATTGGTTGAGCCATGCCTCCTGCCCTTTTAGCTTTACTATATTGTCTAGATGTGCCTTCATGCTTTTTCCCAGGACAAAGTTTTGGTCAACAATCCTCTTATGAAGTAGCTCGGATTATAGACTTGTGCCACCCTGCCTGGTTTGCTGTTTTGAGATAGTCCCACTAGGATTTTTTTTTTCCTATCCTGATTACAAACTTTGATCCTCCTCTCTCCCACCCTTGTATCTGGTATTGCAAGCCTGTGTCACCACATGTACTTTAAAAAATTTTAACAGTGTTTTCTTTTTTTAAAAAAGCATCATTATAAAGGTAATATACAGAGGGGTTACAGTTATGTAAGTCATATAATGAGTACATACATTTTATTTTGGACAATGCATTTTACCAGTTTCTGTTTGTTTATTTTTGGTCAGTTGTGGGGCTTGAACTCTGGGTCTGGGAGCTGTCCCATAGCTCTTCAGCTCAAGGCTAGTGATCTACCACTTGCCACAGTGCCACTTCCAGTTTTCTGGTGGCTTATTGGAGATAAGAGTCTCATGGACTTTCCTGCCTGGGCTGGCTTTGAACCGCTATCCTCAGATCTCCTGAATAGCTAGGATTGCAGGTGTGAGCCACTGGTGCCTGCTGCATTTTACCAGTTTTAAACATTAAATTACTTTATTATGGGAAGAGTAAAGGAAACTATTTTATTCTGTCTAAAAAAAGCAGGTGCCAGGGGTTGGTGGCTCACGCTTGTAATCTTAGCTATCCCAGAGGGTGAGATCTGAGGATCATGGTTCAAAGCTAGCAAGGCAGGAAAGTCTGTAAGACTCTTACCTCCAATTAACTGCCAGAAAACCAGAAGCTCAAAGTGGTAGAGCGCTAGCCTTAAGCAAAAGAGCTCAGGGACAGTACCCAGACCTTGTGTTTAAGCCCTATGACCAACAAGAATATATATATTTTTTAAAGCAAGCATCAATATATTCATTCAGGATTCACTACAAAGCTGGGCTCGTGTGGATCATGCTGGTAACACTATACTCTGGAGGCTGATATCTGAGGATCCTGGAAGCCTGATTGGGCAAGAAAGTCCATGAGACTAATCTCTAGTTGAAGAGCTTGTAGTGGAGCTGTGGCTCAAGTGGTAACGTTCTAGCCTTGAACAAAAAAGCTCAGGCACAGCTGTAGGACTAGCACCAAAAAAATAAAAAAAAATAAAAAAAAATTAGTTACAAAGTGCTCAAGTCAGTTTTAAGATATCCTGGGTCCTTTCTCCTCTTACTAGTCTACTGGTAGGCAAATGGCTCTTCCCTGAGATTCAAGTTGTAATTTTTTTTCATATCTCTATAGATACTTTACAGATTAGGAGAGCCATATGAAATAATAGGTCAAATAATTGAAAATTATAAAGTGACTTTTCCTTTACAATTTACATATATTGAATTAACAGTTATCCATTGGTATTTATAGGGATTAGTATCACTGGATACAAAAAAAAAAAGTGTGCTGATTCTTCAGTCTCTTATTAAAATGGCTTAATAGGTGGGGCACTGGATGACTCACACCTGTAATCCTAGCTACTCAGGAGGCTGAGATCTAGGGATTGTGGTTCAAAGCCAGCCAGGGCAGAAAAGTCCTTGTGGGATTCTTACCTCCGATTAATCACTGAAAAGCTGGAAATTGCGCAGTGGCTCAAGTGGTAGAGCACTAGCCTTGAGCACATAGAGGCTCAGGAACAGTGCCTAGGTCCTGAGTTCAAGCACCACAACCAACAAAAAACAAAAACAAAAATGTTTAGTATTTGCATGCCATCTATGTAATCCTCCCCACACCTTAACTCATCCATGGATTTCTTACAGTGCCTAAAGCAATGTAGCTGCTATGTAAATAGTTGAAGTATTTTATTGTTTAAGACTGAGAGAGAAAAATATGCATGTTCAAACATTTTAGATAGATAGATAGATGTGTGTCTCTATATACATATATGTAATTAAAATTTTTTTAAATTAAAAAATTTTTGTTTGTTGGTCATGGGGCTTGAACTCAGGGCCTGGGCGCTGTCTCTGAGCCTCTTTGTGTTCAACGCTTGTGCTCTAGCTAGTGCTCAGGGATGTCCCTGAGCTCTTTTGCTCAAAGCTAGTCCTTTATCACTTTGAGCTACAGTGCTACTTCCTATATATAATTTATTATTATTTTTTTTTTTGTCAGTCACAGGACCTGAACTCTGGGCCTGGGCGCTGTCCCTCAGCTCTTCAGCTCAAGGCTACCCTACCACTTGAGCCACAGCGCCACTTCCAGCTTTTTCTGCTTATGTGGTGCTGAGGAATCAAACCTAGGGCCTCATGCATGGGAGGCAATCACTCTACCACTGAGCCAACTTCCCAGCCCCCTGTATATAATTTATATTGGAGTGTTCAGTATTAGACCTAGTGCCTCTGTGGCAGTCTGTCATTGAAGTGTATCCAGAACTCTTTTAGAATTTGAAAGATTTTAAATTCTTCTATGAAATTACTTATTTTTATGAGAAATGTGTTTTTTTAGAAGATGAGGATATCATTGTGGATTGTAATATTTATACTCACCTCCTTTGGAATGAAGAAAAACTATTTAAAGCTGAATTGCAGTAGAGATCCTATATAAAATGAATGGAGCCACAAGCATTGAAAATAATTGGTCTGGTTTTGTTGTTGGTGCCGGGGACTGAACCCAGAGCAGGCATGCCAGGCAATCACTCTACCACTGAGCCATCTCCAGTCCTACTACTCTTGTTTGTAAGGGATAGTATTTCTAAATCTTGAAGTCATATCTGCTTACGGAATGGATATTTAAGCTTTTTTTTTTTTCTGCTATAATTTCTAAAACAATTGCTGTTTTGGTAAAACTGTGCAGCTGATCCCAGATTTTTTTTTTTTTTCTGTTACCAAATCACTGAACTAATCCCCAGAGAATTAAGTTCCTCAGATGAAAATGAAGAGATTTGATATGTTAGATTCTGAGGTTCTAGTTATAAAAGTTTAATCGTGCCAAGTTTTACTGTTGGTTTTCTAAAGCAGATAAAAATACAACACTAAAATAACTTACATTACTTTTCGTATAAAAATAGAATTCTTGGGGCTGGGAAGGTGGCTCAGTGGTAGAGCGCTTGCCTTGCATGCCTGAGGCCCTGGGTTCGATTCCTCAGTACCACATAAGCAAAAAGAAAAAAGCCGGAAGTGGCGCTGTGGCTCAAGTGGTAGAGCGCTAGCCTTGAGCTGAAGAGCTGAGGGACAGCGCCCAGGCCCAGAGTTCAGGCCCCACGACCAGACCCCCCCCCCAAAAAAAAGAAGAAGAATTCTTATTATAAAGTTAAGACAACCTTTTTATAAGATGGCCTCATATAGAAATGAGTTTCAAAATATATTCCCTGGGCTGGGATGTAGCTCAGTGGCAAAGTGCTTGCCTAGCAAGTGCAACGTCCTGGGTTCGATCCCCAGTACCAAAAAGAAAAAAAAAAGACAAAATATATTCCCTAACAATGCGGAAATAAAATCCAAGGTATTCTTTTGAAATTAATGTAAGAAATCTGCCATTAGCTTTTCTTTTCTTTTCTTTTCTTTTGTTGGTTATGGGGCTTGAACTCAGGGCCTAGGTGCTGTTCCTAAGCTTTTTTGATCGAGGCTAGCTCTCTATCACTTTGATCCATAGTGCCACTTCCGATTTTCTGGTGGTTAAAGTCCCTGTAGTCTCAGGGACTTTCCTATCTGAGCTAGCTTTGAACCACGATCCTCAGATCTCAGCCTCCTGAATAGTTGGGATTACAGGCATGAGTCACTGGTGCCTGGCCTAGCTTTTCTTATTACTATGTATGTAAATATATATGCACATATATATAAATAATAAGAATATGTATAAGTGTTTTTTTTGTGTGTGCTGGTCCTGGGACTTGAACTCAGCCTGGACACTGTCCCTGAGCCTTTATACTCAAGGCTATCTCTCTACCCCTTGAACCATGGCTCTACTTCCTGCTTTTTTTGGCAGTTAATTGGAGATAAAAGAGTCTCATAGCTTTCCTGCCTGGGCTGGCTTCGAACCATGTGAGCCACTAATGTTTGGCTTAGGAATTTTTTCAAATATATTTTAAGTGAAACATCACTATTTAGGAATTGATTTTTTTTTTTCTTTTCTGTTATAGCATTCATTAAAATAACGCTGCTCCTCTGAGTTCCTTTTCCTGAGAATAAAAGATTGAGCTCATCCCTTTGTAGAAGATCTGGTGAGTATTTTAAGCTTGGCATGTTCAAACTTGGCAGATTTGATTAATATGTGGACAGACTAGCAGTTAGAACATTTTTTAAGTTCCAAACCACAGATTGTGTTTTAAACGAACATGGGCATGTATAAAAGTAATAGTTAAGCCTTGAGTAGTATAGATATCCAAAATGCCTCTTGCCCTGGGTGACAGATTTACCTTGAGGCTCTTGCTGGCCCTGCACATTTCTCCTCTGCTCTAAGCTATGCCAAGAGCAGAGTCAGGAGAGGGTTTGCTCCTTTGGCACTCTTTTCCCATCTGCAGGGAAAAGGGCTGCAGTTTTACTTCTGAAGCTGTTATCATATGCAAAGTTTTTGCAAAGTTTTTGAAAATAAACTTTGGATTTGTTATTGGCTGCTGAATTTGTGACCTCTAGTATCCATTACTGCTGCCATTGTAAATGCATATGGATAGTCTACAAACAAAGCAGTAGCTCCATTTTAATGAAAAGGTTATCGGATACAAGATTTAACCTATCATCTAACTTAGTTTATCATATATATATATATATATATATGTCTCATAAATACTCATTATATTCATATTGGAATGGATAAAGATGAGCTTTTTAAATTAATTAATTAATTTGTTTTTTTTTTTGGTCGTGGGGCTTGAACTCTGGGCCTGGGCGCTGTCCCTCAGCTCTTCTGCTCAAGGCGAGCGCTCTACCACTTGAGCTACAGCGCCACTTCGGTTTTCTGGTGGTTTATTGGAGATAGGAGTCTCACAGTCTCTCCTGCCCGGGCTGGCTTTGAACCGCGATCCTCAGATCTCAGCCTCCTGAGTAGCTAGGATTACAGGCGTGAGCCACCAGCGCCTGGCTAAGTGCTCTACCACTTGAACCACAGTTCCATTTCCGGTTTTCTGGTGGTTAATTGGAGATAAGAGTTTCCCAGACTTTCCTGTCTAGGCTGGCTTTGGACTGTGTCCTCAGATCTCAGCCTCCCTGCATAGCTAGGATTAGAGGTGTGAGCCACCAGCATCCTGGCATGCATTAGATTTTGATAAACCCAATAGTTTTCAATGCCCTAAGAGAAAAAGAATTCTAATGTTTGTGAAATTGAGTCAGTTAGCTCTTTAGTTAACAATATATTGAACAGTGCAAGGCATTGTTAGGTCTGGAGACTACAGAGGTTTTTTGTTGTTGTTGTTGTTTTTTGTCAGTTGTGGATCTTAAACTCTGGGCCTGGGCTCTGTCCCTCAGCTCTTCAGCTCAAGGCTAGCACTCTACTACTTGAGCCACATAGCCACTTCTGGCTTTTGCTGTTTATGTGGTGCTCAGGAATCAACCCAGGGCCTCATGCATTCAAGGAAAGCACTCTACCAATGAGCCACCTTCCCAGCCCAGACTACAGAGTTTTATAAAAATGATTCCTGTTCAGATAAAAAAGAAAAAGAAAAAAGGAAACCTGGGAACAATTAACTTTTTTTTTTTTTTTTTTTTTAATCAGTTGTGAGGCTTGAACTCTGGGCCTGAGCGCTGTCCTTCAGCTCTTCAGCTCAAGGCGAGTGCTCTACCACTTTAGTCACAGTGCCACTTCCAGTGTTCTGGTGGTTTATTGGAGATAAGAGTCTCATGGATTTTCCTGCCTGGGCTGGCTTTGAACTGAGATCCTCATCTCAGCCTCCTGAGTAGCTAGGATTACAGGAGTGAGGCACCCAGTTGGTTACCTATTTTTTAATTCCCATCTCTGTGGCCTTTTTGCTATTGACAGCCCAATCACTGTTGTGGTGATGAAGAGAATACCTTTCAGAATTGCAAGACCTGCTTATATTGCATGAACATTTTATTTATCTGTCTATTTATTTATTGTTTATGTTTTAGTGATTGAAGGGTATAGTTGTCATGAAATTGAATTTCATCTGTGGGAATTGTAAACAAAGTAGTTCCCTGTCTCCCTTTCTACTGTATTTGTTAGTATCTCAGTTATGCTGATCTAGACTAGATAAATTTGAATCTTGTTTAGGGAAATAATTCTTTTTTTGCATGGTCCATTAGTGATCTGCCATCATAGTTTGTGTAGTGTTCATGTGTAATGTTATGAACTATGTTTACTGTAAAAATGTAAAAATGTTTTACTGAAAAAACAATGTAACTGGTTTAAAAGTTTGATGGTCATAAAACAGAATCATGAGCACACACACACACACACACACACACACATACATACACACACACACACACACACACACACACACACCAGCCATACAGACACACACTCATGCACTCTAGTCTCTCTGATATAATCTTTGTGTGTTTGTGTGTATGTGCATGTGTGCATGCCTGAGTGTGCGCTTGAACTCAGGGCCTACACGCTGTCTCTGAGCTTTTTTACTCAAGGCTAGCCCAGCTCTGATACAACATTTAAGGGCAGAAGTTCTTGTACTGGAGTCATTATGTAAACCAATTTGGGGTGATGAGTAGCTAATCTGGTTACTTTAGGATTCTATAGCCTATATGAACTGTAGGCTAAAAGCAACAAAGAGTTTTATCTTGTAAGTGGTTAAGGTCATCACTGAAACTATAAATTTTGTTATTGATGACAGGATCTGGCCATCTGTGATTACTGGAATTTGACTTGATGCAGAGTGTTTATGTTACTATCTTAAGCTCTAAGACCTGAACAAAAGCATATTACATATGACTGGTTCATATATCTGTCTTATGTCACATGTGTTTAAGAAGGGCTCAAAATTGCAGCATCACATCGGTCTAGAAACTGATTTGTCTGAACATTCACTGTTAAAGAAAGGGCTGGGGCTGGGGGTTTAGCCCAGCGGAAGGGCGCCTTCCCAGCGTGCGCAAGGCCCTGGGTTCGGTCCTCAGCCCTGGGAAAAAAAAAAAAGAAAAAAAAGAAAGGGCTATTGTTCGTTCATATAGTTGTAGTATTGTATTACCAGAAGTATGTTGAGACCCTCCAACCCCACTGCTAATTGGTGCACGAGACTTAGATCCTTCAATGAACTTGATATATAGAACAGTAGTAATCTTCACAATTCTGCAACCAGGATCCTGTGAACTTGTACATGGAGTTCTATGGATTGATTTCAGTCTTTGAACTTAGGCTGTCCCTGCACTTAGAACAGCATGGGGTTTTGAGATTGCTTCCTCTCAGTCACACAGAACAGGGACTTCTCTGATACATTGCTAAAATGAAAAACAATTGGGCTACTTCCTGACGCAGAAGGAGCAGGAACTTGGAATTGAAACTGCCACATAGGAAGAGAGTAGGCCAGTGCAGATTAAAATTTAACTTCTGCAAATGAATCTTCTGGTAGCCTGAATTTTCAGGATCTGATCTGGGTGGTCAAATTAGGAAATTTCATTCTATTTTTTTTTATTGGAGCAACAAAGAAATATTGTAAGAATTAATAGAAAGGAAGACATTTATTAAATGCCTCCTGGGGGTTAGGCATGATACAGTAAATTTTCATGTGTTCTTTTATAGAAATATATCAGTCCATTGATAATACAGTTTTTTTCAGATGTAGGTGGATAGTTTGTGTAGATCTGTATGTTTTGACATAGCCACTTAGAGGAAATAGAATTATATATTGATTTATGGTGTTTCATTTGTATCTTGCTCTGGAAATAGAGAAAAAATACCTACATGAGTAAGTTTTTGATTTTTGTCTTCTGAGCTTGCTTGAGATTTAGCCAAGTCAGGGAGGAGACTAGTAGATCTGAAATTAGAGACACCTGTGCTGTTTTGGGAAGTTGAGACTCTTGACCCAGGGGTTGCTGAAGTTGGTGCAAGGGAGGTCAGAGTAGGTTAATATTTTTAGAGCTCAAAGCAGATGTGAATTGAAGTTGTTTATAGGTGTAGTTTTGCTTGATCTGTGTATCTGCAATGGAGTAAATGAAGTACTCTTATTTGGGAAACTTCTTCAAAAGTCTCTGAACCAGTGCAAATTGATTTTTTCCCAGATAACCAAAAAATTTACCATTTGGCTATTTTGACTGGCTGCCATCATATTTGTAAAGAAATGATCAACATTTTTTTTGAACTCAGGGCCTGGGCCCTGTATATGAGCTTTTTTGCTCAAGGCTAGCACTCTACCTCTTTGAACCACAGTTTCATTTCCTGTTTTCTGGTGATTAATTGGAGATAAGACTTCACTGCCCAGGCTGGCTTTGAACCACAATCCTCAGATCTCAGCCTCCTGAATAGTTAGGATTACAGACATGAACCACTAACAATCATAAATTTGATTTTTTTTTTTTACCCTTTAATGTTCTTTTAAAGTTTTTCTCTCATACCATATCTGGGTCCCTCAGTCATGGATCTAATTGTGGGATGAGAATAATTAAGCCCTCTTGTAGCTTATATGAAATTAAGTTGAAGTATTCCTTTTTATACCGCAGCAGAGGTTTCTCAGTCTTGCCTTGGAACTCTTAAAGGAGTGCACTTTCATTGTGGATTGAGAATTCTATGTATGTAATTCTGTAGAATTACCTAGAGACATAATATTGACCTTTCAAGAGCTGAAATGGATGCATGCATATTTTTTAATCTATAAAAATGTTCATATCTGTTTGAATGAATTATAGTGGCTTTTCATTTTGGCTACTTTTTTTTTGGTCCAGTCGTGGGGCCTGAACTCTGGGCCTGGGTGCTGTCCCTGAGCTCTTCAGCTCAAGGCTAGTGCTCTACCACTTGAGCCACAGCGCCACTTCTGGCTTTTTTTTTTTTGCTTATGTGGTGCTGAGGAATTGAACCCAGGGCCTCAGGCATGCAAGGCAAGCACTCTACCACTGAGCCACCTTCCCAGCCCATTTTGGCTACTTTTATGGTTTAATATATTAACTTTTTTGCTTTGGTTAGGAAATACCAGTTTTAAGAGAACAGCTTCAGCCGGGCGCTGGTGGCTCATGCCTGTAATCCTAGCTACTCAGGAGGCTGAGATCTGAGGATCTCGGTTCAAAGCCAGCCCTGGCAGGAGAGACCGTGAGACTCCTATCTCCAATAAACCACCAGAAAACCGGAAGAGGTGCTGTAGCTCAAGTGGTAGAGCGCTCGCCTTGAGCTGAAGAGCTGAGGGACAGCGCCCAGGCCCAGAGTTAAGCCCCACGACCGACCAAAAAAAAAAAAAGAGAGAACAGCTTCATTGAGATACAACTTACATACTATCAAATTCATCTGTGTTGAAAAGTTAGGAAACTGTTACTATGCTCCAGTGTTACATTTCTAGCACCCACAAATGATTTTCTGTAAACACTTTTTTTCTCTTAGTACGGAAGATTTGGAATGAGGGCCTTGTACTAGATAAGCAGGCACTTTTGCCTCTTGAGCTATTTATCTGCCCCTTATTGTGTTTGTAATTTTCAAGCAAGGGACTCACTTTATGTCTGGGTTGTCCTAGACTGAGAACCTTGTATTTGTGCTTCCCTTTGACGCTGAAATGACAGGTGAGTACACTGCTCTCAGCCATTGATTGAAATGGAGTCTCATAAACTATTCTGCCTGGTTTGGTGTTGAACTTTGATCCCACAATCTCTGCTTCTCTAGTAGCTAGGATTACAGGTTTGAATCACTCCACCCAGCACTTTGTACATACTTTTTTTTTCTTTTTTTTTTTAAATGTGTGTGTATGGTGTGTGTGTGTGTGGTGTGTGTGTGGTGGTAGTGGTAATGGTTTGTGTGTGTTGTTTGTATGCAGGTCCTAGGGCTTGAACTCAAGGCCTGGGCGCTGTCCTGAGTTTTTTTGCTCAAGGTGAGTGCCCTACTACTGGAGCCATTGCTCCACTTCTGCCTGTTTTGGTAATTGGGGGTAAGAATCTTGTGGACTTTTCTGCCTCAGCTGGCTTTAAACTGCAATTCTCAGATCTCACTCTCGGTAGCTAGGTGTCAGCCATTGGTTACCAAATACCTTATAACTATTTTTCTTCCTTTAAAATCATCCCTTCACTCTTCCTTTGTGTGTTAGTACTAGTAGAGCTTGAACTCAGAGCCTCATGCTTTAACTTGGCTTACTTGATTCATGTTCCAGACTGATATTTTACTGGCTAATTGAAATGGAACCAGTGTCTTACACCTGTAATCCTAGCTATTCAAGAGGCTGAGATCTGAGGATTGTGGTTCAAAGCCAGCTCAGGCAGGAAAGTCTATGAGACTCTTATCTACAGTTAACCACCAGAAAACTGGTAATGGCACTGTGGCTCAAAGTGGAAGATAGCCAGCTTTTTGAACAAAATATCCCAGGGGCAGTGTCTAGGCCCTGAGTTCAAGTCCCACAACCAAAGGGGGAAAAATAGCAAACTAATGTTCTAGTACACCTGAGCTTGTTAAAGGCCCATGATGTTAGTTTATCCCTTTAATGGTGATATTAAATCCCATCAGTAAGTTAAAATTTCTGTCTGCTAGACTAATCCATTATAAAGTTACCTTTCTTCTTTGTAATGTATAATCTGTAGAATGATACTATTTGATTAATGATAATATTTGATTACTTTGGATAACTTTTGTCAGGAAGTATGTAATTCTTAAAATTGAAACAGCTCTTAGAGCAACAAACTAAATTCGCTGGCATTGTTTAAAAATTGAGTATCGTGGAAGGCAATATGTAGTTTATAAGTTCATCTAATTTGAGCCCTTTGTAGTATGAACTTTTTTTTGTAATATGAACTTTTAAGTGCATAGTTTAAATACAGTTACATAAGAGTCTTGGGATGCAAAACTGGTTTTCCTTGGGTCACAAAGACTTTTACTGATAACCTTTTCATAGTTGCACTTTAGTGGAGTATTAATAGTTTTCATAGTTTTCAAACAAGTTCTTTCCTGTTTTCAAAATTCCTTCTTCTAGTTGTCTTATGTGTGCCTTGGAACAATATATCTCTTAGTGAGGAGTCTGAAAACACTTGGATTTGAACCCTAGCTCAAGTTATTTAACCACTCTAAACCTGGGTGTTTGGCACTGTTTTCTGATCACAAGTATTAAGGGTTATTTATTTCTTAATCTGATAAAATTTGTCACATAATACTTAGTGACTTTTTAATTTTTTTTTCCAGTGTTGGGGCTAGAACTCAGGGCCTGGGCACTGTCCTTGAGCTTCTCTTTGCTCAAGCCTAGCACTCTCATTTGAGCCAGAGTGCCACTTCCAGTTTTTCTGGTTTATTGGAGATAAGAGTCTCTTAGACTTTCCTGCCTGGCCTGGCTTTGGACTGTGATCCTCAGATCTTAGCCTCCTGAGTAGCTAGGATTACAGGTGTGAACCACCGGTGCCTGGCTAAAACTCACTTTTAACTTAGGATACTTGTAGAGTCCATATATCAGTCATTTTTTAAATGGTCTATGCTTGCTACATACCACTTTGAAAATAATACTACTTCAGATTTTATAATCTTGGAAATGGATTAAGGCACTGATGGTTACCTCATATCTGCTTAGAATCAGGCTACAATTCAATTTGGTTGTTAGCTGTTCTGAAGAGAGTATCAGTTAATTTTCCAGTGCTTCTCTGTGAGAAAGGCATACCCTATGTTTCTATAGGGTATGGTACCATGTTTCCATAGGGTATTTGGACAAGTATTTGGAGCATCTTTAACTATCTTTTAACTATCTTAAGCATCTTTAACTAACTAAGTGGTTGTGAGCACATTTGGTGGACAGGGATCAGGGATAGTAGTCTATAACATAGGATTTCCCACATAAATGTCAGGTTTTAAAAAAATTTTTGTTTTGTTTTGGACAAGGTCTCACAATGTGTTCCAGGCTGGCTTCAAACTTGCTATGTAAACCAGGTTGACCTTAAATTCAAGACCCTCCCTCAATCTCTGAGGGCTGAGATTATAAGTATGTGTCTCCACACATGGCCTAGTATTTTATTTTATCGTAATTATTTTTAAAAAGTTATTGATTAGCCAGGCATTGGTGACTAACATCTAGCTACTTGGTAGTCTGAGATTACCAGCCTTAGACACACGAGACCCCTTTGCAACCAGTACTGGATATGATTGTTCACATTTGTCATCCCAGCTGTGCGGGAGGCTGAGATTGGGAGGATCCGGGTTCTAGGCCAGTCTGGGTAGAAAAATTTCTTGTGACTCCATCTCAACAGAAAAGAGTTGGAAGTGATGATGTTTACCTTTCAGCCCAGCTATGGAAGGAAGCAAAACACAGGTTTACTATCCCGGTGTGCACCAACTCAGGAAGCAAGACAGTACCTACAGCATAAAAAGGTTGCAGGCGTGGCTCAGAGGTAGAACAACTGCCTAGTAAACCTGAGGCTCTCATGCCAAACCCCCTAGTATTGCATAAAGTTTTTTTTTTTTTTGTTTTTTTTTGGTCCGGTCGTGGGGCCTGACCTCTGGGCCTGGGCGCTGTCCCTCAGCTCTTCAGCTCAAGGCTAGCGCTCTACCACTTGAGCCACAGCGCCACTTCCGGCTTTTTTCTTTTTGCTTATGTGGTGCTGAGGAATCGAACCCAGGGCCTCATGCATGCAAGGCAAGCGCTCTACCACTGAGTCCAAATAAAGTTATTAAAGCAGAAAAATTATTTTAAAAGAATCTTTCAGAGGTATAGTTTGTAATTTCTAGCTGGGTGCTGGTAGTTTATATCCTAGCTACTCAGGAGGATTGAGGTTTGAAGCCAGTCTGGTCAGGAATGTCTGTGAGACTCTATCTCTACTAAACCACCAAAAAGCTAGAAGTAGAGCTGCGACTCAAGTAGTAGAGTGCTAGCTTTGAACAAAAAAGAAGGCAGGACATAGTCCAGGCCTTGTTCAAGCCCTAGGACTGGCACACACACATATTGTGTGTGTGTGTGTGTGTGTGTGTGTATGTGTGTGTGTGTGTGTGTGTGTGTGTGTGTGATTTCTGAACTTTTCTAAGGGATTTAGTTCTTATTTCTTCATTTGAGAATCTTCATGCAGATTCTGAAGGCATTTACCATTGTGATTTTGTTTTGGTGGTATTTAAGCCCTAAAATTAAGAGTAGTTGAGTGGTTAAAATGGCTTAGTGGTTTAAGCAAATTGGTATTATTTTCCTGTAGTAATCTATGTATGTTCATGGTTGATGGAAATAATTGACTTTGTGCCTGGTATTCTAGAGATGCCTGCATGTTGCTTGTATTACTTTCTCTCTTTGTTATTATCTCTATTTCTCTTGCTTTCTCAAGGACAACTGGTGTATTCATTTGTTAGAAAATATAATTTTATTAAATATGTAATTCAACTTGTAGCTTGTTTCACTTGAGCCTAATATAGTGTTTTGGCACAGATTTTTGGGAAGATAAATAGTCTTAACTCATTTTATCAGTATCCAGAGCAGTGTTTCTCACTTATGACTGACTCATAGTTTAAGACATGTTTGATATTAGGACCCAATGTACCATAAGTATGAAGAGATCAGAAACAGAAGAAATCAGTTTCTGTTTTACTCCATTTTATTTAATTGCAAAATTTTTACCATCACCTATTGGTAATACCAGTATACTGGTGATATTATGAGTGCAATTTAAAAAATATATATTTTTAGTATCTTTTAAGTAGTTGTACAAAGGTGTTACCATTCAACAAATTAGTTTATAAGTACAATTCATCTTGATTGATGTCACCCCTTTCATCCTTCTCCCCCATACCTCCCAACCCAATTCCTTCCTCAGTTTTCCCAGTTTTATTGGATATTCATTGAATATTATGACTGCATTCTTCTTCCTTTCTCTCTACATTAATCTATCCTGTTAAGCTTCCCTCAACGCCTTTTTTTTGTTTGTTTGTTTGTTTGTTTGTCAGTCATGGGGCTTGAACTCTGGGCCTGGCGCTGTCCCTCAGCTCAATCAGCTCAAGGCAAGTGCTCTACCAATTGAGCCATAGCGCCTATACCGGTTTTCTGGTGGTTTATTGGAGATAAGAGTCTCATGGACTTTCCTGCCTGAGCTGGCTTTGAATCAAGGTCCTCAGATCTCAGCCTCCTGAGTAGCTAGGATTACAGGTGTGAGCCACTGGCCCCCGGCTTCCTCAATACCTTTCAAGTGCCAGTTTCCTGGTATGGATATAGTTTTTAAAATACTGCTTATTTGGCTCAGCACCAGTGGTTCATGCCTGTAATCTTAGCTACTTAGGAAGCTTGAGGATTATGGTTGGAAGCCAGCTGGGGCAGGAAAGTCCTTGAGACTCTATTGCCTGTTAACCACCAAAAAGCTAAAAGTTTAGCTATGGCTTAAGTGTAGTGTGCTAGCCTTGAACCAGAAAGCAAAGGGACAGTGCTCTGGCCCTAAGTTCAAACCCCAGAGCTGGCATAAAACAAAAGAACTCACTTACTGTTTGTATGCATTTGATTCTGAGTATTGAACCCAGGGTCTTGTATATGTTAAGTAAGCCTTTTACCACAGAGCTATATCCCAGCTCTTGATTTATTTACTTACATACATTCATGAGTTTCAAGCCCGAGCTTAAGAGTCTGTGTATTTCTATCTACTTCACTGCTTTTATGGCTAAGGCATTTCATCTTTGGGCTTCTCTTGTGCTGTATTCCCAGTCATCCATCTCAGTAACTTTCAAGTCTACTGTTCAGTGGTATTAGCTACATTCATAGTATTTTGTAATCATCAGCACAATTTATCTCCATAACTTCATCATGCAAAACTAAACCCTGTTGATATTAAACAATGATTCATTTCTCATTCCTGTCCCCTCTTAGAAACTGCTTATTATTTGGACTAAGTTAACTATTACAAGTAGGATCACACAATATTTGTTACTCTTGTTATAAATCTAAACTGTGTGATGTGTTTTAAAAAAGCTTATTTAATTTTTTTTGTAGTCCTGGATTTTGAACCCAGGACCCTCATTCACACTTGGCCAGTGTTCTACCAACTGAGCTATACCCTCAACCTTAATGATATTTTGATAAAAATTTAAAACTTCATTGACCTCAGATATCTAGAGCATATTGCATATAGCTCCCTCTTGCCCAGTAGCATTGAGGCCTAGACAGTCTGCTCATCCATGTTTCTTCTTTTGCTGCCCTTATAATCTTGTTGTACTCATTTTTCATTCCAGTGCATTGTCTAGCTCGTTTTATTGCATACATACTTCCCTTCCAATTTTTCCTGCAAACAACATAATTTCGTGCTCCTTTTTGTCTGAATAAAATTCTGTTGTACATTTTCTTAAACTGTGTATTACCAACATAAATGTGAGTGCATAGGTAACTGACTGCTTCTTTTGGAAATAAACCTAGAAATGATATAACTGGTAGTTTCATTTTAATTAATTAATTAATTAATTTGTTGGTCATGGGCCTGAACTCTGGGCCTGTGCGCTGTCCCTCAGCTCTTCAGATCAAGGCTAGTGCCCTACACTTGAGCTGCAGTGCCACTTCCACCTTTTTCTGCTTATGTGGTGCTGAGGGATCAAACCCAGGGCCTCATGCATGGAAGGTAAGCACTCTACCACTGAATCACCTTCCCAGCCCTCATAATTTTTAAGGAACTGCCATACTGATTTCCATAGTGGCTGAAATGATTTATATTCCCACAAACAGTGTGTACAGGTTCCTTTTTTTTTTTTTTTTTGGGTCTGGTCGTGGGGCTTGAACTCTGGGCCTGGGCGCTGTCCCTCAGCTCTTCAGCTCAAGGCTAGCACTCTACCACTTGAGCCACAGCGCCACTTCTGGCTTTTTTTCTTTTTTTGCTTATGTGGTGCTGAGGAATGGAACCCAGGGCCTCAGGCATGCAAGGCAAGCGCTCTGCCACTGAGCCACCTTCCCAGCCCACGGGTTCCTTTTTCTGCATTCTTTCTAGCATTTTATTATTATTTTGTCAATACTGGGTTTGAATTCAAGACCTCAAGCTACCACTTGAATTACATTCCAGCTCTTCACTTTCTTGATGATAGCCTTCTCTTCATGTAGGGTGTTTTTCTTTTTCTCCCCCCCCTTCCCCCCCTTAAACCAGGGCTTAGACTCTGGGATTCTTTTTTTTTTTTTTTTTTTGGTCGGCCGTGGGGCTTGAACTCTGGGCCTGGGCGCTGTCCCTCAGCTCTTCAGCTCAAGGCGAGCGCTCTACCACTTGAGCTACATACAGTGCCACTTCCAGTTTTCTGGTGGTTTTACTGGAGATAGGAGTTTCACGGTCTCTCCTGCCCGGGCTGGCTTTGAACCGCGATCCTCAGATCTCAGCCTCCTGAGTAGTTAGGATTACAGGCATGAGCCACCAGCGCCCGGGACTCTGGGATTCTTATTTCCACTTATAGTTGGTGCTTTACCACTTGAGCCCTGACTTCAGCTTAGGGTTTGTTTTTTTTTGCTGGGTAATTAGAGATTAGAGTCATGGACTTTTCTGCCCAGACTGGCTTCAAACCATGATCTTCAGATCATGGCTTTTGAGTAACTAGGGTTATAAGTATGAGCCACTGGTGCCCAGCTCCTGCCACCTTTTTTTTTTTCTTTTTTTTCGGCCAGACCTGGGACTTGAACTCAGGGTCTAGGCACTGAGTTCTCATATCAAATCTAGTACCATGTCTTATAATATTGTAATGACTTACACTTAGGTTAAAGCCCTTAATGCTGCAGTGCTGTCAACAGTGTGTATGTTGCTCTGAGAGTCCTATCTCTCTGTGGTGCCAGCAGGTGTTCAGGAGTACAGTATCCGGCCCCTTCTGATGACACAAAGTACTCTACAATCTTGAGTAGACATTCGTGTTTGGATGCTCCTCCAAAACTGTGGCAATTTTCCTTTTATTTATATTTATTTCCTTAGTGTTTGGAAATACTTGATGACAAGTTGAGATAAATCTTCCTTTTATAAAGTAGTATAAACATGTTCTTGTTATATTGGAGAAGAGCTCATTGGGAAATGTAAGGATATGAGGCTGCAGGCACTGGAAGGGCTTCTCTTCAAATGTTCCATTGTAGTGTGCAAACAAAGCACTGCACTGTAAATGTCTTCCTTACCTCCAGGTGTTCCAGTCTTCATCCTGGTGAGCTTTGTTTCAACAGGTTTTTTTCATTCCAAAGTTAATATGTTAATAAATGGCCTTTTTCATATTATTCATATCTGAACAGGATCACTGTGGCAGATTTTTCTATACCGTAGATTTTCTATCGCCTGGTGACATTTCAACTTATGTTGGCTTATTGGTGTATAGGGCTTTGGTGTAAGATTATAAGTAACTGAATTGCCTGGTGACATTTCAACTTACGTTGGCTTATTGGTGCATAGGGCTTTGGTGTAAGAATCTAAGTAACTGAATAAGCTGGGCGCCGATGTCTCATGCCTGTAATCCTAGCTACTCAGGAGGCTGAGATCTGAGGATCACGGTTCAAAGCCAGCCCGGGTAGGAAACTCCGTGAGACTCTTAACTCCAGTAAACCACTAGAAAACCAGAAGTGGCTCTGTGGCTCAAGCAGTAGAGCGCTCACCTTGAGCTGAAGAGCATAGGGACAGCGCCCAAGCCCAGAGTTCAAGCCCCACCACCAAAAAAAAAAAAGAACTGAATAATTCCTAACCTCAAAATTAATTTCATAATTAGTCTAGTTCTACTTTGGACCGTAGGCAAACCCTCTGACTCCTAAAATTATCCTATACAGCTGAGTATCTAATTACAAATCAGCACTTTCCACTCACACTATTTCAGAAGCTTAATAAAGCTGTAACTCTATAATGCTGAGGGGCAACCAGCTGTCCCCAAACTTAAAGATACAAGTAAGCTGGAGAGCTTATATAAAGGGACATGAACTCACCAGCTGGAAGCAGTAGAAATAAAAACAAGAAGTAAAATGTGGAGAGTGAGGTTGACTGGAATACATTGTCAGTGTGTATGGAAAACTAACAATCAACACCCCCTCAATATAACAAATTAAGCTAATTTTTAAAAAAAGTAAAATATGTATTTTATCCCTGTACTCAAGCCTTTTCCATTAAACACTTCTCTACATCATTCCCAACAAGTCCCTACCAGATATCCAAATGGCAAATCTTTGAGCAATCCAAACTACCTTTCACTCTTGAAGAAAATCTTTGGACAGGAGTGGTCTCAAGCCTGCAATACCAACCACTTGGGTAGAAACTGGAAGGACGAAGGTTTGAAAACAGCCTAGGTGAAAAGTTAGTGAGACTTCATCTCAACAAAAAGCTGAGCGTGCTAGATGTTACCCCATAGCCCAGGCTGTCCTGAGACTCATGATTCTCTTGGGACTATAGATGTATACTACCACACTTGGCTATTGGAGTCACCATTGACAGTTTCCATCTCCCACAACTAAATACAAACATTTCCATTTCATAAAAATCTTTTTTGATTTATTTAACGTTAATTCAACAGAACAGGAGTTCTGTTCCAGGTACATTATGTGGATTTCCCTTCTTTCTACATTAACTTTCTAAGTTCATGATCTTAGTATAGTTCTTTACTTTGCCTAATGTAGTAGCTTTCCCCTATTCCATTTTTCCTATTTCCAGTATATGCTTTACTGCCACATTAATTCTTAACTAATTCTTTAAGACTGATTCTCTGTAGAATCATCAGGACCACCCAGAAGCCTAAAGAGTATAGATTATGGCAGCTGCGTAGATATGTATGTCTGCCTCTGTGAGCTTCAATTTTACTACTTTGAGGCAATCACTTAAATCTCTTTTTTTGGTATATATTTTTTATTGTAAAGATACTGTAGAGAGGGGTTACAGTTACATGAGTAAGGTAATGAGTGCATTTCCTATTGAGCATTGTTACCTCCTCCTTCCTTTATTTGTCCCCTATCATCCCTTCCCTCCCCACCTCCCCGACTCCCCCCCCCCACTTATATCTCTTTAGGTCCAGTGTTCTTCATGTTTCTAAATATACTTTTAGTTTTTCCTTAATCTTCTTTAAAAGTGTCACTAATTCTTTTTGTACTTTTTTTTAGTGATACTGCAGTTTGAACTCATGGGCAAGTACTCTTCTACTTGAGTTACTCCTTCAGTCCTTTTATATTTTTTAAGAGTCACAAATACTGTCTGTATCTATATGTATATATGTTTTTATGTATTCATGTGCTTGCATATAGGTATACATATATGCATATGCATATACGCACATGCGCATATATTGGTGCTGGGGTTTTAACCCAAGGGTTAAAGCTACTGTATAAATTTCTTCTATAAATGATAGAAGTTCATTTAGCTCACAGTCTGGAGACTGAGATGGTCCAAGAGCATGGCACTAGCAACTGGTGAGGACCTTCTTACTATATCATAAGCATAGTAGAAGGTATCACATGGTGAGACAAGAGCAAGTATGCTAGCTAGGGTCTCTTATTCTCTGATGAAATCACGAATATGGGAGCCCCATCCTCATCTTCGCACCTAATCCTAATTTTCCCCAAAACAACATGTGAATTTAGGAATTAAGTTTGTAACACATGATTGGGGTGGGGAATACTTTGAAACCATAGCACCCTGGAGATTTTCCTCTTATAGCTTATTTTCTCTCTGCTCTAATCTGGACTCACAGCTTTTCATGGCTTGCTCTTCTGTTGTTGCCCTGATATTTGTCTTCACTTTGATCCAGGGAATTGTGTTTCTTTCTCCTCTGAGTTAGAATTCCTAGTTGGATCCCATGTCTTTCTCTTTGTAAACTGGTATTTAGGACAAAAAGTTTTTTATTTCTTGGAATATTTGATTGATAGTTGTTAAGCTGAGTAAGCAATTATAGTTTGAAAATATTCCTCTCAGAATTCTCTTTAGAATTGGAAGAATTAGAATTACTTCACATCCATTTAACTTCTAAGATGTGTTGGGAAGTCTAATGACTTTTATTATAGCTTATAGTTTTGTGGGCGAGGAATTTTATCAGTGCTTAGTTTAGGAATTCTTCTGGCCTAAACATTGCTAATTTAGGTCCACATAATGTTATCTGGGATCACTTGATGTCACCCAGCATGTGACTGGATTTGTCTGGAGTGTCCCTGATTTTTGTTTTGTTTTGTTTTGTTTTTTGGGTCCGGTAGTGGGGCCTGAACTCTGGGTCTGGGCGCTGTCCCTCAGCTCTTCAGCTCAAGGCTAGCGCTCTACCACTTGAGCCACAGTGCCACTTCTGGCTTTTTTCTTTTTGCTTATGTGGTGCTGAGGAATCGAACCCAGAACCTCTTGCATGCAAGGCAAGCGCTCTACCACTGAGCCACCTTCCCAGCCCCTCCCTGATGTTTTTTTTCATGTGTCTGACATCTGTGTGATGACTGGAAGCCTTGTCTTGTTGCATGCCCTTCCTTCCTCTTGGAGTCTTGATACCTTTTGCTAAGGTCTGTGTGGCAGGGAGGTTAGATTCTCAACATGAGAGCACAGAGCACTGGTAGTACAGAATGAGAGACCCCTCCATCCTTCCTTCCCTCCTCCATTGCTCCCTTCCTCCCCTTCCCCTTTCTTTCTTGATAAGGTCTCACTGTGTATTTAGGACTGACATCAAATTCATGATCTTTCTGTTTCTACACTATACCTGACCTTCCAGTCTTCTTAAAGCCTAAACTTTCTTGGTCAAGATAGAGGCCAGCTCACAATCAAAGGGAAGTTTAAATAGATTTTTGCCTATAAATGGGAGGAAAAGTGGCAAAATTTGGGGCTGGGAAGGTGGCTCAGTGGTAGAGCAATTGCCTTGCATGCATGAGGCCCTGGGTTGGACTCCTCAACACCATATAAGCAAAAAGAAAAAAGTTGGAAGTGGCGCTGTGGCTCAAGTGGTAGAGCGCTAGCCTTGAGCTGAAGAGCGGAGGGACAGTGCCCAGGCCCAGAGTTCAGGCCCCAAGACCGGACTCCCCCCCCACCCCCCCAAAAAAGTAGCAAAATTTGCAGCCATCTTTTATCTGCAACACCGCTGTTCCATGTTCTTTCTCCATTGTTTTGAAGTAGATTAACATACTAATTTTTCTGTTGGTTATGGGGCTTGAACTCAGGGTCTAGATGCTGTCCCTGAGCTCTTTTGCTCAAGGCTAGTCATCTACCACTTTGAGTCTCAACTCTACTTTCGATTTTTTGAGTGATTGATTGGAGATGAGTTTCATGGACTTTTCTGCCCAGGCTGGCTTTGAACCATGATCCTCAGCTGTTAGCCTTCTGAGTAACTAGGATTATAGGTGTGAGCCACTGACACTCAGCTCATACTATTTCATTTTTTGCCAGTCCTAGGGCTTGAACTCAGGGCCTGGGTACTGTCTCTGAGCTTCTTTTGCTCAAGGCTAGCACTTTACCACTTGAGCCACATCACCAGTTGAGGCTTTTTCTTTTCTTTTTTTGGTCAGTCATTGGGCTTGAACTCTGGGCCTGGGTGCTGTCCCTCCGCTCTTCAGCTCAAGGCTAGCACTCTACCACTTGAGCCACAGGGCCACTTCCGGTTTTCTAATGGTTTTATTGGAGATAAGAGTCTCACGGAGTTTCCTGCCTGGGCTGGCTTTGAACTGTGATCCTCAGATCTCAGCCTCCTGAGTAGCTAGGATTACAGGCGTGAGCCACTGGCGCCTGGCTTACTTGAGGCTTTTTCTGTGTATGTGGTACTGAGGAATCCAGCCTAGGGCTTCATGCATGCTAGGCAAACACTCTACCACTAAGCCACATTCCCAGCCCCCTGTTTCTTTTCTTTTTTTTTTTTTTTTTTCTTTCCTCTTTGTGGTCATGGGGCTTGAACTCTGAGCCTAGATGCTGTCCCTCAGCTCTTCAGCTCAAGCTAGCACCCTACCACTTGAGCCACAGCAACATGTCTGGATTTTTTCTGCTTATGTGGTGCTGAGGAATTGAACCCAGGGCCTCATGCATGTGAGGCAAGCCTTAGTGCATATGTGATAAGCTCTTAAAGAATACTTGTTTACTTGATTTGCATGATATACTTTATGTATGTAGGTATATACATACACAAACCTCTGCTTAGCTCCTAAGAATTTTTTTTTCTTTTTTATCTTTTTTTTTTTTTTTTTTTTTGGTTGGTCGTGGGGTCTGAATTCTGGGCCTGGGCACTGTCCCTGAGCTCTTCAGCTCAAGTCTACTACTTGAGCCACAGGGCCACTTCTGGCTTTTTCTGCTTATGTGGTGCTGAGGAAAGGAACCCAGGGCCTCGTGCAGCCAAGGCAAGCACTCTACCACTGAGTCACCTTCCCAGCCCTGCTTCTAAGAATTGTTAAGATTTTCAAAGATCCACTTTGGTGAAAATAAGTCAAAAGAAAAGTTAAAAAAAAAGCAATTAAAATAATCGTTATATAGAGGAAGTTATAATCAAAAGAACCATTCTGACTTACAAAGAACTATACATTTTGTTGTGTAAAATCAACTTTGTTTTGGGTCATAATGAATGTAATATATATATTTCAGAGTTATCATTTGTGCCTCTGAACCCTTCCATTCTATTTATGCTTTTGCTTCTGGTTGCCTTTGTTGCTCTGCACGGGCAGAAGGCCTGCAGCCTGAAATAGGGTAGAGTGAGGAAAGATGAAGCAGAATCAGGCTAGCAAGGGAGAGAGCAGATGGGTTGTGGGAGATGACCCTGCCCCCATGCTGTTTTTGTTCTGGCTTTTACTGATTGGATGTGAATCAGCAGCTTGGAAATTGAAGTTAGTGATCCTTTGGTGAAAACCATGTTTGCTGTTGGTTTTAGTAAAATTATAATTTACAAAACTAATGTGAAACATATGATTCAAGTTTTACAGTAAATAAAAATTTAGGAACTGGTAAAAAGATAGTTCCTAATAGGTTTGCCCTAAGCATTTTTTAATCTTTTCTCCACATTGTCATGGTTGATGGAATTTTCTCTTATGAGCTATTCAAAATGAATAGTGACTTTGCTAGAGAATTAAATCCATCCAAGGTTTTTTTTTGTTGTTGTTGTTTTCAGTCATGGGCCTTGAACTCTGGGCCTGAGCACTGTCCCTCAGCTCTTCAGCTCAAGACTAGCACTCTACCACTTGAGCCACAGCGCCACTTCTGATTTATTGGAGACAAGAGTCTCATGGACTTTCCTGCCTGGGCTGGCTTTGAACCACGATCCTCAGATCTCAGCCTCTGGAGTAGCTAGAATTACAGGTTTGAGCCCCAGGTGCCTGGTGGTTGTCACTGCTTATTCTTTTTATATATATTTTTTTTGATTGTGAAAATACTGTACAGAGGGGTTACAATTACATGGGTAAGATAATGAGCACATTTCTTTTTTTTTTTTTTTGGGTCGGTCGTGGGTCCTGAACTCTGGGCCTGGGCGCTGTTCCTCAGCTCTTCAGCTCAAGACTAGCGCTCTACCACTTGAGCCACAGTGCCACTTCCAGCTTTTTTCTTTTTGCTTATGTGGTGCTGAGGAATCGAACCCAGGGCTTTATGCGTGCAAGGCAAGTGCTCTACCACTGAGCCACCTTCCCAGCCCCAATGAGCACATTTCTTACACTGCTTATTCTTGATTTCTAATCTTTTCCTCAAAGTCAAGGTCATGTTTCACTGACTCTTACCTTAGTTCTATGGAAGAATATTTTTCTTGGCAGTACTAGAGTTTGAACTCAGGGCCTCATACTAGTTAGGCAGGCTAGCCTCCACTGAGCTAGGTTTTCAGTCCTTTATTGGGAGAGTTATTTTGGGGATAGGGTCTCTCTTTCTACCTCAGCTTCCTGTTGTAGTTGGGAAGACAATACCTGGCATTTACATTGGGCTTAATTTTTTTTTTCTCTTTTTTTTTGTCGGTTGTGGTCTTGAACTCTGGGCCTGGGCACTGACTGTCCCTCAGCTCTTCAGCTCAAGGTGAGTATTTTAACCACCTGAGCCACAGCCACTTCTGGTTTTCTAGTGGTTAATTGGAATAAGAGTCTCATGGACTTCTTGTTTTTGTTGGTCGTGGGGCTTGAACTCTGGGCTTGGGGGCTGTCCCTGCGCTGTTCAGCTCAAGACAAGTGCTCTACCACTTCAGCCACAGTGCCACTCCTGGTTTTCTAGTGGTTTATTGGAGATAAGAGTCTCACGGACTTTCCTGCCACAGCTGGCTTTGAACCGCGATCCTCAGATCTCAGTCTTCTGAATAGCTAGGATTACAGGCGTGAGCCACCGGCGCCTGGCTGTCTCATGAACTTTCTTGCCCAAGCTGGCTTTGAACTGCGATTCTCAGATCTCAGCTTCCTGAGTAGCCAGGATTATAGGTGTGAGCTTTTGGCACTGGACTACAATTTTTTTTTAAAGCAGAGATTTTTGTTAGGCTATGAAAATTATTGTTATGCTAAAATATACAGTTTCAGATTTTACCTCTTAAATATTCAGTGGTATTAAGCACATCAGTTCTCTAGAACTTTCTTATCTTATAAAACTCCATACTTTTTTTTTTTTTTTTTGGTCGGTCGTGGGACTTGAACTCTGGGCCTGGGCGTTGTCCCTTAGCTCTTCAGCTCAAGGCGAGCGCTCTACCACTTGAGCTACAGCGCCACTTCCGGTTTTCAGGTGGTTTTATTGGAGATAGGAGTCTCATGGTCTCTCCTGCCCGGGCTGGCTTTGAACCGCGATCCTCAGATCTCAGCCTCCTGAGTAGCTAGGATTACAGGCGTGAGCCACCAGCGCCCGGCTTCCATACTTATTTAAACCCTTATTGGTAGGTGTTACAGAGACTGATCGATCATTTGATAGATAGTCCTGATGACTTGACAGTTCTGGGTTTAAACTCAGGACTTTGTGCTTTCTAGGTAGGTGCTGTTCTGCTTGACCCCGTGTTTCCAGCAAAAATAACATTTGAATATAAGGTATTCACAGACATCATTTAATGTTAGTCTCATGTAATCATGTAAAGATTTACACATTATCGAGCAGCTTTTTAGCTTTTTACTTAATCTGGCAAATCTTTTTTGTTGTTGTTCGTTGTGGGGCTTGAACTCAGGGTCTGGGTGCTGTCCCTGAGCTCTTTTGCTCAAGGCTAGTACTCTACCACTTTGAGCCATAGCACTACTTGTGGTTTTCTGGTGGTTAATTAGAGATAAGAGTCTCATTGACTTCCCTGCCTGGGCTGGCTTGGAACCTGCCTAGGCTGGCTTGGAGCCATCATCCTCAGATCTGTCTCCTGAGTACCAAGATTACAGGTGTGAGCCACTGGCATCTGCCTTAATCTGGCAAATCTTATAAAATTGCTGGTGTTCTTTTGTTCAACTCTTCCTCCTTGTTCAGCAACATAACGTTTTACTTACTATCATACCAAGTTATAAGTTATAATATTGTATCAGTTAAGGCTGAAGTATTGAGGCTTTGCTGTAGGTTAAGAACTTTTTTATTTTTGTGCCAGTCCTTGGGCTTGAACTCAGGGCCTGAGTGTAGTCCCTGAGCTTCTTTTGCTCATGGCTAGTGCTCTACAAATTGAGCCAATGCTCCATTTTTTTGTGGTAGTTGTTGTTGGTCGTGGGGCTTGAACTCTGGGCCTGAGCGCTGCCCCTCAGCTCTTCAGCTCCAGGCGAGCACTCTACCATTTGAGCTACAGAGCCACTTCCGATCTTCTGGTGGTTTATTGGAGATAAGAGTTTCAGGGATTGCAGCACCAGGCTTCTTCGCTCCACTTTTTTAATGATTAACTGGAGATAAGAATTTCACAGGGCTGGGAAGGTGGCTCAGTGGTAGAGCGCTTGCCTTGCATGCATGAGGCCCTGGGTTCGATTCCTCAGCACCACATAAGCAAAAAGAAAAAAGCCAGAAGTGGCGCTGTGGCTCAAATGGTAGAGCACTAGCCTTGAGCTGAAGAGCTGAGGGACAGCGCCCAGGCCCAGAGTTCAGGCCCCACAACTGGACCCAAAAAAAAAAAAAAAAAGAATTTCACAGATGTTTCTGCCTGGGGTTGGCTTCAAACTGCAATTCTCAGATCTCAGTCTCCTGAGTACCTGCAATTATAAGTGTGAGCCACTAGCTCCTGGCAACAACTTTATGTATGCAACTATGATTTCTAGCCCAACACTTTAGCTGTAGTTCTTCAGTGGCATATTCCTCTCCTTGTTTGTTGGCTTTTGGAAATGGAGTTTTGCAGACATTCTGCCTAGGATGGCCCCAAACCGTGATCGCTCTCTAGACCTTATCCTTCTGAGTAGGATTGCAGACATGACCCACCCAGCAGAAATACCTTTCATTTGCTTCCTCATTGTTCAATTAAAAAATTTATATTGAGCCAGACACTGGTTCAAAGCCAGCCTGGGAAGAAAGTCAATGAGACTCTTGTCTCCAATTAACCACCAGAAAACCTTAAGTGGCACTGTGGTTCAAGTGTTCATTTCAATATGAACATGGTTATGTGATAAAGAATATATGTATATTTGTCAGGCCCTGGTGGCTTGCACCTGTAATCTTAGCTACTCAGGAAGCTGAGATCTGAGGATTGTGGTTGGAAGCCAGCCTGGGCAGGAAAATCCATATATATGAGCCTCTTACCTCCAACTATCAAAAATGCCTGAAGTTGAGCTGTTGCTCAAATGTTAGAGCATTAGCCTTGAGCAAAAGCAGCTTAAGGACAGCGCTCAGTTCAAGCCTAGGACTAGTAAAACACACACACACACACACACACACACACACACACACACACAAACACACACACGAATGTATGTATGTATGTATGTATGTTGCATGTTTATATGTATGTATGTATTTGCTGAATCTTCTACAGTTTTAAAATCATTTTATAAAGAATATTAAATGTATAAATGTTTATTCTACAGTTCGCTTAAGAAAAACCCAATATAAAAAGACACACTCATATATAAAAACATTACGCAATGTTTTTATCATCATTTAAACAGTGTCTCTGGGTGCACTGGGAAAACAACTTATGTAGGATTTATCTTGGCTCAGTATTCTTTGCCCCAGACTCTGAAAGAGCATGTCTGTTTCCTTGCTTCCTTTAACAGCAGCCTTTGCAGACTAAAAAGATTTCAATTTTATGATATTTGAGTCCCTTGAAATATAACCTCCTGTGGCAACAGTCCTCAATACCCTTTGCCCCCCTCTTTCTTTTTCTTTCTTTCTTTCTTTCTTTCTTTCTTTCTTTCTTTCTTTCTTTCTTTCTTTCTTTTCTTTCTTTCTTCCTTCCTTCCTTCCTTCCTTCCTTCCTTTCTTTCTTTCTTTCCTTCTTTCCTTCTCTCTCTCTCTCTCTCTCTCTCTCTCTTTCACACACACACACATACACACACACAGACTATGGGGAAGGAGAAAAGGAGGGAGGCAAGGGAGGAAGGGAGGAGGGAATGTCTTGGAATGCATTTTGTTTTTCTGAAACCAAAATCTCTTTAGTGAATCCTAAAGGAGTAGTGGGATGATGGTGTCAAAACTTAAGGCCTAACACTTAGGAAACTGGCTTCACATTCAGTAACAAGTTTCAGTAAACCGATTTTAAATCCTAATCACTTGTAAGAGTTCCTATTAGGGTATGGGTTTTATCTCAGTAGGAGAATGCATGCTCAGCAAATAACAGAAAGGATCTGCCGGGGCTGGGAAGGTGGCTCAGTGGTAGAGCACTTGCCTTGCATGCTCGAGGCCCTGGGTTCGATTCCTCAGCACCACATAAGAAAAAAGCCGGAAGTGGCGCTGTGGCTCAAGTGGTAGAGTGCTAGCCTTGAGCTGAAGAGCTGAGGGACAGGACCCAGGCCCAGAGTTCAGGCCCCAGGACTGGACCAAAAAAAAAAAAAAGAAAGGATCTGCTACAGAGTTCAAACCTCTCATTAGAAAACCTGAGAAATTCAATGATAGCAATAACAGTATACAAATTCTACTGGATTTGAAAATAATATTTATACTTAACAAGCATTCAATATAATTTTTTTTTTGGTCGGTTGTGGGGCTTGAACTCTGGGCACTGTCCCTCAGCTCTGAGCTTCAGCTCACCACTAGCACTTGAGCCAAGGCGCCACTTCCAGTTTTCTGAGTGCTTTATTGGAGATAAGAGTCTCACAGAGCTGGGCGCTGGTGGCTCACGCCTGTAATCCTAGCTACTCAGGAGGCCGAGATCTGAGGATCTCGGTTCAAAGCCACCTTGGGCAGAAGAGTCCGAGAAACTCTTATCTCCAGTAAACCACCAGAAAACCTCTTATCTCCAGTAAACCACCAGAAAACCAGAAGTGGTGCTGTAGCTCAATTGGTAGATTGCTAGCCTTGAACTGAAGAGCTGAGGGACAGTGCTCAGGCCCAGAGTTCAAGGCCTATGACCGACAAAAAAAAAAAAAAGAGTCTCATTGACTTTTCTTGCCTGGTCTGGCTTTGAACTGTGATCTTCAGATCTCAGCCTCCTGAGTAGCTAGGATTACAGGCGTGAGCTGCTGGCGCCTGGCTGTATGAATATTTATGTAGGTTAAAATTAGGATAATATTCATTATTAAAAAGATCTCTGCATGTTGGTATTTCTTTATGAACTCTAATGAGTTAGGAATTGTTTTCTGAAATTTCCTTTCAGATTTTGATGGTATAACATGATACTTTAATATCTAAGGGTAATTAGTAAATACTATTTCTCCTTGGCCAGCATTTCCTTTTCATTCATTATTGTCTATGCTGCTTTATTTCAACTGTATTATCCTTCCTGTGTGAGCTAGTTGAGGACACAGTCAGACTTGGAATCTCATACATTCAAGGATGTGCTAGGTCACTTTACAGAAACCTCTTAAGCTGGTTACAGTAGCCCCTATCTGTAATCCATGGTGAATTTGAGGCTGGACTGGACTCTGTAATGGGACACTGTCTCAAAAAGAAAGTTTTAAAGAATAATTTTATAATAATTATATGATCATAATGATCATTATAGGGTTTTATAATGATTTTATAAAGTTTTATAATAATTATATGATTTATATAGTATTTGTTTATAATAGTATTCATGTGTTCAGTGGTCTAGTTTCTTTTTTTTTTTTTTTTTTTTGCCAGTCATGGTGCCTGAACTCTGGGCCTGGGCGCTATACCTCAGCTCTTCAGCTCAAGGCTAGTGCTCTACCACTTGAGCCACAGCACCACTTCCAGCTTTTTCTGCTTATGTGGTGCTGAGGAATCGAACCCAGGGCCTCAGGCATGCAAGGCAAGCACTCTACCACTGAGCCACCTTCCCAGCCCTCTAGTTTCTTTATGATACAGTCTTAACCTTTTTTTCTTTCGCCATATCCAGGTTGTCATCACGAAAGCCAAGGTGGATTTCTCCAGTGTGGTGTGCCTGCCCCCTTCCGTCATTGCGGTGAATGGCCTGGACGGAGGAGGGGCTGGCGAAAATGACGATGAACTGGTGCTCGTGTCCCTGTCTGCAGCCCCCAGCCCCCAGAGTGAAGCTGTGGCCAATGAACTGCAGGAGCTCTCCCTGCAGCCCGAGCTGACCCTGGGCCTCCACCCTGGCAGGAATCCCAATTTGCCTCCACTTAGTGAGAGGAAGAATGGTGAGTCCATACGTAATTATTGCATTCCCTGATCTGAATCAGGATCTTCTGTTTATAATGTTATAGATGGTTACTTTATTTCATATTTCTTGCAAGTTTTTTATAAACTTAATCCTTAATCTTTCTCTCTTTCTCTCTCTATAAAGCATTTGACCTTGGTTTTGTACTTGATAGGCTGGTTTGCCGGTATGAACTACTATACCCTGCTATTGGTTGAGATGGGCTCTTTTCAACTTTTTGCCCAGGCTGGCCTGAAACTGTGGTCTTTCCAAGCTGTATCTCCTGAGTAGCTAGGATTAAAGGTGTGAGTCACCAATGTCCAGTGTAGTTTTAGGTGATTATTATAAGCTTGGCTTCTTATTATTGCTTTTTAGTATGTCTTCCTACTTCTCTGCTGCCCCTACCCCATTCCTTCCACTAGTTCATTAATCCAACAAGTAATTGTTGAATATCAATGCATTATAAACTGGTGTAAATGTTACCTTTTTAAAAATTATCCTTTTTTAGCTAATGTTAATCCCAAATAATTTTTCTGAAAGTGATGATGATACAGTTTGTGTTTTATTTTCTAGGGTTCTGGGTGGCATGGGTGAGCTATAGGAAGAGAAATAAGTGGGAGATAATAGAAGTGGAAAAGACATCTTTGTTCCCCTTTCATGGTGGTATGATTTAAGAATCCTCATTGATTGGGGAAAAGGACACATGTGCTTTTTTTTCTTAAGGGATGCACTTTGTTCTTTCATACCATAGTGTTGCCCATGAGATACTAATTAATTGTTGGGATAAATAAAAATCTTGTGTGGGCAGTTTGGGATTCAAATATTTTCTGGGGGAGGCAAAAGATTTCTAATTGTGTTCCTCTGGAAGCATCAAGGACTGTATTAGTTCTTACTTGAGAATGGCTAGATCCTAAGCAGGTCAATTTATAAACGATTCTGTTTGTAATATGACTTATATAGTTTCCTAACCTACTTTATTCCAGGACTTAAAAGATAAACTGGCTTCCCATTGTTACTCATCAAATGTTATGAGCTTCTGGAATACAGATACCAGATTAGAATTCCTGTTCCAAAAGCACAAAACCCTCAACAACAAGCACCTCAATTCCCCACAGATCCCATCTCTCAGAGAAAAACTGCCAGCATGCTGTCAGCATAGGTTACCTCCCTCGGTGTTCTTCTAGCCTAACACTACAGATCCAGCTGGGTGTCCTGCTTTTTTGATTCACATGGTAGCTTAAGATTTTTGATATGACATGGAAGTATTTTTATAGGCATTCCCAACCCCTCCCATATTGAGGATAGGACTTTTAGGGCCTCGTGCATGTTAGGCAAGCACTCTACCTCTTGAGCCACCCCAGTCCTTTGCTTTTATTTATTTATTTATTTATTTTTGGGTCCAGTCATGGGGCCTGAACTCTGGGCCTGGGCTCTGTCCCTCAGCTCTTCAGCTCAAGGCTAGCACTCTACCACTTGAGCCACAGCGCCACTTCTGGCTTTTTTCTTTTTGCTTATGTGGTGCTGAGGAATCAAACCCAGGGCCTCGAGCATGCAAGGCAAGTGCTCTACCACTGAGCCACCTTCCCAGCCCTATATTTTGTTTTTGATATACAGTCTTACCAAATTTACCTGTGCTAGCCTCAGGCTTGTTAGCCTCCTGTCTCTGTAGCTGGGAGTACAAGTGTGCCTTACCATGCCTGGCTAATATGTAGCTTTTTTGCTGTGCTGGTCCTGGGGCTTGAACTCAGGAGGATATGGGTGCTGTCCCTTGAGGTTTTTTGTTTGTCTTTTTTTCCTCAAGGCTAGCACTTTACTACTTGAGCCACAGTTCCACTTCTGGCTTTCTTTTGGTGGTTAATTGGAGATAAAAAATCTCCTGAATAAGAATTCCTGACTAGGCTGGCTTATAATTGTGATCCTCAAATCTTAGCCTCCAGAATGAGATTATAGGCCTGAGCCACTTGACACCTGGCACATGTAGCCTTTTAAAAGAATACAGAACAATCTGTTCTGTGACATCATTTATCTAATCTTTCCCAGACTGGACTTTTCAGTCATTTTCCTCTTGAACTCAGGTTCTGGGCTCTGTCCTTGGGAGCTTTTGACCTCAAGGGTAGCTCTACCATTTGAGCCACAAGCTCCAATCCCAGCTTTTTGTTGGTTAATTGGAAATAGGAGTCTCATTGACATTTCCTGCCTGGGCTGGCTTTGAACTGCACTCCTCAGATCTCAGGCTCTGAGTAGCTAGGATTACCGGTGCCAGCCTTTTTTTAAAAATATATATATTTTAGATTATTTTCTTAGAAATGGAGATAAATCACTGGACATTATGTTAAAAAATGAACTATACAATTTGTGATTAGGGGATGAGAGGGAAAAACTGGGAGAGAGCAAGGGAAGAGGTGACATTGTCCAAAAAGAATGTATTCTTTACCTGAATTATGTAATTGTAACTTCTCTGCACATCACCTATATAATAACAAAACAATTTTTCAAAAAAGAAATGGGGGGGCTGGAAATGTGGCTTAGTGGTAGAATGCTTGCCTAGCATGCATGAAGCCCTAGGTTTGATTCCTCAGTACCACATAAACAGAAAAAGCTGGAAGTGGTGCTGTGGCTCAAGTGGTAGAATTCTAGCCTTGAGTAAAAGAAGCTCAGGAACAGTGCCTAGGCCTGAGTTCAAGCCTGAGTTCAAGGACTGGCAAAAAAAAAAAAAAAGAAAGAAAGAAAAGAAAAAGAAAAGGAAATTGATTTTAAAGTTTTAGTGTTGAAAGTTTATTCAGTGATTGTTGAATTTCAAAGGTATTCTAAGTATTAGACATTAATGAATAGGATGTCATTTGTATTGTCACGGATTTAACAGTTTTATGAAAGAGAGAAAGATTAAGCAGGGTTAAACATGCCAATTCAGTTACAAACTTTGGTAATTGCTTTCAAAAGAAAAGCATATGATGTTACAACAAAATAACATCGGATGTGAGGGTAGTGTAGGTGAAGGACTGGCCATTAAAAGCCTTTCTGAGGATGCTGCTTTAAGCTGAGGTCCAGAACACAGTGGTTTGCCAAACAAAAGACAAAAGGAATAACGAGTGCAGATTGGGTGGAGAAAGGGGCAGAAAGAAGAGACAAAGATTAGAAGGGAAAAATAGTTCAAAAGAACTAAAAGAATTCTAAGGTGTTAGTGACAGGAAATGAGGGGAGGCAGTAATGTGAATGGAGTCATTGGGCCCTAGACTTATACGTCTTATTAAGAACTGAGGCTCCTGAGAAACACTTGGTTACTTATTAGTATTCATACCTTACTTGTTTAAAAAATGCTAATGTGAGAGGCAAAACAATTTCATTTTAATTTGTATTTTTTTGGTTGCTAGTTCTCCAGCTGTTTGTAGCCAGATGTTTGTGGGTATTCCATTGCTTTTGACCTCATAGTTCATTTTCTTGGCTCATTAAGACAGTATTTTTAAGATTGTTCCACAGGTATGCGAGTAATCGACTGGAAACACTTGCCAGAAATTTGTGGAAGAATTTCTTATGTGTTCCTCACTCTCAGTACGCTGGATAAGAGGCTGCATTAAGGTCGGGTTCCTTTTGGCTTTGTTATTTTATTTTATTTTAATTTATTTTATTTTATTTTTGGGTCCGGTTGTGGGGCCTGAACTCTGGGCCTGGGCACTGTCCCTCAGCTCTTCAGCTCAAGGCTAGCGCTCTACCACTTGAGCCACAGCGCCACTTCCGGCTTTTTTCTTTTTGCTTATGTGGTGCTGAGGAATCAAACCCAGGGCCTCATGCATGCAAGGCAAGCACTCTACCAATGAGCCACCTTCCCAGCCCATGCTTTGTTATTTTATAGTTCATGGGTGTTCAACTCTGTGGCGTTGGAAGCTTGAAAAGAAGCTGATAACTCTGGCACATTTATTTAGTATAATTTTATTGTTATTAAGGTGTTTTATAGAGAGGTTACCATTTCATAAGTCAGATAATGAGTTTTTTTTTTTTTTTCAGGTAAAGGGTAGGTTTATTCAGTAGACCTGCTGGGACTAGGCAAGGTTGGCACTCCACGTGGCTGGGAAAGGCCTGGGAAAGAGCGAGAGCTGGCAAAGAGAGGAAAGAGAGAAAAGAGCTAGAAAAGAGTAGAGAGAGCAGAGAGAGTACTTTTTTTTTTTTTTGATAATATTATCCCTTCCTTTGCTTTCCTCCAATTTTCCCCACCTGTCCATGCCCACCAGTTACATAAGTCATTTCCCACATATATTCTGAATAATATGATTGGGTTTGTTCATCCTTCCTCCCTCCCTTTCTGCACCCTCCCTTTGCCCCCCACCCCCAGAAAAAACCCAAAGCAAAAAGAAACACCACTATCACTACCACCAATGATAACAGAAAAGAACTTAAATTATCCTTCCCATAAGAGGCAATCCAGGTTTAACTAGAATTGATTGCTGCTACTTTTAATTTTTTTTGGGGGGGGTCCGGTCATGGAGCCTGAACTCTGTGGGCCTGGGCACAGTCCCTCAGCTCTTCAGCTCAAGGGTAGCGCTCTACCACTTGAGCCATAGCACCACTTCCAGCTTTTTTTTCCTTTTTGCTTATGTGGTGCTGGGGAATGGAACCCAGGGCCTCAGGCATGCAAGGCAAGCGCTCTACCACTGAGCCACCTTCCCAGCCCCACTTCTTTTCAATTTGTTTAGCTTTTGGTTTCTTTTCCTTCCTTCTTTCCTCCCTTCCTTCCTCCCCCCTCCCACCTCCCCCCTTCTCTTTCTTTCTCTTTCTTTCTTTCTTTCTTTCTTTCTTTCTTTCTTTCTTTCTTTCTTTCTTTCTTTCTTTCTTTCTTTCTCTCTCTTTCTTTCTCTTTCTCTCTCCCTCTTTCATTCTCTCCCTCTCTCTCTTTCTCTCTCTTTTCTTTTGTCTGTCTGTCTTCCCTCTCTCTCCCTGTCTTTACCTTTCCTCCCCTCCCCTTTGTTTTCCATTGTTGGTTTGTTTAGAAGTTTTTCTACCTTACCTAAGAGAAGAGGGCAGGGACAGTCAGACTGAGTTATCCTTTGTCTATGCCCATACTGGCTTTGACACTGTATCATAACAATATTGAAGGCATACAGTATGAATGAGGTGGCTGTTCATAGTTTGGCTTTTGTAGGCTTTGACGTTGACTTTACTTTGGAATGTGAGCTGAAAATAGAGCTTTCATCTGTCCTAAGGCCTGGGAATACCATACTGATGATAATGTGTGATTGTCCTGGGTTTGCAGGTCTTGACTGGGTTCCTCATCAGTAGTAGGTTGTGGTTACAGAATAGAAAAACTACCCAGGACTTGTAATTACTTGCTTAGGTGCTAGGTTATATTACATTACCTTTTGTGTTTTCACTTTGCCTAACACTAGGTATCTTGGGGAAAGTCTTACCTAGTTGGATCCTGTGAGATTTCAGTATGGTTACTTTAGATTTTTGTGGCACTGTAACTCAGTAAACCCATGCACGTACTTGTGAGACTCCAGATCAGAAATGAACACTTAGTGTTCTGAAATACCAGAGCCAGTTGTCATTTCTTTTTCTTTTTTTTTTTTTGGGTCCGGTCGTGGGACCTGAACTCTTGGCCTGGGCGCTGTCCCTCAGCTCTTCAGCTCAAGGCTAGCACTCTACCACTTGAGCCACAGTGCCACTTCCAGCTTTTTTCTTATGTGGTGCTGAGGAATGGAACCCAGGGCCTCAGGCATGCAAGGCAAGCACTCTGCCACTGAGCCACCTTCCCAGCCCCGCCAGTTGTCATTTCTGTGTGGTCCTCTATACCATGTTGTCTTATAGAAATGATACATGTAAAGCCGAGTGCTGGTGGCTCATGCCTGTAATCGTAGCTACTAAGGAGGCTGAGATCTGATGATCACTGTTCAAAGTCAGCCTAGGCAGAAAAGTCCGTGAGACTCCTTAACTCCAATGAACCACTGGAAATGGCGCTGGGGCTCTAGTGGTAGAGCGCTTGCCTTGAGCTGGAGAGCTGAGGGACCCCGGTGCTCAAGCCCAGAGTTCAAGCCCCACAACCAATCAACCAAACAAACAAACAAAAAAGATATATGAACTAGTGGGGCTGACAGCCTTCTGGGGTTTTACCTTTTTTTTTTTTTTTTTTAAATAGGGGTGATAGAATCTCAAAGAAGTTTTACATTTATTATCATTGGGACTTAATATATTATTATATAGCTATCATTCTTATTTATATTAAGTATAAATTCATGTCATGGATTTTAAATTTTATTTTGTTGCTTGTAAAATTTGAACTTGCAGCCCAAACACTATGCCTAAGCTCTTTTGCTCAACGCTAGCTCTACCACTTTGAGCGGTAGAACCACTTCTGGTTTTCTGGTGGTTAATTGGAGATAAGAGTCTCATGAATTTTCCTGCCTGGGCTATCTTTGAACCATGATCTTCAGATCTCAGCCTCCTGAGTAGCTAGGATTACAGGCGTGAGTGTCTGGATTTTTAATTAAAAAATTTTTTTTAAGTGTTAGCTCCTTAAATATGTGTACTAATGGGAGTTTTAGCAGAGGACCTGCCCTGTATGGATAGGTAGAGATGCTTTTGTTATGAACTTTTCTCATGTTGTTTGACTTTTATGTTATAAATAGGGCTTTCATTCCACTTAGCGTACACTTAGGTATGCTGTCACACATCAGACCTTGTGCTAGCTAGATCTAGGAGTGGGGAGGAATTAAGCCACACGCTAGGGAGCAATAATAGAGGTGGGCATAACTCTTATTAGTGCTAAGGGAGCATGCATGAGCTGTAGTTTGCCTGTCCACAAAATGCAAGTAGAATGGGGTGATTGCTGGATCAGGGAAAGCTTTCCAGAATAGGCAATCTTAATAAGAATCGGTTGGTAACAAGGATGGCTTTAATATAGGCAAGGCTGGAGAGAAGTGGCGTAGTTAAGAGGTCATTGCCTAGTACGGACTACCACCTGTGGAATATTCTTGCCTCTGTAGCAAATGCCCAGTATACTGGGAACATAGGCGATACACAGCATAGCAAATGACACTGTGGGGGAAACAGCAATATCTAAAATGTGGAATGAGGGCTGGGAGGGTGGTTCAGTGGTAGAGCGCTTGCCTTGCATGCCTGAGGCCCTGGGTTCGATTCCTCAGCACTACATAAGCAAAAAGAAAAAAGCCAGAAGTGGTGCTGTGGCTCAAGTGGTAGAGCACTAGCCTTGAGCTGAAGAGCTAAGGGACAGCGCCCAGGCCCAGAGTTCAGGCCCCATGACTGTACCCCCCCCAAAAAATAAAATATGGAATGAAATCTTGAGTGCTTCACCAAGTAACATACAAGAAAAGGAGGGCTGGGATGTAGCTCAGTGGCAAAGCACTTGCCTAGTAAGTACAATGTCCTAGGTTCAATACCCAGTACAAAAAAAGAAGAAGAAGAAGAAAAGACAAAAAAAAAATTCAATTAAAAATACATAAAAGGAGGAGGAGAAATTTGTAAATTGAGAGACTTTGACCCAGCTATACCACTCCTGGGCATCTACCCAGAACATCGCAAGCCAGCATACCATAAATGCACTTGCATGCATATCCATGTTCATTGCTGCACTATTCACAATAGCCAAGTTATGGAAACAGCCCAGATGCCCTACAGTAGCTGAGTTGATCCAAAAAATGTGGTACCTATACATAATGGAATTTTACACAGCCATTAGAAAGAATAACATTATGTCATTTGCAGGGAGATAGATAGACCTAGAACAAATCATGTTAAGTGAGGTAAGCCAAGCTTAGAGACACAAACAGCAGATGTTTTCTCTCATATGGGGATGCTAAATCTAAAATACACTGGGACATGATAAATTATACAAGACTCTAGGCGTTCATACACAGTAAGACCAAAAGAGTATGCACTGAGGAGAGGAACACAAAGGCAAATGCTTATGTGCATCTGATCATATAAAATAATATTTATTGAAATGAACTCCAGGAAATGGAAACTAGATTTTTTTTCTTTGTTGCTGTTTTTATTTTCTTTTTTTCTTGTTTGTTCATTTATCTGTCTTTGGGAAGGTAAAGGGCATGTACAGAAATAGATGGACAAAAGGTGGAACAGATGCTCAGATACTCACTAGATATTATGTGGAAAATGAACTATACAACTTGTGGGTGGGGACAGGAGGGAAAAACTGGGACAGAATGAGGGAAGGGGTGACGTTGTCCAAAAAGAAATGTATTCTTTACTTGACTTATGTAACTATAACCCCTCTCTGTACATCACTTTTATACCAGCAAGAGACAGAGACAGAGACAGAGACAGAGAGACTTAAGCCTGGTACTAGAGGCTCACACCTGTAATCCTAGATACAAAAAAGGCTGAGATCTGTGGATCATGGTTTGAAGCCAGCTCAGGCAGGAACGTCTATGAGACTCTTACCTCAGTCAAACCAGCAAAAGCCAGAAGTGGAGTTGAGGTTCAAGTGGTAGAGTACTAGCCTTGACCACAAAAGCTTAAAGGCTAGCACCAAAGCCCTTGGTTCAATCTCCAGGCCCAGTACCAAAAAAAAAAAAAGAGAGAGAGAGAGAGAGAGAGACGGACAGACAGACTTAAGAGGCACATGGACTCTTAAAATATTATAAAATAGCAAAATTTGGGCATTGATTTGTTAATAATGTTAAGAATTTTGAAAATTCAAGGAATGGCCAGGCGCCAGTGGCTCATGCCTATAATCCTAGCTACTCAGGAGGCTAAGATCTGAGGATCTGAGATCTGAGGATAATGGTTTAAAGCCAGCCTGGATTGGAAAGTCTGTGAAACTCTTATCTTCAATAAACCACCAGAAAACCAGAAGTGGTGCTATAGCTCAAGTGGTAGCTTGCTAGCCTTGAGCCGAATTGCTGAGGGACAGCGCTCAGGGCCAGAGTTCAAGCCCCACAACCGACAAAAAAATAAAAAAATTCAAGGTATGGAAATGGTATATGGTTATGTTAAAAATAGTAATATCTTTTAGATATGCCTAAATCAATAAAGATGAAATTCGATGATGTCTAGAATTTGCTTAGAGTGATATATTGTTGACAGGGTGCTCTTTGCATGTGGTAGTAGACAACGTTGTGGACAGGTGAATCAAGTGACACATGACAATTGAGTTTTGAAGGAAAGTGATTGGAACACAATCTGTTTATTTTGACATTCTTTCCTACCTTAGTGTGTGTTTCAACTTTGCTGTAAACTTTTATAAAACCTTTTCTGTTTCAGGCAAGAAGTACTAAAGACATGAAAAAAAGCACTGTTTGTAGTGATAGGGCAAAAAAATTAATTTGAGTAGATTATGAAATAGTTAATTTTGTTAATTTGCCACTTGGCAATTAATTGGATGGTTAGGGCCAGAGGGAGGGGAGTGTAAATTTATCCTTTTGGTCCCTGTTACCTATTGCAGGGAAAGTAGAAGTAATGTTCATAGGGCTTGGTGCTGGTAATGACTGGAAGTTTGGGCATAGGAGGTTAAGATAGCCAGATAAAGATACATAATTGGAACTTATGAGCAATGTCAGAGCTATATACTGATTAGCACTTAAGTGAATGTTAACAGAGAGACAGAGAAAGAAGAGACATTCAGGATTCTGAGAAGAAAGGTTAGAGAGGTAGCCGGGTAAAAATTTTTATTTCTTTTTTATATGCGCTGCTACTGAGTCTTGAACTCAGGGCCTGTGCACTGTCCCTTAGCTGTTTTGTTCAAGGCTGATGTTGTACTGTTTGAGTCACAGCTCTTCTTTTGGCATTTTGCTGGCTAATTGGTCTTTATTGCCATGACTGACTTTGAACCTTGATTCTTAGATCTTAGCCTCTGGCGTAGCTTAGGTGTGAGCCACAGGAACAAAGTAGGATTTTAAATTTATAAGAAAACCTAGGAAGTGGAAGATTTTTAGGAGATTATGGAAATTAACAAATACAGTGGGAGGGTCAGCTAATATAAAAACTTGCCTGCTTTTTTCTTTTAATTAATTAATTCATTTGTTTATTCATTTGGTAGTGCTAGGATTTAAATTTAGGTTTTTGCACTTGGTAAGCAGTTATACTCTATAACTCTGGACCATAACTCCAGCCACTTTTTTTGCATTGGTTATTTTTAGATCTGGTCTCACTTTTTGCCTGGGTGTGTGCATAGACCACAGTCTACCTATTTTATGCTTCATGTGGTAGCTGGGATGACAGGTGCACACTGTCACACCCAGCTTCTTCCATTTAGATAGCCTTATAAACTCCCTCTCCTCCCCCTCCCAGGCTGCACTACAACCACCTCTAATCTCAGCATCCTACATTGTGGCAAAACAGATTTACGCCAGCTGCTGAGGTAGTATTGGTTGATAAGGGCAAGAACAACTAGCACCCAGGCTCTATTTTCTTTTCTTTTTCTCCTGTCCTTCTCTTTCCACTCCTGTTTCTCTTTTTCCCTTCCCCTTCCCCTTCCCCTTCTTTCTTTGTTTCATTATATAGCTTGAACTGGCCTTGAACTCAAGATCCTCCTGCTTCAGCTTCCTGAGTACTAGGATTGTAGGCCTGTGCTACCCTGCCCTGCTGATTGTTGTTCCTGTCCCCACCCCATCCTTGAGTTTCTTTTGCTCAAGGCTAGTGCTCTACCACTTGAGGCACAGCTCAACTTCCAGCCTTTTTTGGGGGTAGTTTATTGGAGATAAGAGTCTTATGGACTTTACTGCTTGGGCTGATTTTGAATCATGCTCATCAGATCTCAGGCTCCTGAGTAGGATTACAGGCGTGAACCACCAATACCTGGCTCTGGCCCTTTCTTCCTTTTAAACAATTTTTTAAAAATGCTTTCTGATTGGTGTGGGGCTTGAACTCAAGTCCTGGGCGCTTTTGCTTAAGGCTAGTGCACCACTTCCGGTTTCTCCTGTGGTTAATTGGAGATAAGCATTTTATGGACTTTCTTGCCTGGGGTGGCGTTGAACCATGATCTCAGTCTTCTGAGTAGCTAGGATTACAGGTGTGAGCCACCAGTGCCCAGCTTAAACAATTTTTTTTTTTTTTTTTTTTTGGGTCCGGTCCTGGGGCCTGAACTCTGGGCCTGGGCGCTGTCCCTCAGCTCTTCAGCTCAAGGCTAGCGCTCTACCACTTGAGCCACAGCGCCACTTCTGGCTTTTTTCTTTTTTCTTATGTGGTGCTGAGGAATCGAACCCAGGGCCTCAGGCATGCAAGGCAAGCGCTCTACCACTGAGCCATCTTCCTAGCCCCTTAAACAATTTTTAATGGGTTTTATTATTCTATTTTCACTTACTATGTGATAAAGTGGTTAAAAATTTAAAAACTATATTGAGGTCTTGTAGTATCATGTGTCCTTTGAATGAATTAGTAGACTAAAGCCATATTAAATTTGGGTTAAAGTTATGATTAGAAGCAAAGATTTTAATTTATTGGACATTCAGATGGTTTATCCTTCCTTTCCTTGATGCTGTTAGCTTGAAAATCATGGTCATTTGCATAGAGACCTTGTGAACCTTTAGTTTAGTTCCATTTTTTGAGATGTTACCAATTAGCAGAAAATTAGTAGAAGAGAAGCTTTTACTATTTTGAACCAAAAGGGTTCAAACTTTTAAAGTTGTGAAACTGTTTTCCCAGTCTGTTTTCTCAGTGACTCTGTTGATATTCTTAAGGGTAAATGTCAAATCTGAGCAATAGGCAAAGATTCTGTTACTTCCTTTTAAAAAATTACTTTCTTAGATTTCTGTTTTAAAAATACCTTTTCTTTAGCTCCTTTTATTCAAAAGTGCATATGGGTCTGGACTTGCTATGAAAAGTGAAATCACTGAGGTGTGCTGCCTATCTCTCCCTCACCCTTAGTGATGTCACATGACTTAGTGTCTCCTGTGAAGCTGGGTTCTTTACATCAGAAAGGAGAGAGGGCAAGAGCCTGGGTCCTGCCTGCCATCTTGTTTGCAGGAGTCTTGGAAGTTCTGTTTATTTTCCTCTACATACAGAAATGTGAGCACTTGATTCTTTTGAAAACCCCTCGCACAACATAGCCCATGGGGGAACAAAGGGGTGATCCAGCTCTTTCAGAGTCGCCAACCTCTCACTAGACTCTCTAGGCTAAGACAGTCCGAGAGAGCTGGGTTGCCAGAAAGGACCAGTGAGAATGTGGCTGCCTGTCTCCTGAGCAGCATGCAGCCTACACCGGCTGCCACTCTGTTGCTGTTGAGTCATTCCCACAGTTCTATATAGAGCTCTTCTTTTAAACATGATGTTCTTGGAACAAGAAAGGGAAGATTTCTCTTCCACAGACTCTCCCCTACTCTGGATCTGCATTGCCCTTTCTTCTCTGTGAGCATTGCCCTCGCTCTTTCTGAGGCTGTTCTCTTTGTAGGTCTTCAACTCTTTTTTTTTTTTTTTTAATTGTAAAAGTGATGAACAGCAGGGTTACAGTTTTAATGAAGCATATCAAAATGAACTCCAAGAATTGAAAACAAAGTCTTTTATTTTGTATTGTTTGCAGTTATTTCTATTATTTTCTTTTAGTTTTCTGTAGCCTTTGTCTTGTATATAAGTTTATCTGGGGCTGGGAATGTGGCTTAGTGGTAGAGTGGTTGCCTACCATGTATGAAACCCAGGGTTTGATTCCTCAGTACCATATAAACAGAAAAAGCCAGAGGTGGCACTGTGGCTCAAGTGGTAGAGTGCTACCCTTGAGCAAAAGAAGCTCAGGGACAGTGCCCAGGCCCTGAGTTCAAGCCCCAGGACTGGCAAAAACAAAACAAAACTGTAAGGTCCGCTCCTGGATGGCTAGCAGACTCCACCCTCCTAGCAGCAAAGTCTCCACCCAGTACCTGCGTTACCTAGGCAACTGGTACACCTGGAAGAGGTCACATCTGCATCCGCCGAGGTCACATCTGAATTTGATGTGGCCACACCTTTCCCGGCCCATACCCTAGATAAGGCCTAGCCCAGGCCCAGACTCTTTCTTTCTCTCTCTGTTCGTTTCTAGCTCTCTCTCTCTGTTCTATTCTAGCTCTCTCTCTCTCTCTGTTCTTACCTCTCTCTCTCTGTTCTTTTCTAGCTCTCTCTGCTCTAGCTCTTTCCTCTCTTTTTCAGCTCTCTCTCATTCCCAGGCCTTTCCCAGCCACGTGGAGTGCCACCCTTGCCTGGACCCAGCAGGTCTACTGAATAAACCTACCCCTTGCCTGAATACCACGTGCGTGCTGGTGCAGTTCTTACTCGGCTACCTCTTTTTAAAAACCTAACAAAAACAAAAAAAGTTTATTTGATCTGGGGAAGGGAAAGAGAGTCACAGAAACTGCAGGTCAAAAGATGAACTAATGCAACAAAGATATTCCTTTTGTTCATCATTTGTTTGACTACGTAAGAATTAAGGCATTGGCTAGGCTGAGGCTACAGCTGTAGGCTTTGGTGTGGACTGCCACTTCACTAGAAAGATGGAGAAGTTCTAAATAAACAGTCCAGGGGTGGGTTTCTAGTTTCCAACTATTCACTAAAAGTTCACCAAATAAGCAAAAGGCATCCAAATACTATAAATATCAGTTCATAAAAAGTACTGCAAAGAGAACAAATAAGCTTCTCATTTTGGGTAAATAAAAAATTTGCTGTATATATAATTTAAAAGGATTTTAAAGTTTTTGTTGTTGTTGTTGTTGTTGGTTGTGGGCTTGAACTTAGGGCCTGGGTGCTGTCCCTGAGCTTTTTCACTCAAGGCTAGCGCTCTACCACTTTGAGCCACAGCACTACTTCTGGGTTTCTGGTGATTAATTGGAGATAAGAATCTCACGGACTTTCCTGCCCAGGCTGGCTTTGAACCATGATTCTCAGTTCTCAGCTTCCTGAGTAGCTAGAAGCCATCAGTTCCTGGCTAAAATTTTTGTTTTCAATGGAAGGTGAACTACATGTATTTATTCCTATTCAAAAGGCCTTATTGGTGCTAGTGGAAAAAAGACGGAAGTTTTCTTCATTAGGAAATGGAAATTTCCTTCTTTTCTTTGTTTTTCCATCTAATTTATCTTTGTGGTAGTACTGAAGGTTGAACGTGATGCCTTGTGCTTTCTAGGCAAGTGCTCTACTACTTAAGCCATACCTCAGACCTCCTTTTTTGCCTTATTTATTTTTGAGGATAGCGTCTTGCAGTTATGACTGCACTGGTCTGGACCATGATCCTATTTATGCTTTTCCTATAGCTGGGATGACAGGCATGTGTTACCTTGCCTAGCTATTATTTGAGGTAGGGTCTCACTAAGTTTTTGCCTTCACTGGCCTTGAACCATAATCCTCCTGAGTAAATAGGATTACAGATGTGAGCCCAACTGAAAAGGAAATTATTACATATCAAAACTGTCTCCTTCTGTTACACATCAGCCTGACATAAACCATTTTAAGACTGCCACCAGGGCTGGGAAGGTAGCTCAGTGGTAGAGTGCTTGCCTTGTATGCATAAGGCCCTGAGTTTGATTCTGCAGCACCACATAAACAGAAAAAGCTGGAAGTGGTACTGTGGTTCAAGTGGTAGAGTGCTAACCTTGAGCCAAAGAGCTGAGGGACAGCGCCCAAGCCCAGAGTTCAGGCCCCATGACGAACCAAAAACAAACAAACAAACAAAAAAAAACCCACCAAAAAACCCTGCCAACATCAATTCACCATCTATCTGTAGATAGCTTGTGCCACATGGGCACAGATAAAGAATGCTTTGGCAGATTTGAAGGACAGATTACGTAGTTCTGGCTTTTGGTGACTTTTTAAAACAGTTTTAATTGAAATGGGGGTGGAGAAAAATAGTTGAGCTTTTGCAGTTAAATATTCAGCTTCCTTAGCCTGTTATCTATAAATATCACAGACTAAAAGGCTGCTAGAATTCTTTTTCAGAAAATTTACTTAGCTTACAGTTATTTATTTGTGTATATATATGTATATATATAAGTCTATCTATATCCTGTTCCTACCTCTCTGTGACTGTTTTTTTTCCCCATGAGATAGTTGCTTTCATTGTGCTATCTTAGACTTTCTTTTCTTTTCTTTATTTTTTTTTGTCTTAGACTTTCATCATTTGTCTTAGACTATATTAGCAGCCAAGTCCTTTCTAGTATGGTTTTGAACAAAATATGATCTTAAGAGAGAGGGAAGCACTAGATCTGTTTTCTGAAAGTCCAGCATATCTCCCCTCCCCTAGAGATGAGGGGTGGAGCTCACACACAGCTCTAACCACATACTTTGTGTCTTCACTGAAGCACTTGGTTTCCTGTCAGCAGTCATTCCACTTAGGCCATCTTGACTTGCCTGAAGCATGGTGGCTGGGTGTCTGTCATGAAGGGAGCAAGTTCTTACTGTATGGTTTGAGCGCAGGCATGAGACTGGATTTGTGAAAGCCTGCGTAGACTCCGAAGACGTCTTTTTTCCTGTGACATTGACTTTCTTCATTGTCTTTGTGGGCTGTTGTTTCTAAGAAGACATTGTCATGACTCTGTTGGAACCTGAGATGCTAATGATGGCTGTACAGTCAGGTAACTTCTCTTATTTCCTCTAAATCTTATTTGCCACAGGCTACTTAAAATAGGTTGAATAAATATATAAGTGCTAGGATTGGACAGAGATGGAAGAAAGATAAAATAAATTACCTAATAAAAGTACTGCATTTTCATGCTTTTATTTTTTTCTATATTTGCAAATTATGGTTATTAAGTCTTAGCATCAAATTAGATGCTAACCGATCTTCAGACTCTTGAGTAAGCAGACCTATTTGAGGAAATAAAACTATTTGTCTTCTTGAGTTATTTTGTTATTATTTGTGACAGTGCTTTTAGCAAAAGCCTATTAAATTGCTTTTGCATACCATCAGCATACCATCTATTCATAGAAAGCCTGTTTATCTGTGTAGATTAATCACTATACTATTTTATGCCTTTGTGAAAGTATGTATCATCTATGTTTTTTCTTAGCCGTTCTCTCTGTCTTGTATAACTTTCACAAACCATCTTTTGTATTGGATCTGTGAAACTGTTCTAAATAACACATTTAATGGTTTCTTTTACTTTTGGCATTTTAAAGCATATAAGTCAGATATCCAAAAATAAAGAATGTTCCCTTTATTATTTTTAGATTTCTACTAAAATGTAATCTGTAGTGTTTTCCTGTTTCTGAGCATATCTTGAGAGATTCATACAAGTGGTATTTGTGGACTTCTTCCCCATCTACTGGTCTCACTCAATGGAGAATGAGACTTCTTGGTTCTGGCAGATACTGTCTCTGGCAGCCTTGGTCTTGCTGTTCTCCTTGGGGAGCTCTTAGGTAGTCTGTTGTCAGCCTTAGATATCCATCTGTTGAGACAGGATCAGATGCTGTCAGGTTAAGCCTTTATGGACAAGAAAGAGGCAGAAAAGAAGATGAAATGCTTCTATTTTTTTCTTTTCTGGTTATAAGTATGACCATAATTAGTCATTTATTAGTTCAATTTTTCTGTTCATATATGCTATGTGCTTCAGGTTGTCTTTCGTTTTCCTCCCACATATCTGTAGTGTTCTGATAAACAAGATAATATGTTTATCTGAATGTTTCCCATCTGTCTTTGATGAAATAGCTCCCTATTAAACTGACTTGAATTTTTTTTTTCCTGTCTGTATTCCAGTTCTCTCTCTCTGTGTGGGCAAGCGCATATTTTATCTTTAGGGATAAACTTTAGCACTTGAATTTTTCTCTAACTTCTTTGATCACCTTGTTACTCACAGATACTTCAGCCCAGTAACTTTTAATAGTCTTAAGTTAAAAGATTATTTTCCTTAAAGGTGCTCAGTGTTTCTGGTTTTAACCTGGAAAAGGGATGTGCTTAATACTTTCTTGTCTCAGAGCAGTATTTCCTACAACATATGTTGAGCAGAGCTAGTCACCCATCTGTTGGACCAACTACTTCATAAAATTTTCAAAGGACAATAGTATGTAAGACAAGAATGGATGACATTGTCAAGGGTGTTGGATACAGGTAGAACCAAAAGCTTGCCAAGAAGGCAATGTATTTAGACATATTTCTTTTGCTTATATTCATAAAAGCAGAGATTCTGGGTTCAGGAAGGAATAATAGCAAACTGTCTTGCCCATATCCTGTTGTTCCTAAATGTTCAAGGAATTTAATAATATATTGGTTTTGTGATACTGTTATCATTTTGTTCTGAAGTGATATGGGTATGAATTGGATAATAACTAGTGTGGCAGCCATTTATAACATACTGTAGTCATGATAGGAAATGACAAAGCATCTATAATAAAACCTCAGTAAACCAAGACCATATGATTCTTGTGAAATGATTTTTAGGACCCACAGATTTTCTAACAGTAGAATATCTATGTCTTCATGATTATATACTTTGTAGATGAAACTACTGTTTCTTATTTTAAAGAAACTAAACCCCTTAAAGCAGAATCAAACTTTAAGATACTGAATGTGTAACAAAGTTCCAGGGTACATCATGTACTTATTAATAGTTTTTACTTGGTATTTGGAGCTTGGAGATTTTTGGCAAGACTTACTAGTATATCTTTAAAGATTTCCTCCTCTTTACTGCTGGTGGTCTTTATCTGATATGTTGGACCCAGTTTGGTGCTGCCTTCTGGGAAACCTCTTAGTTGAGTCACCCTTCTTCCTCTTTCCCACAGTGGTACCGTCTTCACAGTATACACTAATTACCCTTTTTGTTTGTTTTTATTTTTATTTTGGGGGGAGTGCAGTATGGAGTTTGAACTCAGCCTCACTTGCTAGGCAGATGCTATACCAGTGAGTCTCCAGCCTCACTTGTTAGGCAGCCTTGTTGTTCTGGTTATTCTCAAGGTAAGATCTTTCTTCTTGCTCTGGTACAATCTACCCATGTGAGGCTTCCCATCATAAGTAGGATGATGAGCATACATCACTGTACTTCACAGTTGTTGAGAGGGGCCATATAAATTTTTCTGCATGGGCTGGATTCAGACTGTGAGTATCCAAATCTCATATGAGCTAGTGGCTTTGGTTTTGTGAGTCAGGACTTTGCTGTGTAGCCCAGGTTGGCCTCAAACTCATGATCTTCTTCCCTCAGTCTCCTGAGTATTGGGATTCTAGGCTTATACTGTAATGTCTAGCAGCTAATTATCATTTCTGCATGTCTTCTTTAGAAATTAGATTATTAGCTTTTTGAGGATGACACATTTATCTGTTTCTTGAGTCCTGATATTTGTACATGGGGGAGACTTGACATTTTTTGAAAGAATGATGAAATTTGGTTTGGCATACTTCCCCTAATAAATAGGTATAAAGTCTTTTTTGTTTGTTTTGTTCTGGTGCTGGTTCTGAGTCTTGAACTCAGGACCTGCCAGCTGTCCCTGGACTTTTTATTTGCTTAGGGCTAGCACGCTACCATTTGAGCCACAGCTCCACTTCTGGTGCTTAATTGGAGGTAAAACTTTCATGGACTTTGCTGCCCATGATCCTCAGATCTCAACCTCCTGAATAGCTAGGATTACAGGCGTGAGGCATTGGAACCCAGGAGTATGTAGTCTTTAAATCAAGATTTTATCCAAATATTTTGAGATCTGTTCTTACATTAAGGAATGAATTCCAAGCCAAGCATTATGGCTCATGCCTGTAATCCTAGCTACTTGGGAGGCTGATATTTTAAGAATTATTATTCCAATCGAATACATGCATAAAGATTCACTAGACTCCCTTCCCAGCTAAGAACTGGGCACAATGGCATGCACCTGTTATCTTAGCTGTGGTAGGAAACTTAAAATAGGCAGATTACAAGCATGTACCAGTTAGGAACCAAGTGGGAGCATGCGTGTGCATGCGCACACACGCACGTGCGCGTGCACACACACACAGAGTAATAGGAAGGTCAGCAGTAGAGTGCCCACATAGCAAGAATATGAAGCCCCAAGTTCAAACCCCAGTATATGAGAGAGAAAGAGGGATGGGCAGGGGGAGGGAGGGACAGATCTTATAACCACCAACTTATATTTTAGCCAATTCTTTGCCCCAAATTGGTGGTTTTGGAAACATGGCTTTCAAAGTGCAATTTCTTTAGTATCTCTCGGCAGTGTGGCTGGTGGGATAAGTTATATTTATAGACAAATGTAAGTGTTCTCTGATCAAGCCACAGTTGTAGCCTCTATCACCATTATGAGAATTTATCTAAATTGTCATGGTTAGAAAATGAAAGACTTGAGATGGATGTTATAGATGTGTGTGTGTGTGTGTGTGTGTGTGTGTGTGTGTGTGTGTGTGTGTGTGTGTGTGTGTGTGTGTGTGTGTGTGTGTGTGTGTGTGTGTGTGTGTGTGTGTGTGTGTGTGTGTAAAGCTAAAATGAAAGGAATATTGGGGCACAACATTAACTGGTATCTTTTGGCATGAAGACTACTAGAGGTCAGCTCTTTTTTTTTTTTTCTTTTTGGTCGGTCATGGGGCTTGAACTCTGGGCTTGGGCGCTGTCCCTCAGCTCTTCAGCTCAAGGTGAGTGCTCTGCCATTTGAGCCACAGCACCACTTCCGGTTTTCTAGTGGTTTATTGGAGATAAGAGTCTCACGGACTTTCCTTGCCTGGGCTGGCTTTGAACCGTGATCCTCAGATCTCAACCTCCTCAATAGCTAGGATTCCAAATGTGAGCCTGGCTTAGGGGTCTGCTCTTGACAGCTAGCATGTGTAGCTCTGGCCAGGCAGGCCCTGTACCTGTGTCTAGCCAGTGCCATCACCTTAATTCATACCTCCACAGCAGTGGCCTAGACTTTACCTGTAGAGAAAAGGATTGAGACAGTTCCCTAGGTGCGCTTTGGTCCCATGACACACACCTGACCTTGATGAGGCAGTGTTATGGAGGCAGTTTGTTTTTTTTCTGTCACGTGTATGCCTGTAATAGTGTACTCCCACACCCCCACACTTATCTAGGTGTGGGTTATCTCTGGAAGGATCATAAGAAACTGGTTGCAGTGGCTGCTTCAAGGAAGAGGGATAGAGGACTGGAGGTAGAAAAAGCTTTTTGTTTCACAAAACAATGTGTTAATTATTGTTATTATGGGAATGTTCCATAAATGCAAAGAGAACATACACACAATAGGTTAGATAGATAAAATCTGACACAAACCCATACTTTCTACTGCTCAACCTACAAAGTAGAACATATGTTACACAACACACTGAAGTCCTCTAAATCTTCTCAATTTGTGCCCTGGAAATGCTTTGGTTTTAACTGTATTCCTTTTAACTATTTCGTGTTTATAACACATATCATGTTACCTTTTCCAAAAATATATATGTTGGATGATAACTTTCATAAGTATTTCCATATTTCATTAATTCTTAATCTTCTAGCTCCTTAATCATTATAGTTTGTCTCTAAACTGTATATTTTAAAATAGTATGGGAGTATGGGTTGACAGAAGAATGATAATTAATATAGAGTTAAAGGAAGAATGACACACAAAAAAAGGACAGATTGTCAGCAGATGAACTGCCCTTTTAACTCTTTAAGGAAACTCCCCTCCCCATTTAGGTTCATAGTAGTCATAGAGACACTGATGAAGAACTTCAGAACCTTCAGCATCACCTGGCTTTTGCATCATTAGATACTCCAAATACTAATTTGTGCTAAAAAGTAGCTTTTTCTATTTAAGAAAATTCAGGGCCGGTTGATAGTGTCTCACACCTGTAATCCTAGTTACTCAAGAAGATGCAATCTGGAGGACTGTGGTTTAAAGGCAGCTCAGGCAGAAAAGTAGGTAAGATTCCATCTCTAAGTGGGCACTGGTAGCTCATGCCTGTAATCCTAGCTACTTAGGAGGTTAAGATCAGAGGATCTCACTTTGAAGCCAGCTGGGGCAGGAAAGTCTGTGTGAAAACTTACCTCCAATAAACTACTCAGAAAAACCCGGAAGTGGCACTGTGGCTCAAGTGGTAGAGCACTAACCTTGAACAAAAAGAAACTCAGGGAGAGTGTCCAGGCCCTGAGTACAAGCCCCAAGACTGGCTTCCCCCCAAAAAAACAAGAACCACAACAAAAACCAACAAACTCCATTTCTAACCAGTTAAGAGATTGAGTCAAGAAACTGAAAAGAACACCAACCTAGCAAGTATGAAGCCCTGAGTTCAAACTCCATTGCTACTCAAAAAATAAATTTCAGAACCTGAAAATATCTTGGCTATTTTCATGCCCTCCCCTTAATTAAAAGTGAAGAAATTAACCCATCTGAGTTAATTTATTTTCAAAATCAATTGAGAAAGGCTGAAGGAGAATTCATTTTCTTACTCCCATGCCAGTGTTCTTTCTTCTGCAGTAAACTCAAAGAAATAATCAGAACCTGTATTACATGAAGCTAGTAACGCTTTTCCTCAGAGATCTTGTGTCTGTTTGGGTTTTTTCCATGGCAGGTTTCTGTCACTGGTCAGACTAATTCACATCTTAAGAGGTGAAGACAAAAAAAAAAAAAAAAAAAATGCTTTCTCCCTCTCAACCTCCCAGAAGTGTGCTTCTTTGCTGTCCCCCATTTTGCTCTGTCTTTTCTGGCCTGGGGATGAGCTCATAGCTTGATGGTGATCTCAGAAGGCAGGTAGGTAGACAGTTCTTGTCGTCAGTGTTCTGGCTTATATCTTTCTGCCCTTTCTCTGACTCACTGATTTATCTGGGATTCTCTCAGAGTTAGAACTCAGATCAAAGAAATTTGAACTCATCTGTCTGTCTCTTTCTCTTTTTTCCTCTTTTTTTGTTTCCATTTGGATGAGGCAAGCTGTCAGGACCATGAAGCATAGCTTTAGCTTTATTAAAACAGTGCCAAATTAAATAAAGATGAGATTCATAAAGTCATATTCTTTGGAAATTCACTTTTATGACTGCTACATGCCTTTTTTTTTTTGGTCCTGAAGCTTGAATTCAGGGCCTGGGTACATGAGCTGTTTTGCTTAAGGCTAGTGCTCTACCAGTTTGAGCCATAGCAGTGCCACTTCCAGTTGTTTTGGTGGTTAGTTGGAGATGAATCTCAAGGACTGTTTTACCTAGGCTGGCTTTGAACCGTGATCCTAGACCTCAGCCTCCAGAGCTAGGATTACAGGCATGAGCCACTGGTGCCTTGCCACATACATTATTTTTTGGGGGGAATTTTTTTTTTTTTTTTTTTTTTGTCGGTCGTGGGGCTTGAACTCTGGGCCTGGGCGCTGTCCCTCAGCTCTTCAGCTCAAGGCGAGTGCTCTACCACTTGAGCTACAGCGCCACTTCCGGTTTTCTGGTGGTTTATTGGAGATAGGAGTCTCACGGTCTCTCCTGCCCGGGCTGGCTTTGAACCGCGATCCTCAGATCTCAGCCTCCTGAGTAGCTAGGATTACAGGCGTGAGCCACCAGCGCCCGGCTGGAATTTTTTTATAATAATAAGGAAAAGTACTAAAAAGTGACATTCTGCCATCACCTCCAAACTGCAACTTTGTTTGCCTGTACTTGTCAAGCTAAAAAGGCAATATTGGGCAGGACTCACGGTTAAACGTCACATAAGGGTGGTATGGTGGTAGGGTGAGTACAGAAGACCTAGACAGAAGGAAATTAATGAAATTAGTGTAAAGAAAATCTGGCAGCAAGGTTTCTTGGCTTAGGAGCTAGAACTGTTGATTTGGGACCTCTGCAGTCCAAGCACTCCGCTGACCACACGGTGCATGATAGGGAGGTACTCCATACCATTGGGTTGGTTCCTATGACTAATTTGTTTTTTGTTTTTTTTTTTTGGGGGGGGGGTCCAGTCGTGGGGCCTGAACTCTGGGCCTGAGCACTGTCCCTCAGCTCTTCAGCTCAAGGCTAGCTCTCTACCACTTGAGCCATAGCGCCACTTCCGGCTTTTTTCTTTTTGCTTATGTGGTGCTGGGAATTGAACCCAGGGCCTCAGGCATGCAAGGCAAGTGCTCTTACCACTGAACCACCTTCCCAGCCCTCCTCTGCCTAATTTGTGTAAAGCCCTTTTTACATTTTGCCTTTGTTTCTTCTTCTTTTTTTTTTTTTATTGTCTGTCATGGGGCTTGAACTCCTGGGTGCTCTCCCTGAGTTCTTCAGCCCAAGGCGACCACTCTACCACTTGATCCATAGCGCCATTTCCTGCCTTTGTTTCTGTTTTGTAAGATTTATTGAAATTTATCTTTGCGGTGTTTGTGTTAGGCCATGTTCTTGGCAAAGTTATAAGTCCTTCCTATGCACACTTAATTTATAAATGAAAAACATACCACTTTTTGGTTTTTCTTTTATGAGTAAGAATAATCTGGCTTTTCTTAGGTAGAATATGGTGACAGTAGCATAAACTGCTTTAATGTCTTTCTCTAACATGTTTTGTTCATTGACCTTAGGGTAAGTGTGAAAATCCTCTTAACATTCCATGTGCTGTTTGTCAGAAAGCCAAATCCCATAATACAAATAGGATCAGAAACACTATGTCAAAGAATTAAAATGTTAATTAAATTAACCTTCATTTTCTGAGCCATTCTCTTAGAATATTCTCTTGAGAATCAGATTATCCTTTTCAGAGCAGTGCCATTATGAAATATGAGGTGGTGTGAGATATTGAAAATCTATGCTATTAACATAAATTAGGCTATCCAGACAGATGCTGAGACCTCAGTCTGCCTGTGCTTTGCAACTCAGAGTGTGTCCTGAGCACTAAAGGCCTTCTATACCTACAGATTCACCCAAGTCCAGTCTGAATGTTCATAAGACATTCCTGTGCACTTACTACTTAAAATACTCCTGCAACAGCTACTTTCATTAATTTTGTTTTTTTTTTCTTAGCATACTTTAGTTGTATAGGGGAGCTTCCTTGTGTCATTTCTATACATGTATACAATTTATCCCCATTAACTCCTTTAACTCCCCCCCCCCCCAACAATTTCATCAGGTTTCATTGTTCTTTTTCACATTTCCAAATAAACTGTATTGGCCATACATTTACCCTCATTCACCTTCTTTGTTAGCTCTCCCTCTGCTAGCCTGGTAAGAACCCTCCCCATCTGATACGTAGGAGAAGACTCACAGGTCACTTCACTGCTGCAAGACTGTACTGCTAGGCAGGCCATGCATTTGATTTTCTAGATAAAGAAACTCAAAACTCCACCATGCCAGTGACTCATGCCTGTAATTGTAGCTACTCAGGAGTCTGAGACCTTAGAATTGAAGCCAGGAATTGGGGCAGGAAAGCCCAATTAATCACCCCAAAAAAAGCCCAAAGTGGAGCTGTGACGCAAGTGGTAGAGCACTAGCGTTGAGCAAAAAAGCTCAGGTATAGCTCCTAGGCTTTGAGTTCAAGCGCCAGGATTGACACAGACAAACAAACAGGGAAAAAAACAGCAAGAAGACACTTGAATAAGAAGTGGCAATACTTGATCAGATACTTCTAAAACATATGTATGGCTAATAAGCATATGGAAAGTTGCTAAACATTATTGATTAACAGAGAAGCACAAATGAATACCATACAGAGACCACTGTACATCTATTATAATAGTTAAAACTAAAGAGTGACAATACCAGGTGTTTTGCAAGGATATGAAGCAGTGAGGACTTATATACAGAGTTGAAAGTTAAACGGTATATAACAGTACATAATGGTACATAACCACTTTGGGGGCAAAAGGTTGTTTCTTATAAAGAAACTAAATATGGGATATTATTTAGCATATAGCTAACAATGCTATTTCTAGCTATTTGCCCAAGAAATTTGGAAACATTCATATTTTTCACATTTGTACTGAAGGGTCTAGCTACTTAATTCATGTGTATGTATGTGGGTGGCATACGTGTGTGTGCAAGCACACACACGCACACACTAGTTCTGAGGCATGAACTTAAAGATCTCTTGCTGTTCCTCAGCAAGAGCATAAGAGGAATTCTACTACTTGAGTTAACTTCCACTTTGGGCTTTCTGCTAGTTAATTGGAGAAAAGTCTCAGAAGATTTTTCTGCCCAGAATGGCTCCAAATGGCAGTTTTCATATCTCAGCCTCCTGAGTAGCTAGGATTATCGGTATGAACCACTGGTACCTGGCCACAACTTAATTTTGTCTGTCTGTCAGCCTGTCTCTTTCTCTCTTCCTCTCCCTCTTTCCCTTTCTCTTGCTCTCTCTCGTCTCTCCCTCCCTTCCTTTCTCCCTGTCCCCCTCCCTACCTCTCTCTCTCCCTCCCTTTTTCTTCCTCTCCATTAATGGAACTTGAACTCAAGGCCTTGTGGCTTGGAGTTAAGGCCTTGAGCTCTTGTTTGGCTTTTTTTGCTGAAGGCCACTGCTCTGTTACTTGAGCTATACCTCCACTTCTGGCTTTTTGCTGCTTATGGAGATACAAGTTTCTTGGATTTGTCTGCCATGGCTGACTTTGAACTGCAGTCCTCACATTTCAGCTTCCTGAATAGCTAGGATTATAAGCATGAGCTATCAGCACTTGGCTGCAACTTAATGACCCAAAACTGAAAAAAACAGAACAAAATAAAAAACCTAAATGTTCATCAACAGCTGAATGGCTAAATTATGAGGCATTGATAATTTGTAATGTTAGTAGCAATGAAAAATGGACTCATATTTTGATGAATTTCAGAAACATATTGAGTGCAAGAAGCCCAAATGAATCGCAAATTTTTTTTTTGGCGGGTGGTCAGTTATGGGGCTTGAGCTCCAGGCCTGGGGGCTGTCCCTCAGCACTTCAGCTCAAGGTGAGCACTCTACCAGTTGACCATAGCACAACTTCTGGTTTTCTGGTTCTTTATTGGAGATAACAGTCTCATGGATGTTCCTGACGGGGCTGGCTTTGAACCATGATCCTCAGATCTTAGCTTCCTGATTAGCTAGGATTACAGGTGTGAGCCACTGGTGCCTGGCTTAATATATTCTTAAAAACGTGAACTGGAATACCACTCATCAATTAAAAAAAGAATGACCTGCCAATAAAATAAAACTCCTGGGTGCCACTCATGAAAATTATGCTGAGTGAAAACTCTAAAAAGTTGCATACTAAATGATTCCATTTGTATGACTTGGGGTTTTGAAATGACAAAATTGGAAATATAGAGAACAGCTTGGTAATTGTCAGAGGCCAAAGATGGTGTGAGCTGTGTCTGCTGGAATGGAGATGTTCAGTTTTGTGACTATATACCAGTGGCAGTATCTGGACTTTATATTGTATCATATTTGTACAATATGTTGTTATTGGGGAAAACTGGGAAAAGGATACATGGGATCTTAGTATTATTTATGTGAATCTATAATTAGCTCAAAAATAAGAAGTTGATTTAAGAAATGCAGACAGTTTGGCAGCTTTTCAAAAAGTCAAAACAGACCATATGACCTAGCATTTCTACTTTTAGATATATACCCAAGGAAATCAAAACATCGTGCATGCAAAAACTTGTACACAATGTTCATGACAATATTATTCCTAATAGCCCCAAAGTGGAAACAGCCCAATTGTCCATCAGTTAAATTGTCCATGAACAATTTGTGGTATATCCATACAAAGGAATATTAGTTGGCTATTAAAAGAAACAAAATACTGATATTTGCTTCAAAGCATATGAACCTTCAAATATTGTTTCAGGTGAAAGAAGACATATACAAAAAGCCATTTATCATGCTTTCATTTATACGAAGTGCAGACCGACAGAACAGAAAATAGATTAGTGATTGCCAGGGCCTGGGGTTGGGGGGCAGAAGGGGATGACTGAGATGAATACACAGTTTCTTTTGGAGTAATGAAAATTTTCTGTCTTTTTAGCTTAGTATCTATGGCCTTTGCTGTTCAGAAACGTTTTAACTTTTGAAATCTTGTCAATTTTCTTTGAGTTTCTGTGCCTCCGGTTCTCTACTCAGAAAGTTCTTGATTATGTCCATAAGTTCTAATGTTTTCTCCTCCTTCCTGTAGTAGTTTCAAGTCCTGATGCATTTTTGAATTAGTATTAGTACTAAGTGACAGACAGGGATCCAGTTTCAGTTTTCTGCATATGGATATCCAGTTTTCCAAGAGACTCTCTTGGAAGAGGCTCTCTTTTTTTCCAATGTGTATTTTTTGGTTCCATTGTCAATATAATAGTAAATGGCTGTAGGGATTTTTTTCCCCCCAGGGTTATCTAGTCTGTTGCATTGGTCTTCAGTCTATTTTTGTGCCTGTATCAAACATATCAACTAATAGGGGAGGATCCCAATGGTAAAATTTTTTTGGTGTGTGTGCTGGTTCTGGGATTGAACTCAGGGCTTTGGTGCTGTCCCTGAGCTTTTTTGCTCAAGGCTAACTCTTTACTACCTGAGCCATAGGTCCATTTCTGGCTTTTAGTGGTTAATTGGAGATAAGAGTCTCTCATGGACTTCCCTGTCCAGGCCAACTTTGAACAAGTTATATTCCGCACTCAGCCTTTGGGATTGCAAGTGTGAGCCACCACTGCCCCACCCAATATTGTAACTCTTTTGAATGATTTGCCTACTTACAGTTTAACAAAATGAACACCAGGAAGTTGGAACTTGTAGTGTCAAGGGAGCAGTCAAAGGGCGGGGAGTAGACAAATGGAGAGAAGAAAATAGAAAATGTGAAAATAGAACTAGAAAATTTGAGGAGATGAATGGGGTTGGGAAAGATGGGGAGAACAATGGAAGGGGTAGCATTGATCAAGATGCATTGTACTCATAAACTTGACATGTTGACATGAGACCCTTCTATAAACCAAAAGATAATTTTTTAAAAATTAAAGAAAAGAAAATGCTCTGGAATTAGATAATGGTGATGGTTTTGCTACTGCATATGTAATTTGAATGGGTCAATTGTATGATATGTAACTTAGTTTTAAAGAATTGTGTAAAAGCTGGTTCATGGTAGCATGTGCTGGGAGGGATGAAGGAAGGAAGAGATCCCACAATTTTTCTGAGGAAAAAAAGCAAATGGGCTGATGGGGCAGCTGAACATGTTTTATGAGTTGATCATCCTGATGTTTATAAAGATATATGTTTTTCAGAACGCACTGAACTATGAAATGTGTGAAGTTAAAGTTCCATAAAATTGATTTTTGTGCCAGTCCTGGGTGGGTCTTGAATTTAGGGCTTGGGCACTATCCTCGAGGGTTTTTTTTTTTTTTCTTGAGGCTAGCACTCTACCACTTAAGACACAGTTTCCATTTCTGGCTTTTTGCTAGTTAACTGGAGATAAGAGCCTCATAGACTTTCTGCCCAGGCTATCTTTGAACCTTGATCCACATATCTCATCCTCCTGAGTAGCTCAGATTACATGAGCCACCAGAGTCTGGCTAATAAAGTTGATTTTTCAAAAACTTAAAATCCATCCCTTTCTATACATCACCTTTATAATAACAATATAAAGAGTTCAAAAAACCTTATTAAATTAAGTGCTCTATAATTATAAGCTTAAATTGTAACCCTTAAGATAGAACAATATTATTTATTATTAATATAAGGCAAATGAAAAATTTATTTAGGATCTTTTATTCTCCTTTTCTATCTAGGTAATTTCCACAGTGAAAGTAGATTGGTTTAATATTATTTCAGGCAGTCTGAGCCCCATGTTCTGTTGCTCTGCTTTTCAAAACCCATAAGTTGGGTATATTTCTTTTTTTTTTTTAAGTTTAGGGACATTCTATTGCTTTATTCCTTATTTTCATTTCATGTACAATAAAAAACAGTCACAGTTGATAACAAATCAAGATGCTCTGAGCTAATTTGGGCGTTAAGAGGCTGGAGGTAAAATGAAAGTATTAAGAAATAAGAAAGGCCCTTTTTCTTTGACTCTACTTACAAATAAGCCTGTATGTGACAAAGCTTTGGCCTGTGCCTAGAAGCCTTTTTTTTTTTTTTTTTAATAGTGTTATACCTGCTCACAAGGATTAGAAAGGATGCTATTTTGAATTACAGTGAACTAAGATTTCTGACTGTACCCAAGGCCAAAGCCAGCGTCATATGTTTGAAACTAAGCAAAACTTCTTGAGAATCTTGCCAGAAACGTGCATTAGAAATATTTTCCGATGTAGCACATAGTTTCTGTGGGTTGAAATTAAATTTAAACCTGTGTATCTTTAGAGTGTGAACATGTGCTATGTGAAGGTCCTGTTGGCTCAAACTGGTTTGGAAAAAAGATTTCTAGCTCCCTCCTTTCTTCTGAAAACACTTCAACACACTTATTAACAGCTGAGTTTTATGTCTGCTCAGTCAGCCCCTGAGCTGTTTGCAAATAGTCTTCCATTAGCATCTAGGCTTTTGCTCAATGGACTCAATGTTACTAAATTTGTGATGAATCCCAACTAAGGCAGTTAGTAGGCCTGCTTTTAGACAAATCTGTAAATTTGAAGGAAAAAAAAAATGTTTTTGATGTACTCATAGAATTTGACACATGCGCAGGGCGCCAGTGGCCACATCTGTAATCAGGAGGCTGAAATCTGAGAATCACAGTTCAAAGCCAGCCTGGGCAGACAAGTTTGTGAGACCCTCTCTCCAGTGAACCAGCAAAAAGGTAGAAGTGGATCTGTGGGTCAATTAGTAGTGGGCCAATGTTGAGCAAAAAAGCTAAGGGACAGTGCCAAGGCCTTGAGTTTAAACCGTGTGCTCTCTCTCTCTCTCTCTCTCTCTCTCTCTCTCTCTCTCTCTCTCTCTCTCTCTCTCTCTCTCTCTCTCTCTCTCTCTCACACACACACACACACACACACACACACACACACACAAATTGACACATACTGGAAAGATATGGAAAGATAAGGAAAACATGGTCCCCACATGGGCGAAATCCTCTTTTGGTTTAGATAGTTGAAAATAAGAAGTTAAGTAATGGGCTGGGAAGGTGGCTCAGTGGTAGCGCACTTGCCTTGCATGCATGAGGCCCTGGGTTCGATTGCTCAGCACCACATAAGCAAAAAGAAAAAAGCCGGAAGTGGTGCTGTGGCTCAAGTGGTAGAGCGCTTGCCTTGAGCTGAAGAGCTGAGGGACAGTGGCCAGGCCCAGAGTTCAGGCCCCACAACTGGACCAAAAAAAAACAAAAAAGAAGTTAAGTAATATCTACAGTGGAAGGAGTATTTGTGCTCCTACGAGTGCTGCGTTTGGTGGTGTGGGTAGCTCCTGTATCTTACCTTACCGTCCCCACCCCACCTCGTTGACTTTACCTCCTGATCCTTCTCTTGCTTTCTAGCCTCCAGTCTCCCTCCCTGTTTTGTTCCTTCTTTCTGTCCTGATTCATTTCCTCCCTGCCTCCCTCCCTCCCTCCCTCCCTCCCTCCCTCCCTCCCTCCCTCCCTCCCTCCCTCCCTCCCTCCCTCCCTCCTTCCCTCCCTTTCTTCCTTCCTTCCTTCCTTGTTGGTGCTTGAACTCAGGGCCTGGACGTAGCACATCCCTGAGCTTCTTTGCTCAAGGCTAGCACTTTACCACTTTGAGCTGCAGCATCACTTTGGTTTTCTGATGGTTAATTGGAAATAGAATCTCATGGACTTTCCTGCCTGGGCTGGCTTCTAATCTTGATCCTCAAATCTCAGCTTCCTGAATAGCTAGGATTAAAGGCTTAAGCCATTGTTGGCCATCATTCTGTCCTGACCTTCAGGTCTCACAGAATGTTCCTCCAGTTCCTCATAGTTATCTTTATACTATCTCATTCTCTCATTGTATGTATAATTTGAGATTATATGCTTATTTATAGGATTTTTGTTTGTTGTGCATTTCTCTAATTAGCTTATAAATTCCACAAAGCAGATGTCTTCCTTTTTACTGTTTTAGCCTTTTATATATTAAGGATACAACTATTAGATATTTGCATATGAATATATTGTTTGTCTAGTAACAAAGAACTGTTAGGGTACTTGATAAATACTATGCACATGTGTTATAAAGTAGTGGATAGATAGATAGAAGAGAGCCACTCCATTCTGAGTCATCTCCAGATCAAAGAGAAGTAAAAATTATCTTGCTAAAAGGTGGTTCCTTTAGATCCTGTTTAAGGTTTAGAGGGTCATTTTAAAAACTAAAACAATCCCTAACTTCCCTGGTTCAAATTAAGAAGCATGTTTTTCACTTTTGTGAAGTTCTAAGTGTTGACATCATATCTCTAGATCTTTCTCTGCCCACACTTGATCCAGGAATTGTCACATATCAAATAAGAAGCTAGCATGTCTTTGCTAGTACTATGTATTTTGGCTTATTTAGGTTTAAAAAAAAAATTTTTTTTGGTCGGTTATGGGGCTTGAACTCTGGGAGCTGTCCCCCAGCTCTTCAGTTCAAGGTGAGCATTATACCACTTGAGCCACAGTGCTACTTCCAGTTTTCTGGTGGTTAATTAGAGATAAAGAGTCTCATAGACTTTCCTGCCCCGGCTGGCTTTGAACTGTGATCCTCAGATTTCAGCCTTCTGAGTAGGTAGGATTATAGGCATGAGCCACTAGTATCCGGCAAGGTTTTCTTATTGAAGTACTCAGATTGGTTCATGCTGTGGGAGGTCATTGTCACATCTTTTAAGTCAAAAGACACCAGTTTGTTTTTTTTAATTAAAACGACAAGTGTTCTTTCTGAAGCTTAACAGCTCACACTCAAACCAAGTGTTAATGTCCTAATACTTTTGCTCCTTGTCCACTGGTTGTTGTTATCTCTTGAATCTTCAGAGTACCTCTAAGGTTAAGATAGACAATTTCTGTGAGAAATGTAGTACTCTGTAAAGCCTTTGATTTAGCATTCTCAGTTTGGTGAAAATGTCATACAGCCTTCAATTTGGTGTGCTAGTAGTGGGATTAAAGTGCCATAAACAGACTTTACTCCTTGGAAAACTTCCCTTTCTCTAATTCTTTTTTTGTTACTTTAAACTTTCTAAGTTGTCTTTTTCTGTGGAAGTGCTTAGAACTTTCTTTCCCTAGCAAGAGTTACATAAAATAAGGTTTGGAAAATTTATAGTTTAACAAATGCTTTTGTAAACGGTTCATGAAAAAGATGGATCAGTTCAAGTTTACAAATGATCTTAAATGCAAATTGTTAAGTGGTGGTGTTATGGGTATGAGTTTCTTGGCCTTTCAGGATGTCATCCTTTTTAGCCCTGAAGCTAAATATCAAGAGGCTACATGTTCAACCATAAAATGTTAGCTTCTGCCAGCATTACATCAGCTCTGCAAAACCTCATTGGTTAATTATCCCCAGGGACTAACATGAATTTGGCAGCTTGTGAAAGCTGCTTTTTCCAATTTCTGTCTTCCTGGCTGTGACATATCCCAAAGGAATGAAGTTGGGAAATCATCATCTTTTGAAAACTCTCAACCTCTGATTCCCACAGTGGTTCTCATGGCCAGGGAGAGCGGATTCCTTCTTCTACTTAAGAGGAGTCTCTTTTAACTGATGATGTATTCTTAGGCAATGACCAAAGAAAGGGTGTTGACAAAGAACCTCATTAAGTATGTTTCTAGGTGGTTGTCTACAGAGATTCTTGTGCTTCTGTTAGAGTCTTGTTTATAGTACCAAAATTGAAGAAGGTGGAAGATTGGGGTTGGATTCACATATGTGGTCACTGAGTTATAAGAATTAATATAGGCTCTGGGCACCAGTGGCTCATACCTGTAACCCTAACTACTCAAGAGACTGAAATCTGAGAATCAAGGTTCAAAGCCAGACTGGGCAAGAAAGTCCATGAGATTTTAATCTCCAATTAACTCCTAAAAGGCTGGAAGAGATGTGGTTCTAGTGATAGAGTGCCAGCCTTGAGTGAAAAATCTCAGGGATAGCACCCAGACCTTGAGTTCAAGTCCCAGTACTAATTCTCTCTCTCTTTCTCCCTCTCTCTCTCTCTCTCATACACACATGCACACACACATAATTAGTTATAGTTATTTAACCTCTCTTTTTTTTTTTTTTTTTTTTTTGGGTCCGGTTGTGGAGCCTGAACTCTGGGCCTGGGCGCTGTCCCTCAGCTCTTCAGCTCAAGGCTAGCACTCTACCACTTGAGCCACAGCGCCACTTCCGGCTTTTTTTTTCGTTTTGCTTATGTGGTGCTGAGGAATCGAACCCAGGGCCTCTGGCATGCAAGGCAAGCGCTCTACCACTGAGCCACCTTCCCAGCCCCAGCCTCTCTTTTAATGAGCACATGTAAAATAACTTTCTTGAGGGTATTAGCTTTGAATAATAAAAAAAGAAGTGTGTAACATCAAATAATTTTTATCTCTAAAGCCTCAGTTTTTTCATCTTTAAAATAAAGATATAGTAACTGACTTATCTTCCTCAAAAGACATTGTAGGGATGGAACGAGATAACATGTGTGAGCAATTTCACCAAAGACCTATGGGGCCACTTAGACCTCAGTTTATCAGATCCTTCTTTACCATTTGACCCCATGTAGTATTCTCTCCTCATTCTGTATTTTCCAGGTTCTTTAAATATAACTTAAATATAGCCGGGTGCCTGTGGCTCAAGCCTGTAATCCTAGCTACTCAGGAGGCTGAGATCTGAGGATTGCAGTTCAAAGCCGGCCAGAGCAGGAAAGTCTGTGAGTCTCTTATCTCTAATAAACCACCAGAAAACGAAGTGGAGCTGTAGCTCAAATGATAGAGCACTGGCCTTAAGCTGAAGAGCTGAGGGACAGCACCCAGGACCAGAGTTCAAGCCCCACGACTGACAAAACAAACAAAACTTAAATATAAAATAAATTCAATTGAAAATTATTGAATAGTGAAAGCCTGCATAGGAAGGGTGGACAATAAAGTTCTGAAAATGAGCAAAACTACATAAAACAAGAGATAGTAAGTAAATACCAACTTGCTGAATCAGCCTGCTGAAGATTCTCATGAGTACAGCCCACTGGACCCTCTGCCTCTGCTGCTCACGTGGTCTCCAGGGAACACCCACTGCTGTTGGCACCATTACCACTAGATACTGCAGTGCTAGAATAACTTTATATTATTATTATTTTTTACCTTTGAGTCATTTCTTCAGTATTCAAATTCCTAGGTGGAAAGATCTGATCAGCTGGACTTGCGTTAAGTATTTATGAGCTAGAAGCCAGGAAGCTGATAGAGGGAACACTGTTCCACTGGTTTCTGTAGAAGAAAAAGAGGCCTTACTTCTTCTGTCTTGGGATTTCTCCCCAGTGAAAGGAGTTCAAGTGCTAGATAGCTAAACTATTAACACTGTTTTTTCTGCTTCTGTGAAAGGGCAGCCTTTTCTGACCACTGTTTACTCCCTTGTACAGTGTCTTCCGCCTAGTCTTTAATCCTTTACTTTGCTTCAGTTTTGTATTCTCCCTAACCAATCACATCCCAACCCATGGCTTCAATTACCACTTACCAAGTGATGTGTACATCTATGTACATTGATAGCCCTCACCTAATTCCTGATTTTAGATTCATTTAATCCACTAAGTTTCTTCCTATCTGGACATGCAGATGACCCACATGTATTAAAACTAATGTTTTAAAATGATCTTATCACCACCAACAAAGCCAGAAGTAGAGCTGTGATTCAACTGGTAGAACGCCTTCTGTAGAGCTGGAGACTCCTCTAATGAATCCTTCATCCAGCTGTCAAGATACAACTGTTTGTTGTTCAATCTTTTACTATTTGGTCTTTTTTTTTTTTTTTTCATTTCTGAATTCACTGGTTTGCAGTAATACTTGTCAGCTTTTGAGTTTTAGAATAGTTGGTGCCCTTTAATTTTATATTTCTTTACATTTAATTTTGCCTCTGTCTTGACCATTCATTCCTCTTTGTGCATTTCAGGCTGCTTACATTTCATCCTTCAAAACCAAGGGCTGGCTCTTTTGAAATAAATGCTTATTATATTTGATCCTTATTCCTTGAAACTTAGGTGTTCCTTCTCCTGTGCCTGTCTTGTATTTGTGTAGCATATACTGCCATAGAATGACGATTTTAGTGCATTATTGTACCTAGCAGGACCCATTCCACGTAAGAAATAAGTTGAAAGTAGAGTGGTATCTGGTTTTATAATCCTAATTCCTGTCACATAGTGGTTATGTAGGGACCAAATGATTGAAAGCACTTTGAGAAATAAAGTACTATGTACGCTTAATGATACTTTCAACTTCAGTGTTTTCTTCTGAGCATTAAGCCTTTTCTAACTAGAAAGTTCTATAATCTGAATCAGTTCTGGAGAACTCTGATTTTTTAAATCAATTAATTAACTAATTAATTTAGGCCACTCCTGGGCTTGAACTCAGGGCTTAGCTGTCCTTGAGCTCCTCTTCTCCCCCAATCCTGGTGTTCTACCAGCTGAGTCACAGCTCTACTTCTGGCTTTTTTGGTGGTTAATTGGAGATAAGAGGCTCATGGACTTTTTTCTCAGGCTGGCTTTGAACCATGATCCTCAGATCTCAGCCTCCTGAATAGCTGGGATTACAGGTGTAAGCAACCAGCACCTGGCTTGGAGAACTCTGATTTTATTTTATTTTATTCTGTTATCTGTCTATAGAGGTTCAGTCAACCCTACCAGCTCATGATGAGTTTGCCTTCTATATGAACAACATTAAATTCTTTCCGCAGGAGTTTTTTTTTTTTTTTTTTTTTGTCGGTTGTGGGGCCTGCACTCTGGGCCTGGGCGCTGTCCCTCAGCTCTTCAGCTCAAGGCTGGCGCTCTACCACTTGAGCCACAGCGCCACTTCTGGCTTTTTTTCTTTTTGCTTATGTGGTGCTGGGGAATCGAACCCAGGACCTCAGGCATGCAAGGCAAGCGCTCTACCACTGAGCCACCTTCCCAGCCCCCAGCAGGAGTTTGATTAGATGTAGTTTCCTTTGGTTTTTCCCAACTATTACATTTTTATTCTAAATAGTGATTTGCTTCCTATGTCACTTCATTTTATCCTACAACTACAATTTCAGTCACGTTGCTTTAGTTGTTCTAGCAGCCATAAGTTTTATACAATGGCTTAGAAACATGTGGTGTACTAACATTCCAGAGGTTGCTGGAGGATATAGAGATGGGTCTATTGATTTGACAAGCCTGCTGGTTCTTGCAGTTGCCTTTCCCACCCCACAGCTCCCATTTGGGTTCTTTTCTCCCGCTTGGGGACCTCGGCAAAGAAACAGTATATGGTTTAACTTCATTCTTTTTCTTTTTCTTTTTTTTTTTTAAGGACTCATCTCTTGATTTATTGCAATGGGAAGAATAAGTTTTGATTTTTTTTTTTTCCTCATTCCTCCTTCTGAGAGAGTTTACGTCATTGAGAAATGTTTAACCTCATGGCCTTTCACTGAGGCTGGACATTTGCCTAAGGGAACTTGAGGCTGGCAGTGTTTTTACTTAGATTTCCCCTTATGGGGAGGGGGATTTCAGCAGGAACTGCCAAAACAGGAAGGTGCTGGGAAGTTTTTTAAGTAGCAAAGCTGTTGCTATTAGGTTACTGAAAATATTTGAGAAGTTTTCTGGTGATAAGCATAGGCATTTTGAATCCCCTGTGGCAGAAAGCTATAGCTTCTACCAGGTATAAACAAAAATTTAGGCAATGAAAGCTAGCTTTTCAGCTGTGTGGTATGTAGTTATTAGAAGACTTTGACTAACTGAATGAGAAAGAGAATCTAACCAGAGAGAGTTCTAGGAGTTGAGAAACTCTAGCTTGAGGAAATTAGCCATAGGCTAATTTGAACTTTGGCTTTCTGTTAACTTTTTACTGTCCGAAGAGTAGATTATGACAGATTTCCTTTTCATTTTAGCAAATGTTTCAAATTCTTATTAATACTATCATTGTATTTATAAAAGCACTTCTTTGACACAGTGTATTTTCCCATTAAGAGAATAGACAATCCCTGGTGCCCAAACAGCATTTGATATATTAGGGAAAGGTGTGAATGAGCAAATGTTTACAATTTGACTACCTCTGCTCATTTTTATCTTTATGTCATAGATGAGGAAAAGTTGTAGAGTTGTTTATCAGCTGAGCAGGCACTGTACCCTGACAAGTTAAGAATTGTGTTGCTAAATCATTTTTGATAGCCTTGTGACTTTCTAGCAATTTGGAAGCAACTATATAGTACTTAAAACAAAGCCAGGGGGGCTGGGAAGGTGGCTCTGTGGTAGAGCGCTTGCCTTGCATGCTCAAGGCCCTGGGTTCGATTCCTCAGCACCACATAAGAAAAAAGCCGGAAGTGGCGCTGTGGCTCAAGTGGTAGAGTGCTAGCCTTGAGCTGAAGAGCTGAGGGACAGCGCCCAGGCCCAGAGTTCAGGCTCCACGACCGGACCCAAAAAAAAAAAACAAAAAAAACAAAGCCAGGCACCAGTGGCTCACACCTGTAAGTCTGCCTACTCATGAGGCTAACATCTGAGAATCAAGGTTCAGATCCAGTTTGGGCAGAAAAATCTGAAAGACCAGCAAAAAGCCGGAAGCAGAGGTACGACTCATTCTTGAGTGGAAAAGATCAAGTGAGAGCACTTGTCCACTGTAAATGATAGGGTCATATACCATTTATTCTTTATGTGCAGTGTGTTTATATTGTTAGCATGAATGATTGAGGGCTAATAATATTTATGGCTAGTAGGCTCGTCTTAGTCTGTAATTACTAATTAATTATTAATTATATACTTAACCTTAAGATAATTATTCTGGGGGAATGATTCTGAGACACAAGACATTAATATTCTTTTTGGAGATATATAAGAACTACAGAAAATTATTTACAAAATATACAAGGGTTATAGAGAGTTATAGAATAATAAGAAAGTCAAAGTGATTTTTTTCTGTAGATAGGAAAATTTCACAGGGAAGTTATGTTCTCTTGAAGGAGGTCAGTGCAGTAGACAGACATAATACTGTAGTAATAAGTGCTGTTATGTAAAACAGTAGAGAAAAGGGATAGATGGAAGGAATCCGTGGATGATTTAGAAGAGTGTTTAAGGAAGACACTACTAGAAAGTGACATTTGAACAGAGATCTGAGTGAAGCAAAGGAATTATCCATACTTGTATGTGTGTATGTATGAACATGCTTATTAGTATGTCCAAGAACTGGAGAGGATTTTGGTGTGAGTAAGGAATGCATGCGTACATGAGCCAAGACCACCTCCATGCTGTTCTCTTGGAGCTGACATATGGAGTGAATGTTCACTGAATGGATAGACAGAACTTTCAGTGAATGGCAATTCATTCTTTCAGCTACTCAGGAGGCTGAGATCTTAGAATCATGGTTCAAATCCATCCCAGACAGAAAAAGTCCATGAGACTCTTTTTTTTTTTTTTTGCCAGTCATGGTGCCTGAACTCTGGGCCTGGGCGCTGTCCCTCAGCTCTTCAGCTCAAGGCTAGTGCTCTACCACTTGAGCCACAGCACCACTTCCAGCTTTTTCTGCTTATGTGGTGCTGAGGAATCGAACCCAGGGCCTCATGCATGCAAGGCAAGCACTCTACCACTGAGCCACCTTCCCAGCCCCAAGTCCATGAGACTCTTATCTCCAATTAATCACCAAAAAACCAGAAGTGGCTCTGTGGCTTAAAGTGGTAGAGCACTGCTGTTGAGTAGAAAAGATCAGGGACAGCACCCAGGACATGAATTCAAGTGCCATGACTGAGTAACTGAGATTTGGGGATATATTTTTTAATTTTAATTTTTAAATTTTTATTTTTTTGGATCTGGTCATGGGGCCTGAACTGTGAGCCTGGGCGCTGTCCCTCAGCTCTTCAGCTCAAGGCTAGCACTCTACCACTTGAGCCACAGTGCCACTTCTGGCTTTTTTTCTTTTTGCTTATGTGGTGCTGAGGAATCGAACCCAGGGCCTCAGGCATGCAAGGCAAGTGCTCTACCACTGAGCCACCTTCCCAGCCCCAAGGGGATACATTTTTGTAAAGTAAGAATTTGGTTCTTGACAGCACCCTCTTTCTCCCTTCCTCCCTTCCTCTCTTCCTTTTTCCTTCCCTTCCTCCCTTCTTTCCTCCCTCCCTCCCTCCTTTCGTTTGGTTGGTTGTGGGGCTTGAACTCAAGACCTGGTTCTGTCCCTGGGCTTTTTTGTCCAAGACTAGCACTCTACCACTTACTTGCGCCACATCTCCACTTCCAGTTTTCTGGTGGTTAATTGAAGAAAAGAGTCTCACAGACTTTCCTGCCTGGGCTGGCTTCGAACTACAATCCTCAAACCTCAGTCTCTTGAGTAGCTAGGATTACAGGCATGAGCCACTGGCACTGGGCGACAGAATGCTTTTCTCTGGATACTTACTAGCTTTCAATAAAGTGCTAATAGAGTACTGTGGAGACCACAGTACATCCTAGTCAGATCTTAGAAGCCTTCATATGCACAATTAGTGTTTATTCTCTTTGGCTGTCAGAGAAGTAATAGTAAATTCAACAATATTCAGGTTTATTTTATAAGTAAAATATTATTGTGTTACTTGTGCTTGCTGGCAGCTAGTGCATGGGTTTAACTATTTGCTGTAGTGTCCATATCCACTGTGATCTTCATGTGGTAAGCTGTGATGGTGAGGTAAAGGGAATGAGGACTGGTTTTAGAGATGAGGTGTAGAAAAACAGGAGGTAGGGGCTGGGAAGGTAGCTCAGTGGTAGAGCGCTTGCCTTGAAAAACAGGAGCTGGCAAAATGCACCAACCAGGAGGAGGAAGCAATTGAATAAATAGTTTAATATGTTCATCCTCATTTAGGGAATTTGGGGCATTAAAATTTTTTTCTTGATGGACACCTGTAATCCTAGCTATTCAGGAGGCTGAGACCTGAGAATTGTGGTTCAAAGCCAGCCCAGCCAGGAAAGTCTGTGCACCTCTTATCTCCAAGTTGCTACCAGAAAAACCAGAAGTGGAGCTCAAAAGTGGTAGAGCCTTGGGCAGAAAAGCTCTGAGACAGTGCCCAGGCCCTGATTTCAAGCCCCATGACCCACAACAAAACAACAAAAGACCCACAAAAAGTGTTTTATATATAATCCACATTTGCTTAAATTTACATAGATACATAAATCTGAAATTTTATATTGTCCCCTTTTTAGCAGTACCATGATTTGAACTCAGGGCTTAATGTTTGCTAGGCAGATACTCTACCACTTGAGCCATGTCTCCAGCCCTTTTGTGCTTTTTTAATTTTTGAGGTAGGATATTATTTTTTGCCCAAGCTAGCCTGGACTGTGATCCTTGTATTTATGCTTTTTATTACACCTGAAATTACAAGTGATTATACCCAACTTTTTCTGTTGAGTTGGGGTCTTGTGAACTTTTCTTTTTTTAGCTCAGGCTGGCCTGGAACTGTGATCTTCCCAACTCAGCCTCCCACATGACTAGGATGAGAGGTACTACCACCACACCCAGCTGCTGGTTCGGATGGGATCTCACAATTCTTTTGCATAGGCTGGCCTCAAACACTGCTCTTAGCTTTCTTGAGTAGCTGCAATTACAAATGTGAGTCACTCTGCCTTCCTACTTTTTTTTTTTAAACCATCACCACCACCACCACCACCACAAAAAAACCATTTGCCAGGTGCCTGTGGTTCATGCTTTTCATCTTAGCTATTCCAAATGCTGAGATCTGAGAATTATGATTCAAAGCCAGCCCAGGCCAGAAAATCTGTGACACTCTCATCTTCAGTTAATTACCAAAAAGCTGGAAGTGGAGCTGTGGCTCAAGTGGTAGAACACTAGCCTTGAACAAGAAAAGCTCAGGGACAGAGCCCCGGCCTTGAGTTCAAGCTGCAGAATTGGCATATAAATGAATGAATGAAATTAAAAATAAAAAAAAAAATACAAAAAACAAGCTGCTGAAAATCAAATTAAAATACCTTACTTAGAACTCAGAGCCTGGGTGCTAACCCTGGCCTCTCTGATTTCTAGGAAATGTATGGATTTGTAGAAAACCCAACACTCAGTGAGTGCCCTTGCTTTAGGGGTAAGATAAAGGGAGATGAATTCGCAGAATGTATTTTGACATCATCTGGTAATTTCCCCTCTCCCCAGACTGTGTACAGATTTGTTGACAGTTTGTAATGTGAAGAAGATTGACTTGTACTATCGAAACAACTGACAGAACAAATAGTAGTATGTTTTGGAACGATAATAAGCAGTTAGCGAGAAGCATAAGTGAGCAGGGTTTCTAACCATATTAGCCCTGCTTCACCTGGAGGGCAGAATCTGCCCTTTGGATTTCTTTTGATTCTTATGCTAATACACAGCACAACCTGAGCCACACACAGGTTGTTTAGAACTTTGCTAGCTGCTGGCTGTATCTTGATGATAGGTTGGCAGTGGGAATAGTGGAGGAGAGTAACAAATGGGTTTTCTTTGTGGGAAAAGGATCCTGGGGCTAGAAGCATGGCAAATGTACTTTAATTCATAAAATAAATTATAAACCATGAATAAGGGCTGGGAAGGTGGCTCAGTGGTAGAGCGCTTGCCTTGCATGCATGAGGCCCTGGGTTCGATTCCCTAGCACCACATAAGCAAAAAGGAAAAAAAGCCGGAAGTGGTGCTGTGGCTCAAGTGGTAGAGTGCTAGCCTTGAGCTGAAGAGCTGAGGGACAGTGCCCAGGGCCAGAGTTCAGGCCGCACGACCAGACCGCCCCCCCTCCAAAAAAAATAAACCATGAATAAAAGGAACACACGTAAAAGTATAGAACTCTTTTTCTGTTTATCAGTGTAGACTTTTAGTTTATAGACTGTACTTGAAAATCCTGTCTGAATTTTGTCTGTCTCTTAAATTCCTGTGTTTGGGTTTAAGTGTCACATGTGTGCTTTCAAAGGGGAATTTATGGGAGAAAGTTTAAGCAGAGTCATTTTGTATATTGTCTTCGTCTATTTTCCGTTGCTATAACAAAATGCCTGAATCTGGGTAATTTGTTAAAAAGTTTTGGAGATCCAAGAGCATGGCGCTGGCTTCGCTTGGCTTTGGTGATGGCCTCCCAGCTTTATCTCAACATGGCATTGGCCTCACGGTGGGATAGTAAGATCCCATGATACGACAGGAAGCCAGAAGTATTTAGAGCACAGGCCTAGTCTTTTTACAACAACTTGCTTTTACAAGAACTATGATCCCAGGAATGCTACATTAGTCAATTCTGGGAGCAGTACCACCAGTGACCTAACCACCTCCTCAGTGTGTGAACCCTTATCCCAAAGAAGACATTTTCTTCTTGTACAGAATGCTTTTGAAATCTCCTTAAGTGTCTGCTGTTCCCAAGTCATTTGTAAGAAAGAATAATTTCAGAATGGTAATAAAAATATCTTTTAAAAACCAAGCATAGTGGCTCATACTTGTCACCCCAGCACTTGGGAGGATCCTTAGTTTAAGGCCCACCAGGGCTCTCTAACAGGACTCTACTGCAAAAGAAAAATGAAGCAAACATTTGAGCATGTGATTATAGAGGCAGTAAGCTTAATTTTTCAAAACAATTCTTTTGCTTGAGAAACATTAAATGCTTAGCTTTTTTTTTCTGCCCTTAAGATAGGTATGATTGCTCAGAGGCACAGCCTGTTAGAAACTCTCTCTTCCTCTTGATTTTTCTGTTTCAGAAAGTTCTGTTTGCAGTCAGTAATTGGTCCACAGTGTACTCTAGATCTCAGCTCCAGTTTTGTGTTCAACATGCTCATTAGTACTCTTTAGTGATTCAGTATTAGTCAGAGAATCAGAACAAGGATTCCTGGGAGAGGCTGTGACTGGCTTGCTATTTTGGGTGACAGTTTTATTTAATGTATTTATTTAATATCATGTAGGAAGATGTTAACTGAAGAAAATCTAAAGGAATGTAAGTACCAAGCATAATAGCATATCTTTGTTAGAATGACTGTGAATTCATTAAAATAAGAATTTAGTAATGTTAACAGATCTCTTTTTATATGCTTCTTTCCCATTTTTACTCTGTAAATGTGTGTGTGTGTGTGTGTGTGTATGTATATACACATATACATTTGGTGGTGGTGGTCGTGGGGCCTGAACTCTGGGCCTGGGTGCAACCCCTCAGGTCCTCAGCTCAAGGCAAGCACTCTATCACTTTAGCCACAGCACCACTTCTGATTTTCTGGTGATTGAGAAACATTAAATGGGTTTGAACTGGATCTCAGCCTAAGTAGCTAGGATTACAGGCATGTGGCTCACAGTGTGTGTGTGTGTGTGTGTGTGTGTGTGTGTGTGTGTGTGTGTGTGTGTGTGTGTGTGTGTGTGTGTGTGTGTGTGTGTGATGTGGCTCACTGTGTGTGTGTGTGCGCGCGCTAGGATTACAGGCATGTGGCTCACAGTGTGTGTGTGTGTGTGTGTGTGTGTGTGTGTGTGTGTGTGTGTGTGTGTGTGTGTGTGTGTGTGTGTGTGTGTGTGTGTGTGTGTGTGTGTGTGTGTGTGTGTGTGTGTGTGTGTGTGTGTTGCCAGTCCTGGGGTTTGAACCAATGACCTCGGCACTGTCCCTTAGCTTCTTTTGCTCAAGGATAGCACTCTACTACCTGAGCCACAGGGCCACTTCCAGCTTTATCTGTGTATATAGTACTGAGGAATCGAACCCAGGGCTTCATGCATGCTAGACAAGCACTCTACCACTGAGCCACCTTCCCATTCTGAAAGTTTAACTTTATGATAACCTTTCAAACTATTTTCCAAAGTAGCATTATCGTTTTGTACCTACCCTCCAGGTACTGTTAGGGAGTTCAGTGTGCTCCTTGTCCTCATCTTTAACATGTTTCTTTATTTGTATTCTGACACTAGCTGCATAATTATCTCTACTTGTCCTTGTTGGAAAAAGTTGTGGCTTAAATTAAGGGTCTCTGAAGTAAGTTATTTTCTTTTTTCTTTTCTTTCTATTCTCCAGATGCTAAACTAGTCACACTGTGGGTGGGTGGGTGAGAAGAGCTTCTCTACTCTTCAGAGTCCCCTGGCTGTCCTGGTGAGTAGGTGCCATGGCCCTGGTCACTTAAGGAGCAGGGCTTTTTTGGTTGGTCATGGGGCTTGAACTCAGGGCCTGGGCACTATCCCTTGAGCTTTATCGCTCAAGGGTAGCACTCTACCACTTTGAACCACAGCACCACTTCTGGTTTTCTGGTGGTCAGTTGGAAATCAGAGTCTCATGGACTTTCCTGCCTGGGCTGGCTTCAAATTGTGATCCTCAGATCTCAGCCTCCTCTATAGCTAGGATTACAGGTGTGAGCCACCACTACCCAGCTGGAAGCAGGGCTTTGCGTGTGTGATGTAAATGTGTAATGGTGACATATTTAATTCTTAAACTTCAACTATTTTCCCATGGGGCAAATTCTCTGCATAAGGATTTCCACTTTTATACCTTTGCCCTGCATGTCTCGTGTAGTTTTCAGATGCTGGAGAAACTCATAGAAGGATGTGGCGTACATCTATCTCATCTCTGCATCTCTGCAGCCAGCCTGTCCCAATTCCAGTGAGCGTCATGGGGGCAGCTATTTCTATAATCAGTTGGGTAGTTTTTCAATTCAGTAAAGATAAAGCTGACCTGATAGCGTACCTAATAACTTGAATGATGAGGCTATAACATCAAATGGTAAGGTAAGTTGAAGTTGACAAAATGAGATATGAATTGCAAATTTTTGATGGATGGCCACTCTAGTCCCAATTCTGTGTATGACTTTAGCAAACATTTTAAGAGCCTCCCCTCCTTCCCTCCTCCCTCCCTCCCTGCCTCCCTCTCTCCATCCCTCTTTCTCTCTTTCCCCTACCTCTCTTTTTCCCCTCCCTCCCTTCCTCTATGGCTTGAACTCAGGGCCTGTGATACCATCCTTGAGCATTTTTGATTAAGGCTAGTGCTCTAACACTTGAACCACAGTTCCACTTCTGACTTGGGGGGGGGTGGCTAATTGAAAATAAGTGTCTCATGGGCTTTCCTGCATGGGCTGTCTTTGAAGAAGGATCCTCAGATCTCAGCCTCCTGAGTAGCTAGGATTACAGGTATGAGCCACCACTGCCTGGCTGAGTCTTATTTTCTTTTGATTAAAAACAAGTCAAATAGATACTGAGCTATATCTTCTAGTGATTTCATCAACAAAACGTTTGCAGTTTGCTAAGAAGCATTCATTCATTTGTTCATTCACTGAGCACATTTACCATGTTGGCTGCTGTATTTATGGTTCCCATCTCAGTGGTGTGATATGGCTTTTTTCAAAGTCAGTACTTCCATATCCCTACTCCCTTCCCGTTTGTTGTCGTTCATCTATAATCATTTAAAATCAATTGTCAAGTAAAATAAAATAGTGTTGTTCTTTAGCTCTTTATTCCACTTTGGTTCAGGCCTTGAACAAGAAGGGAGGGAGGCAGAGAAAGAAGAGGGAACTTGGTCATGTGATACTGCTTGTCTGGCAAAAGCCTTTTGGTTCTGAGCAGAGAAACCAACTGTTTACTATTTTGGGTGAATGAGGTTGGTTGGTTGCTACGAGCATTTTCTCTAAGGGAACCCTCTCTTCTTCCAGCTCTACACATTGAAATCATCCCAGTCCTGCTTTTTGGCATTTGAATTGAGGAGGGAGGTGTCCATGTCAAGGCCCAGTGCTGACAGAAAGAAATGTTTTGCCAGCAGGCATACTGGTTCTGACCTTCTACTGTCACTGCTTTTAATGCCCCACTCCTTAAGTAAACTTGGGACCTAGCTGTTCTTGGAATCCTTTGCACTGCAGAAATGAAGCGCCTGTTTTACCCTACAGAGCAATGCTAATCAGATCTTCATCATATAACATAATGGCCTCTCTTAGGAGTGAGGGAAGGAACACTGGCTTCTTGCAGTATTGGCCTCTGGAGTCTCACTCCTCCTCCAGCATGCATCAGTCTACCTGCAGGATTCTGCCACTCTCATGGATTGTTGTGAAGCCGGGGAAGGACAGCTACTCAGCAGTGTGCCTGGCCCCTTATCACAGTTTGCGGGAAGGTTAGAGTAATTATCCTATGGAATTTGCATGCTTTTGTTTCCTCATGAATGTACTGCTGTGCTTTACCCTCTCTGTTTCTCTGTAGCTATCCAAACGTTCACTTCAGATGGTTTACTCTCCCAGAGTTTGTATGAAAGCTTGTTGTGATCCAGCGAATAGATATTCTGAGGTGCTTTTCATGACCTGATGAGACATTGATTAGGATGTTCCTTCTGTGCTCTCCCCTCTTCCCTCCTCTGTGCATAGCTCATTCAGCCAAGCCTGGGCTGTAGAAGAAGGGAAGAAAAAAACTTGTCTTTAATAAGTTGGGATTCTTACTCTTTATGTGGATCAAATGCAGTGTTTTATCAATAAAACATACTCTGGCTATTGCTACTGGACAAATAAATATAAGTAGGGAGCTACTTGGAATAACTGCAACTTCTTCTGTCTCTCACACACTGGAAGTGTGTGTAAGACTTCTAGGGTCTCCTAACAGTATGCTATCATAATTTAAATAAAATAACACCTGGAAGATGTTTTAGCATGTTCTTAAGGTAATTTTCTTTAGTGAATAGTCTTCTCTCCAAAACTGCTAAAAAAAAAACACAATTCTTTGGGAGAATGAAAGGCACACATTTGAATTCTGCAGAAAATTAAGGCTTTAATTTGAGGAAATTTTTTTTTCAGTATTTGAATTTGGTCAATATTTGAATTAAGTGGTAACTTGTTTTCTTGGTGGTACTGAATTCTTTCAGGAGAGTTCTGAGTTATGGAAAAAAAAAGAGGGTAGGGACTTTATTCAAATTCTGTCAGATATGGACATGAAAAAATATTTTTTCTCTTAGCTTGGATAAGCTAATTGTCTAATGTCATAATTTATATATAATCTATTTTATTTATTGCCTAATGCTACTTTTATTTTAAAAATTGACGTTTCTTTTGTGTTTTCTATAGATTTCTTTGAGACTTAGCTAGCTAGTATTTGACAGGATAACTTTAGCCTGTGGCGTTGGCAATGAATGAATCTGCTGGGAGGAAAATAAGCACTCAGTTTGCATGGAGAACAGTTTTAAGAACTGGTTGAGAGACATTTGATTTTTCTTTACATATCTAGAAATGTTCTGAAGTAATATGAGAAAAACACCATGGCACTATTAGAGCAAAGATTGAAAGGCAGAGACAGTAGAGCTCAGAACTTAAATCATTATCTTTGTTTTTGTAATTTTTTAAAAATTCTTTTAATAATCCAGAGAGTTGTAATGCTTTAGAGATTCAGTCTGCTCAATAAGAATGTCTTTACATGAAATACAGAACTCTGTAGGAAATAGAAATAAAAACTTGTGATTACTTTACTCAATTGACTTATATTTTTATGGTGTGCTTAGAACCTTGTTTTTTAGATCTTGAGAAGGCACATTATCATAGATAACACATTATTTTTAAAAAATCAGTTTCATTTTGAAGCTGCGTAGAAGAAATGGATTGTATATTAGGTGGTAAAAATATAAAGAATACCTGATTTTTGGGCTGAAGCAGGTGTTTGAAGAACAGTTCTTCCTCAAAATATCTGAAGATACTTCAGTGAAAATGATTCTTTTTAGTCTTGCATTTTATTATTATAGTTAAATCCTAATAACTCTTCCATAGTTTTATTTTCTTCACTGATAGTCTTTGGCAAGTATCAGATCTGCCTCCATCTCATCCCCCCCCCCTCCCTTTTTTTAAAGGAGTGGTGAGCAGTCTTGAAAGATGAGTGTTTTCTTGTGCACTGCTTAGTACTTTATCTGTATTGTCTAGTATACTAGTTACTAGATGTGGCCACTGAGACTTGCAGTCGTTAACATGACTGATAAAGTGAAGTTTTAATTTTATTTGGTTTTAATTAAATGTAAATATCAGAGGTGACTAGCAGCTACTGCATCTGATAGCTTAATTCTAAACCTTTCACAGAAGACCAGCAGCCTTCTTTCCATTCTTCTTCTTCATCACCCTAGTGCTCTAGCTAAATTGTTTAAAGAGTGTTGGCTCATGGTTCTTCTCACCTGTGGACCAGGTTTTTGCTGTCTGTCTTATATTTGTGAAATGTTCAAATACTGCTAATACCTTGCTGTCCCTGTTAAAGATTTGCCCAGTACTTTTGGGCTCTGGTAATATTATTTGCAAACTATTTAAGCACTTATAATGCTTTTCAATTTCAGTGTTTGGGTTTTTTTGTACATTTCTTATCTTTTCCATTTATAAATTACTTAAAACACTTACATGGTCTTATGGAATCTTATGCATATAGTAGGTCAGTCTTTTTTGTCCTTCCCTTTAAAATGCACAACAAAAGCTGGGTGCTGGTGGCTCATGCCTATCATCCTTGGTACTCAGGAAGCTGTGGTCTGGGATCATGGTTCAAAGCTAGCCTGGCAGAAAAGTCTGTGAGACTCTTACCTCCAAAAACTACTAAGAAAAAGCCAGAAGTGGCACTGTAGCTCAAGTGGTAGAATGCTAGCTTTGAGCACAAAGAGGCTCAGGGACAGTGTCCCAGACCCTGAGTTCAAGCCCCAGGACTGGCAAAAAAAAAAAAGTACAGCAAAGGTTCTGCATATATACTTGGTGGGTCATATGTATTAATGTTGTATTCTGAGTTTGCTGATAGATACTATGCTTTGCACTAGAGGGTAGTAGTATGTCCATCAGCAAAACGTGATATTTTGGTCCAAAGTAACACAGAGTTTGAATCCTATCTTTTAGTATCATTCATTTTCATATAGCTAATTCTAGCTGTCAGAAGGAACTGATCTCTACTGATTGCCAGTGATATTAATATATATTGTATGTTATATATTATAGTATATATGTAAATATATAGGTTGTGGGTCTTGAACTCAGGGCCTAGGTTCTGTCTCTCTTTTGCTCAAGGCTAGTGCTCTTCCACTTTGAGCCACAGTGCCATTTCCAATTTATGAGTAGTTAACTGGAGATAAGAGTCTCATGGGGACTTTTTTGCCTGGGAGGGCTTTGAACCCAAATCCTCATATCTCAATCTCTTAAGTAGCTAGGATTTTAGATGTGAGTCACTGGCTCCTGGTAATATTAATAATCTTTTCTGTAACAGTTTTGCATAAGATTCAGAATATTATGTTGAACCAAGAGATGGAAAGCACTGGTCAAGGAATTAGGTATCAGAGATTATTTCCTTGAGGACAGAAGTCTTTTTGTGGTAGGCAGGTAGTGAGTGTCCTAGCACTGGGCAGATAATCAAAATTTATGATTTTTTTGTTTGATCTTGCCAATTGTGAGCTTGGCAAAGGTGCTGTAGGCTTGACTAAGCCAGTTCTTTCATTGAATAGGAGGTATAAAGTCTGACATTCTATATCATAAGGCTAAATGAGAACACGTGTATAAGTAATAAGATCATATGTATAAGAATTATGACATCATGTGTGCATATCATGAGATCATATGTGTAAGAATTATAAAACCATGTGCATATTATGAGATCATAGGTGTAAGAATTATGAGATCATATATGTAAGCCTTATAAGTATTATATAAATGCATTGTGTTATTCTCAGTTCCTATCTTGTACTTAGTGACAAGGCATACACATAGTAATTAATTATGAATATTTATGAAATTAGTTATAAATTTTAGGTAAAGGTTGCACTCTAAAAGGTTGATGAAAGACACAGTGATAGTTATACCCACTCAGGCTGCATACAGTGAGAGGTAATTACAGTCATAGTAGTTTGGTTAATGTATATCTTGTCCTTTGATGTTATTCAGCCTCAAAATGAACTATGTGATAGGAAAGTCTAAACTTTTACTCTTTAGTCTTTTACTCTTTACTCTTTAGTCAAGTGCGTTTATTTTGTACATGTCTCTTCTCCCCCCCCATCCCCCACCCTCCCCAGTACTACTGAGGTTTGAATTCAGGGCACCTGAAGCACTCTATTGGTGAACTATAACTCCAACCCTTTTGCACTATTTTGAGATAGGATCTTACTTTTTACCTGGACATTAGTCCTCCTATTTTATGCATCCTACAAAACCTGAATGACAGATACCACCAGTCCCAGTTCCTTCTTTGAGATGGAATCTCTAGAATTTTTTTTTTTTTTTTTGCCTTGGCTGGCCAAGAACCACAATCCTCCTGATCTCAGTCTCCTTTGTACCTAAAATGACAGATGGAGGCTCCTGTGCCCAGCTCTCAGTTGAGAAGGCTATCACGTGAACTTACCCTAGCTGGTCTTGACTTTTTTTGCCCTGGTTGGTTGTGATCCTTTTGATCTCAGCCTCCTAAGTAGCTAGGATTACAGGCATGAGCCACTTGTGCTGGCTTCTCTATCTTTCTTAGTCCTAATTTCAAATAGTCAGAATCAGCTAATTTATTTTGAATTATTTAGAGTCATTTTAGTAAACAGGTCCAAATATAGTTACGATCAAATTGTATTTTAGATAAAAGCATGGACATAGTTTCCTGCCAGTTTTGTTGTTACAAGCTATTTCTAGCAGGTAGTGCAGTGGTTTGTTTATTTTGTTTTTGATTGTGAGACTAACTATCAGTTTAGAGCCTTCTCTAGTAAATAATTAGGTTTGTTGAAGAAAATGTTTAACCAGAGTTCATGCAATCACACAGTTACAAAGTATTCTTGCTAAATAGAGTTGCAGTCACTGTATTTGCAATCGAATCATTTCCTGTTCAGGTTTGCAGGTGGAGAATCTATCTAAAACTATACTCGTGTAAGATTAGTTTTAAAGGAGTGCTTCAGTAGAAGAAGTCTTTATCACATTGTACAGACAGCCTTGCAAGTATGGGGATGAAGGTATCCCAAATTGACTAACAGACTTAAAAGCATAGATCATTGGTAAGATCGGTAAGCCCAGTCCTTGAGGATGAGACGGATCAGGTTTCTCAGGGTGTTCAGGCATGTGCTGAACACACTCGGGCAGTGGCCCAGGCAGATGGCACATTCCTGCTTCCACATTCAGAGGTCTGCCAGGTTCAAAAGCTAGCACTGGGGAAGTATGGCTGAGTACTGGCAAGAGCTGCATTTCCTTTAGTATTTGATCTTCCTTAGTTGGGGGAATGCCTTGAAACTGGACTGATTTCTGAGTCCACTTAGTAGTTAGCATATATTCTCATAATTCTGGCTCCTGCCCATTTTAGAGTTGCTTTTTACTGTCAGCACAGCCTCAGAATTGACTCATCTCCTTTTAATGGCTTCTCTAGACTTTGAGGTTAGTCTCCTTTTTTTTTTTTTTCCTTTTTGAAGTACTAATTTTTTTTTTTTTTTTTTTTTTTTTACTCAAGCCTTACCACTTGCAGGGTATACAAACTCTACCACTGAGCCACAATCCAGCCCCTAGGGTTAGCCTTTGAGATTCTATAGTTCCTTTTCCTACCCCCAGCTTGTCCTCATTCAGAGTTGCATGTTTAGGTGTGACCTTCCATCCAAGAATGGGGGGTAGGCGGCAGTGCAAATTAGCTGCAGTCACCTCATCCCTTCATTTGCTTCTTGCCCCCCTTTGACTAGGTAAAGGAAATTTAGGTATGCTACACTCCGTAGGCTTTACCCACACACATGCACTTGCCTGTTGCCCTTTGGTGTTTTTAATCTGATACTCTGCCTCCTTCCCCCACTCATACACACTGGAGTCTACTAAGCTATTTCTGTCAGTTTAATGATCCCCAGCTGTTGTTGTAGTTCTGACTGTTTTCATGCCCAGGAGAAGCACAGAGTGAGAAGAAAGGGGGTCTTTCTTTTTGAGGATCACACTGGGTCTCACACGTAACTCTCATTCATTTTTCTGAAACTGCTAGTGTGACACTTCAGAGAGATGTTGGAAAATGCAGGATGAGGAAAGTATAAGCTCCTGCCAGGGACATTTTAAAACTAAGCATTAGGATTTGGGTACCTGTGGCTCACTTTTGTAATTCTAGCTTCTTACGAGGAGGCTGAGATCTGAGGATTACAGTGCAGACTATGCAGAAAGGTTCATGAGACATTTAGTTCCAGCTAACTACCAAAAAGTCAGAAGTAGAGCATGGCTCAAGTGGTAGAACACTAGCCTTGAGCAAAAAAGCTCAAGGACAGTGCCCCAGGCCCTGAGTTTAAGCCCCAGGACAAGTGCAGGCATGTATGCATGCACACACGCACACAGGCACACAGAACATTCTGGGCTAATATATTTAATATTAATGCATTAGATATTTTCAGATCATTAGAAGGGCTCATTTTGAAGAAATGATAAAAATGTAAGGTAGTGCTAGTTGCTCCAATGTGATCATTACCCAATATATAAGTCAGTCAAAACATCACATTCTACCTAAAAAAAATGTACAAATATTATGTGCCAAGCCAAAAAATATTTAAAGCATTCTGTTGTTAATGCCTGGCATTCTCTGCATAGTTCAGAATTATGCTAGAATGTTGTGGTGTGTGTAATTGGGTAATTATTTGATCAGTTTGCATTCTAATTTGAGCTCTTGATCTGGAATGTCCCTTCTACCAATGCAGTGTGTTGAAGAAGCCAAATACCTAAATAAAAGGATTGTGTGAGTGGACAGATAAGGAAACTATTTCTGAATTGGCCACAAAATGCATTGATTTTCCTTTTGCTTTAACATAATTTAAGTTTTGTTTTGTAAAATTTTTTGTAAAACCTGGGGTAATGAAATGTTCATTTGCAAATGGGCTCACACAAACTTCAGGAAATACAGAGTTGCAATTCTTATAACAACATGAAGTCCTGAACTTACAACATAGCCTTACTTTTGAGATGTCTTTACTAATCCTTGGGGTGTAGAAAGGGGAAATACTACAGAGTTACAAGGCCATAGGCTTCTCCTTTATTTATGTATGTGATCTGGAGAATGTTTGCTTTTCTCTAATGTTAGATGCTAGTCTTTAACTCCTATATACTATATGGGATTTAATTTTATGGATTTCATTCTTCTATGGAGAAGAAATATTTTACTGCAGGCTTTACCAAAATTTATTTAAAAATCTTTAAACACCCATAGAAAACTTCCCATATAAGTTGGGCACCGGTGGCTCACACCTATAATCCTAGCTACTCAGGAGGCTGAGATCTGAGGATCATGGTTCAAAGCCAGCCCTGGCAGGAAAGTCCGTGAAACTCTTATCTCCAATAAACCACTTGAAAACCGGAAGTGGCACTGTGGCTCAAGCGGTAGAGCACTAGCCTTGAGCTGAAGAGCGCTAGCATTGAGCTGAAGAGCGCAGGGACAGCGCCCAAGCCCAAAGTTCAAGCCCCATGACCGACCAAAAAAAAAAAAAAAAAGAAAGAAAACTTCCCATATAAACATTTAAGAAACTTTCAGATTGTATGTGTATATAGATACATATAGGTTTTTAATGTGTTCAAGTTTATATATTTGCATGTATATGCTTATATATGTATGTACACTAAAAATCCATGTGTTCTAATTTTCTTATTACCTGTTTAATTTTTCCTCTAGAAGAGTGTTTCTAATGTAAAAAGTTTTAAACATTAATACATTTAACACTACAGTAAACAAAAAATTCTCCTGAATGTCAATTGATACTCAGTTAATTAAATGAAATGTTGTTAATTACTATACTGAAAGTTAATTTCAAGAATATTAAGTTAGAAATCTTTTCATTAAATAAGACATGATTTGCTCTGGGTATATACAGTAGTAGTCTTTTTTAAAGAAAATTCAGTGGTGAAGTTTGAACTTAGGGATCACTGGAGCCCTCCTTCCCTCCCTTTCTTGTTCCCTCCCTCCCTCCCTTCCTCCCTCCCTCCCTCCTTTGCTTCCTTTCCTTCCCTTTCCTTCTGGGCTTGCTTTGGCTGTGCTTCCCAAGTAGCTAGGATTATAGTGTGCACTAACATGCCTGGGTATGTTTTAAAAAAACACATACTTGTGTTTTATGTTTTTTTTTAAGAAATCAGTCAGTAAACTAGGAAAAGCCTAACTAGGAAAAGCCTATCAAGAAAGCTCGAAATACTTTAGTAACAATCACCTTTCCAAGTAATCCAAGAAATCATACCTTCCAAGTATTTTCAGGATGTGTATGAAAAGGCCTAGAAGACCTTCTTCTGAAGTTTTGTAATTATCCTGCCATGCTATATAATTTTCAAGTCCATGTTACAAAAAACATAGAAGTGCTCTAATTTAGTGTTAAGGAAAAAGTGTCTTGTATCTTCTGGCTTGCTATGGGAATGACAGCACATCTAAGTCTGATCACTTGTCACCTGCCCTCAACAAACTTTCGTGCAGCATGTCAGTACCAGTCATACCAGCAGGGATTAGCAAATGAAAATCGAAACTGCCCACATTTTCTGGGTGTACATGTAGAACTAATGCCACAGGGGAAGTGACATTCCTGGTGTCTTTAATTTTGGAAGAGATTGTACGGATGACTCTGAATATGTTAAAGGAAGCACGTTCCTCATTTCCTTCTATATCTCAGGCCTCTGATGCACCTACATACTATGCTCAGATCTTATGTGATGGAGGGTTTTGAGTTTTTTCCCCCCTAAGAAACAGGGCCTCGCTATGTTGCACAAGCTGATCCTAAACTCCTGGGCTCGAGTCTCCTTTCTTCCTTAGTCTTTTGAGCAGCTAGGACTATAGGGTTGTCCCAACAAGCCTATTTCCTGTGATGGAGTTGTTTGAACACAGCCTAAAGGTCCTTGGGGAAAATACTCTGATAATACAGAAGTAATTGGCAGTATGAGATTTGTCTTCCCCAGTTAGAGAAGAAAATTAAATTTAGGGAAAGATGGCAACAACCCAAAATGAAATGCCGAGCCCAGACTTTTGACACTGTGAAAGAGTTGAGTTTGATTTACTTCATTTATATGTAATTATATTTTTTGTTATGACTGTCATGAAATATGATGTAGTTGAAAGAGCATGGACTTAGATATTAGAATAACCTGTTTGAGCTTTGGCACTACCTCTTATTAGCTCTGCTATCAGTTACTTGACCTCTTTGGACCTCAGTTTCTTTGTAAGACAAGTAATTTTGTACCAAAAGTAGCTGTTAAGATCAAATCACTGTATGTGACTGTGTAATACAGGAGTTTAATGTATTAGACTCTATTTCTTAGATTTTTAGTTTTCTTCTCAGAACAAATCTTTTCTCAGTGCCTTTGTACTTGTTATTTCTACTTTCTGAAGTACTGTTTCTTTAGTTCTTCATTGTTTTGACATCTTTCTCTTACATATTGTGCCTAAACTTACTATCCATCAGCCAGTCTCTTGTTCTTATTCTTATTTTTCTTCCCCATTGTATCACCTGAAATTATAGTGTATACAACTTCTCTATTTCTCTCTCTCTCTTTCTCTGTCTCTCTCTGTCTCTCTGTCTCTCTGTCTCTCTGTCTGTCTGTCTGTCTGTCTGTCTGTCTGTCTCTGTCTCTCTGTCTCTCTCTCTCTCACACACACAGGAGCATGTTCTCTGAAAGGGCAGAGGTCTCATCTCTCTGTGTTAGTAGTTTATCATTTAGCACAGTGCCTTGTATTTATAATAGGCATATTATACATTTGAGTCAGTGAATGGATAAATGAATTAAGAATCTCCCTAGAGCTAGAATCTAGAATCTTTGGCAGGTTGCAGGAGGGAAGTTGTATAGGAAATGGGTACTTTCTGTCTTTATAGGTAGATGTTCTCTGCATTGAGAGCCAAGTGGGATGAAGTCCTGTAAAAACCTTTGTTTCCAGCCAGGTACCGGTGGCTCAGGCCTGTAATCCTAGCTACTCAGGAGGCTGAGATCTGAGGATCATGGTTCAAAGCCAGCCCGGGCAGGAAAGTCCATGAAACTCTTATCTCCAATTAGCCACCAGAAAACCAGAAGTGGCACTGTAGGTCCAGTGGTAGAGCACTCACCTTGAGCTGAAGAGCTGAGGGACACAGTGCTCTGGCCCTAGAGTTCAAGCCCCATGACTAACAAAAAAAACAAAAACAAACCCCCCCCCAAACACAAAAACAACAATAACAAAAAACCCCACCAACCTTTGCTTCCTTCTATATCTCCTATCTCTAGGAGTAGCTCTTTTGAATGCCTTTAGATCTCACTGTGGTCCTATTAAAGTCTGTGTTTCCTTTGGCATTTGAATATAATTAGCCTTCTCAGAGAATTCTGATATATCATATTCTATATAGAACATGCATTTTACTCACTTCAGTCACCTCGATTTTCTCCTACTTAGTATATGTTATCTTCTACCCCATGTAACTTAAATAGTCCTGCTTGTCACTTAATATAATTTTATTGTTATTAAAGTGTGTACAGAGGGATTACTGTTTCATAAGTCAGATAATGAGTACAATTCTTTTTGGACAGTGTCATTCTTTTCTTTGCATTACCTCAGTTTCCCCCTCTTATCTCTGCCCACAAACTGTATAGTTAATTTTTCACAGAGTATATACTGAATACCATGACTTCATTTGTTCACCCTTCCATTTCCGTGCTACCCACTTTGCCTCCTATAAGAAGATTAAAAAAAAAAAAAAACAGAAATGAGCACCACTAAAAACCCATGCTTCTATTTTTTTGGAAACATGGATTTTTAAATCTTATTTTAAATGTTCAGAGGAGTTATACCTGTGGGTTCCTCCTAAGAAAGTATCTACCTCCTTGGGCTGGGAAGGTGGCTTCGTGGTAGAGTGCTTGCCTTGCATGCATGAGGCCCTGGGTTCGATTCCTCAGCACCACATAAGAAAAAAGAAAAAAGCCGGAAGTGATGCTGTGGTCCAGGTGGTAGAGCGCTAGCCTTGAGGTGAAGAGCTGAGGGACAGCACCCAGGCCCAGAGTTCAGGCTCCACGACCGTCCAAAAAAAAAAAAAAGAAAAAAAAAGAAGTATCCTCCTTTAGTCTGACTGTGTATGAATACTTAGAGCCCTATATAAATTATCATGTCCATGACCCTAGTATCATTTTAAAATATAGATGCCTGGTAGGTTTCATGAAGAGCAGAACATACAACATAAATAAATGAAGTAAATAAAACTCAACTCTTTTGCACATTGTCCAAGGCTTGCTCTGGAGTCACACAGAGCTGGGTTAGTTTCTGCTTTGCCCTTTAGTTCCTACTATGACTTTGGGCAAGTTTAGTCCCTCAAACATGAAATTGTTTTTGTCTATGAAATGGTAATAGTATCTTCCACAAAGTTTGATTAGAAAAATTAAATGAGATGATGTATGTAGATCTTCATCATTTTGTAATTATCATGGAATAGAGACCTTTTTGCATATTTTAATAACTTAAGCCAGGTTTTCATAAGCTTACCTTTGTAAGTTACCAAGCTGGATGAGTAAGTAGGAAGGGTACCTTTATAAGTTACCAAGCTGAATGAATGAAGCAGGAAGGGCACTTCTTCTAGCACTCTACTTTTATCCTTAACAATGTCAAATTAAAAAGAAGAAATCATCTTTTTGGTATTATTTTTGGTCTATAAAATATTATTTGAAAAACAAGTTGCTTTTACATACTGTTTGCAGAGATGAAGCAAAATTTGTGGGCTTGTGAATTACTTGAGTGAGCTTATCAATAAAACTTTAAATCACATTTGAAATATCATTTGTTACAATTTGGGATAGATGGTTTTTAAATCAACCTCAGGATTCTTCTATAATACTGTATTTACAAGATTCCATTATGTGCTGGTGGCTCACACCTGTAATCCTAGCTACTCAGGAGGCCGAAATTTGAAGATCATGGTTCCAAAATTTGTGAGACTCTTATCTCCAATTAACCACCAGAAAGCCTAAAGTGGAGCTGTGGCTCAAGTGGTAGTACACTTGCCTTAAGCATAAAAGCCCAGGGACAGTGCCCAGGCCCTGAGTTCAAGCCCCGGGATCAGCAACAACAAAATTCCATCATGACTAGTTGCAATTGTTTATGACATGAATGACTTTATAATTTTAGTTTCTTAGGGGGTCCATTATTATTCATTCTTCATAATTATTAATTGATGGGTTAATTCTTCATATTCTTCATAATTATTAACTTATGGGATTTATGCTATCTCTCCAAGAGATGGCAGCATTTCAGTTTAGAAAATTTGGCCCTTGATAGCTTTTGGTAATTGATTTATAAATCTCTCAAAGAGTCAAATCCATGAATTTTTAAAATAAATTTTTTATTTTAGAATGATTTTAGACATGCAGATGGTACAGAGATTTCTGTATACCTCTTTGGTTGTCCCCAGTGTTAGCATGTTACATAACTATGACATGTTTAAAATGGGCACATTATTATCAAAGAACTCCAGTTTTTCTTTGGATTTCATCCATTTTCCCTACCAGTGTCCAAGATGCAGTCCAAGATACCACATTATATTTAGCTATATGATTTTGGGGGAGGAGGGGTGAACAATCTCACTGTGTAGTCTAGGCTCTTCTCTAACTTGCAAGCTTTCTGTTTTAGCCTCCTCCTCCTCCTCCTCCCCCTCTTCCTCCCCCTCCCCCTCCACCCTCCCCCCCTCCTCCCCCTCCTCCCCCTCCTCCTCCTCCTGCTGCTGCTGCTGTTGCTGCTGCCAGTCCTAGGGCTTACCTCAGGACCTGGACACCGTCCCTGAGCTTCTTTTGCTCAGGGCTAGCACTCTGCCACTTGAGCCCAGTGCCACTTCCAGCTGTGGTGCTGGGGAATTGAACCCATGGCTTCATGCGTGATAGGTAAGCACTCTACCACTAAGCCACCTTCCTAGCTCTGTTTTAGCCTCTGAGTGCTGGGATTGCAAGTGTGTGCCACCAGGCCTGGCTGTAGCCATATGGTTTTTAGATGCTGAAATTAGTATGAATACAGATACACTTTACTTTTTCTTGCTTCTGCTTTCTTTTTAACTCTAGAGCTGAAATTCAACAGTTCCTTTTCTTTCTTTGACCAAAAATGAATTTCCTCTTTGGTTTTTCAGGCACTACTTTTGCATTGACAGCTTGGAATTTTTAAGGTCATGCTTTACACACTTGCTGTACAAATAATGAATGGTACTGACTCCTCTGCCTAACACTTAACAGGTGCCGAGAATCTAGGAGCAGAGGAACTTCCCTCACTACTTATTCCCTCACTGACTTCTGTAGAAAAACAGAACCCTTCCTTTCCCTTTTCATATCTCCCTCCTACAGCCAGAACAACTTGAGATATGGAAGGCCCTTTTCTTTGAAGAATAATGTTCTCTTTTGAGGTGCTGTACCAGATTAGTTAAAGTCTCTAGGGAATATCTGTACTGTTTTATGATTTTAAAAGGTACTTTTCATGTACTTTGTATTTTCAGTTTCAATGAGCAGGGGTTAGTTTGAAAAATTATATTTTGATCAGGCTTAGCGACTTGGCTGTAGTGGTAGAGTGTTACCCAAGTAAGGATAAATTAGGAAACTTGATTTAGGTACCAACAGAGCCAAGACTGAAACCCATGTTTTCTGATTCTTTCTATGATGATGTCCTTTGGTCATTCCTTAAAGATGGATGCTGTAGGCATACTACATTCACTGAGGATAGTTTACATCTTGAAATTCTGTTGTTTCATTGAAAACAAACCATAAATAAATTTTTGTTGCAGCATACACAGTGATAATCCAATCAGACTGCTTTCCTTAGTTGAAGAAAAAAGTTAATCATGAAAAAGACTAAGAGGCTGGGTGCTGGTGACTCACACCTGTAATCCTAGCGACTCAGGAGGCTGAGATCTGAGGATTGTGGTTTGAAACCAGCTGAGTAAGAAAGTCTGTGAGACTCTTTTCTCCAACAAACTATTCACAAAAAAGCTGAAAGTGGCACTGAGGCTCTAGTGGAAGAGCACTGACTGAAGCTCAGGGACAGAACCCAGGTCCAAAGTTCAAGCTCCAGGATTTGCCTCTTTCCCGCCCCCCACCCAGACAAAAGGACTAAGGGGAGCTTAGTGTCTTTAAGGCTTAAGAAAATTATATATATAAGGGCTGGGAAGGTGGCTCAGTGGTAGAGTGCTTGCCTTGCATGCATGAGGCCCTGGATTCAATTCCTCAGCACCACGTAAGCAGAAAAAGCTGGAAGTGGTGCTGTGGCTCAACTGGTAGAGCACTAGCCTTAAGCTGAAGAGCTGAGGGACAGTGCCCAGGCCCAGAGTTCAGGCCCCACAACCAGCAAAAAAAAAAAAAGAAAATTATATATAGGTTGAATATCCCTTTCCTGGAATGCTTAGGACTACAGAAGTATTTCAGGTTTTTTTTTTTATTTTTTTAAATATTGGAATATTTGCATAAGTTTTGCTGGTTGAGCTTTACTCTACAGTTTGAGCTACCCATCCAGTCCTTTTGCTTTAGTTATTTTTCAAATAAGGTCTTGTATTTTTGCCCTGGTCAACCTCAATGTCAGTGCTCCCATTTACACTTAGTAGCTAGGGTGATAGGCATAAACCACTATGCACAGATTTCTCTTGGTTAAATGAGGGTCTTGATAACTTTTTTTTTTTTTTTGGTCCGGTCCTGGGACCTGAACTCTGGGCTTGGGTGCTGTCCCTCAGCTCTTCAGCTCAAGGCTAGCACTCTACCACTTGAGCCACAGCACCACTTCCAGCTTTTTTCTTTTTGCTTATGTGGTGCTGAGGAATCGAACTCAGGGCCTCATGCATGCAAGGCAAGCGCTCTACCACTGAGCCACCTTCCCAGCCCATAACTTTTTACCTGGGCTGGCCTTGAACTGTGATCTTTCTGCTCTCCACTTCTTGAGTATAGTATTACATGCGTGAACCACCACTCTTGGCTGAGCCTGACTATTCTTGTATACTTTGTTCTTGGAAAGCATTTTATTTTTTTTTTTTTGCTGGTCCTGAGGCTGGAACTCTGGGCTTGGGCACTCCCTGAGCTCCTTTTTTTTTTTTTTTTCTTCTTCTCAAGACTAGCGCTCTGCCACTTGAGCCACGGTGCCACTTTCAGCTTTTTCTGTGATTAATTGGAGATAAGAGTCTCACAGACTTTCCCGCCCCAGCTGTCTTTGAACCTTGATCCTAAGCTCTCAGCCTCCTGAGTAGCTAGGATTACTGGTGTGAGCCTCTGGTGCCCAGCTGTAAAACATTTTAAATATCACAACTTATACTGACATATTTGTTGTCACTGGTGATGTATGTCTCCACTGGTTGAAAGCTCGTGGAAGCAGAGACCAAGTGTGTCTGTCCTCATAACCCAGTGCCTGCTATCGTAGTGATCAGCCAATAGTAACTTCTTGTTAAGTGAACAGATGGGGAGCACTCTCCACCCCATCTCTCTCCATCCCAGCTCTCAATGTTGGTGACAGTGGAAATTAACCCAGGCAGCAGAGCTTGGGGAATACCTACTTCTCCTAAGAATGAAACCAGGGAGTGTCAATAGTACCCTTTGGTTCTAAGTGATGAGTGAATTATTTTCACCACCAGGATGCACCAGGTGAATTCTGAAGCTAATATGTAAGGCAGAACTTCCCTTAAAGCTAAAACCCAGCCTGCTGCTTCTCTCTTCTGAATAAAATACATTCTCCAGTCTGAAGCTAGAGGTAATCCATGGTGTCTATTTCAGATTTAGGTTGGATTTGCTTATTATTTTGGAATCAGTACCTGAAGGTTGAAGAGGGAAAAATGTGTCAATGATTAGCAGCTTTGGAAATTTATAGGAATAGAATTAATAGTAAAGAAAATTACTGTGGGTTTTTTTTTTTTTTTTGGCTAGTCCTGGGGCTTGAACTCAGGGCCTGAATTCTGTCCTTGAACCTCTCTGTGCTCAAGGCTAGCGCTCTACCACTTGAGCTACAGTGCCACTTCTGGAGATAAGAGTCTCATGGACTTTCCTACCTGAGCTAGCTTTGAACTATGATGCTCAGATCTCAGCTTCCTGAGTAGCTAGGATTATAGTCGTGAGCCACCATTGCCCAATCTTCTTTTTTGTCTCTCTTCTGCCTTCTTTTCTTCACTTCTGCCTTCTTTTCTTCCCTTTCTTCCTTCCTCCTTTCTTTTTTGACTTCAGAGTTTAAAAAAAAGTGTACTGCATATTTCAGGCTCAAGCTGGCCTTTAACATAATTTTACTCTCTTAACTTCATGAATGCTGGGATTACAGGCATCCACTAACATGTACAGCTCCGATTAAGGTAATTTCTGCAGTGAGGACAGATTATGTAGGGCTTTATGGATTTTGCCATTGTGAATTATCAAATGATTCTTCCTCCTCCTCCTCCTTCTCCTCCTCTTCTTTTTCTTCTCCTACTTCTTTTTCTTCTCCTTCTCCTTCTTCTTCTTCTTCTTCTTCTTCTTCTTCTTCTTCTTCTTCTTCTTCTTCTTCTTCTTCTTCTTCTTCTTCTTCTTCTTCCTCCTCCTCCTCCTCCTCCTCCTCCTTCTCCTCCTCCTCCTCCTCCTCCTCCTCTTCCTCTTCCTCCTCTTCCTCCTCTTCCTCCTCCTCTCCTTCCTCTCCTTCTTCCTCTCCTTCCTCTCCTTCTTCTCCTTCTCCTTCTCTTTCTTCTCCTCCTTCTCCTCCTTCTCCTTCTCCTCCTCCTCCTCCTTCTCCTTCTCCTTCTTCCTCTTTCTCTTCCTCTTCTCTTCCTCCTCCTCCTTCCCTTCCTCCTTCTTCCTTCCTCCTCCTCCTTCCTTCTCCTCTTTCCTTCCTACCATTCCCCTCTCCTTCTCCTCCTTTCCTTATTTATTTAGTTAGTTAGTTAGTTATTTAGTTAGTTAGTTAGTTGGTTGTGGGGCTTGAACTCAAGGCTGGGTAGTGTCCCTGAGCTCTTTTGCTCAAAGTTAGCACTCTCCCACTTTGAGCCACATCTCTACTTCCAGTTTTTCTGGTGATTAATGGGAGACAAGCGTCTCATGGACTTTCCTGCCCAGGCTGGCTTTGAACCACAATCCTTAGACCTTGGTTTCCTGAGTATCTAGGATTACAGGCATGAGCTACTGGCACCCTGCCCAAATGATTTCTTCTGAGTGAACAATTCCTAAGGCCCAGAAGTATAAAAGGTGTTGTTTGCCATAGTTAGTAGGAGAGGGTTATACACTGTATACAACAGCAGATACCTTTAGTCAGGTCATAGCAAAACTCTACATAATACTGACATGGGATAAACTATTATTTTAATTGGAAACTCAGGAAGACCTTAAGTAAGTATAGGGTTAAGAACTTCTAGCTGGGTGCCGGTGGCTCACACCTGTAATCCTAGCTATTCAGGAGGCTGAGATCTGAGGATTGCGGTTCAAAGCCAGACCAGGCAGGAAAGTCTGTGAGACTCTTATCTTCAATAAACCACCAGAAAACTGGAAGTGGCCCTGTGGCTCAAGTGGTAGAGTGCTTGTGTTGAGCTGAAGAGCTGAGGGATAGCGCCCAGACCTAGAGTTCAAGCCCAAGACCAAACCCCCCCCCCCAAAAAAAAGAACTTCTAGGAGGGACAAGATGGAATTTTCTTTTTTTTGGGGGGGGTCCGCTCGTGGGGTCTGAAGTCTGGGCCTGGGCGCTGTGCCTCAGTTCTTCAGCTCAAGGCTAGCACTCTACCACTTGAGCCACAGCTCCACTTCCGGAATTGAACCCAGGGCCTCAGGCATGCAAGGTAAACACTCTACCACTGAGCCACCTTCCCAGGCTAAGATGGAATTTTCAGATGATTGAACTTTAATTTTAATTCGTTTTAGAGATGGAAAAGGTTTATTAGAATTAGCACTGTCTGTGTGCGTACGTGCGTGTGTGTGTGTGTGTGTGTGTGTGTGTGTGTGTGTGTGTGTGTGTAGGGACCTTTATTGTGCTTTTTATGAAACATTTGATTAGGAAATTTATTGAAGTGTAAATGTGGCTATATCTGGTGGTATACACCTAAAATAGTACCAGCCAGTGGGCTGAGGCAACAAGTTTTGGTGTTCAAGGACAGCCTGGCCTACATAGTGGAACCCTGTCTCAGAAAAATCCAAAATTTTATACTTGTTCCTATACACTGTCTTAATTTATAAACTGATCCGTGCCTTAATTTTATTTAAGTGCCTAAGGTTTAATTAGTTTAAAATTTTAATACACTTTTACTTTGTAGTAAGCACAAATATTTAGACAAGTCTAGAAATCTTAATAACATTACTGGGGCTGGGAAGGTGGCTCAGTGGTAGAGTGCTTGCCTTGCATGCATGAGTCCCTGGGTTTGATTCCTCAGCACCACATAAGCAGAAAAAAAAAAAGCCAGAAGTGGTGCTATGGCTCAAGTGGTAGCGTGCCAGCCTTGAGCTGAAGAGCTGAGGGACAGCGCCCAGGCCCAGAGTTCAGGCCCCATGACTGGACCCCCCCCCAAAAAAAAAAAAACAAAAAACACAACATAATAACATTACTCAGGTATTGCAAGAAATCTGAATAGTTACTTTGGCTAACTGAATGGTTCCATTACTACTGAATGGTTGTATCAAATGAAAACTATTTCTTCTGTCTTTCTTACATTAATCTCTTTTCTATTGCATAGAGTTGATAGATTACCCAGGTTTTCAACAACCTCATAATCTGGCCTTATATTGCCTTTAAAGTTCTGAAGTCAAAAAAAATCCAAAATTTTCATAATTTCTTGATAATTTTTTCTGCATATGGTTTACTTACAAAAACTACTGATTGATATTTCAAAGTTATTTTGAATAATAGCTATTACTTAGTGATTATTTCCTTGAAATGTTTAGTTTTATTAAATTATATCGCCTTGTTTCTGAAATCAAATTAATTTGTTATATCTAGTCATTTTTAATAACTTACCTAATATCAGACCTTCAAAAAACTATAAATTCACCCAGATTCCAGTGGCTCATATCCGTAATTCTAGTTACTCAAGTTAAGATCTGAGAATCATAGTTTGAAGCCAGACAGGAAAGTCCATGAGTCTTATCTCCAATTAAAAAACCCAAAACCAGACGCAGAGCTGTAACTCAAGTGGTAGAGTACCATCTTTGAGTGAAAAGCTAAGGGAGAGTGTCTTGATTCTGCACTCAAGCCCCAATATTAACACCAAAAAAAATTTTGTATGAAGGTGATAGACAGTGGGTCTTTTATTCATCTTCTACTTGATCCTGCTTAGCTTTCTCTTTTCTTTTCTGCAGATGTATATTTCGTACTAGTAAGAGAGTCAGAGACCCGGGCAAGTCCTATCTAGTTCCCACAGGCAATAATCTAAAGGTCTGCTCTTTAGTTTCCTCATCTGTAAAATAGTGATAATAAGCATACCATCCTCACAGGTTTTGTTTTCATTCTATTTCAAGGAATTAAGCCCAGGGCATACTACATGCTAGGCAATACCACTCTTCCATTATCACCAGCCCCCTCCCCCTTTTTTCCTAAACTGAAAGCATATCAGTCATATAGCACAGAGCCAGATATATAATAACATACTCAATGACTCCTGTTATTGTTTGTTTATTATCATTGTTGCTGGCCTAAGGCTATAATTATTGTGAAATTAAGTTCTTGGATTAAATATGTTTTGTTGAGCCTGTTGCTGGTAGATCATGACTATAATCATAGTTACTTAAGAGAGCTGAGATCTTAGGATCGTGATTCAAAGCCATACAGGGCAGGAAGTGTATGAATTCTCTTATCTCCAGTTAACCAGCCAAAAAGCTAGAAACAGACAGAGCTGTGGCTCAAGTGGTAGAATGCTAGCCTTGAGCAAAAAACCTTAGGGACTGTGCCCAGGTCTTGAGTTCAACTCCCAGGAACAGTGCACAGTGAACGTATGTGTATTGCCTACAAACATACACCCAGAGACAGACAGACACATACACACATTGTTTTATTGAGTTGATCCCATGAACTCCTTTGATCCTGGTCTGAACCTTCCATTTTCTCAATCCCTTTGCCCCATCAGAGAATGAACCTAAGTAGACACGCTTTGGGTCTGTTGGCTTAGCAGAACCGGCTTCCAGAACACCCTGGAGACACATGGCGAGGAGCTTAGGTCTTGGAATCAGAATGTTTGGGCTCAAATCCTGTTCTACCTATTATTAGTGAGATAACCTTAGGGGAATTACATAATCTTCTCTGGGATAAACAATACTTGTCCAGTAGGGATGTTATAAAGATTATGTGATTTAAAACACTAAAGAATAGGACTCGAGGTAGTTCGGTGATAAGGCTCTTACCTTTGTGCCTTAGGATTGATCCCAGCACAACAAAACTAAACACCCAAATCACAAGTACATAAATAGTGTTTTTATATAGCAGACTGTTCTTTTCATCTATTTAATTCTTCAAGATTTTGCTTTAAACACAGATTTGTGAAACAATATCCTCTTGGTTAGGTTTCTCACACTGTGTATATCATTTTGAAATCCAGTTCACTTCAGGAAACAATGATTAGCTTGGTGCAGTGGCCCAAGCCTATAATCTGAGAAGCAGAGATCTAGACATTGCAGTTCAAGGCCAGCAGGCAGGGAAGTAGAGGAGACTCCATGAGACTCCATCTCAACCAATGGCTGGGCTGGACTCAGTAGTTCCACCTGTCATATACGGCAACTATGCCGTGTGACTCAGACAGGGAGCACAAGTAGGAGGATCACAGCCCAGGCCAGTCTGGGTATTAAGCAAGACCCTCACTTGGGTATAAAGCAAGCCCCTACCTCAAAAATAACCAGTGCTAAAAGTGGCTGAAGGTGGGTTGGGAAGATGGCTTAGTGGTAGAGTGCTTGCATGGATGAGGCCCTGGGTTCGATTCCTCAGCATGACATAAGCAGAAAAAAGCTGGAAGAAGTGCTGTGGTTCAAGTGGTAGGGTGCTAGTCTTGAGCTGAAGAGCTAAGGGATAGTGCCCAGGCCCAGAGTTCAAGCCCCAGGACTGACTGAAAAAAATAAAGTGGCTGAAGGTATGCCTTAAATAGTAGAGTGCCTACTTGTGTATGAAGTTTGAGGGGGTGGTGCACAAATTTTAATAAGATACATTCTTGCTGGGTGTGGTGGCTCATGCCTCTAATCCTTGCTACTTGGGAGGCAGAGAACTGGATGATTGTTTTAAGGACAACCCAGGTAAAAAATTAGCAACATCTCACCAAATAAGAGGTGTGGGGGGTACATGCCTGTGGTTCCAGGCACATGAGAGGACATAAGGAGGAGGATCACCACCTGACGCTGGCTCAGGTAATAACATAATTCCTATTTGAAAATAATCTAAAGCAAGAAGTTTTGGGACATGATTCAAATGCTAGAGTACCTCTGTAGCAATCATGGGGCCCTGAGTTCAAGCCCCAATAACACCAAAAAGAAAAAATATATTCCTACCCTCAATGAGTTTATAAACTTACTAGGGAAGGTATTTTTAGTGAGTAACAACTATATAAGACAAAACATTATTGTACTTTTTATAACAGGTAACAAAGGCAGCTCACAGGAGGCCTAGAGTAGTTCTGAATGTGGGGAGTGAATTGGAAGGTTAGAGGAGAGGCTGGGCATTTTCAGGTGAAGTACATAAAGGAAGTAGAAAAAGTTATAATACTTGAGGAAGAGAAACTGAACAGACTTGATTGGTATGCCTGTAGCAGAGACGCTTCCTAGGTGAGAATGAGCCAGTGAGCTAATGCTGCAGCTGGGTAAAGCACGGAGAGGTAAGATAGGAGGCATTGAAGTTGGCTTAAGCATTGAGCATCAACACTGGGAGGATAATGATACTAAGAGATAAGATGTTTGGGACTCAGAGTAGGTTTCCAGAAGAAAAGACAAGTCCTACTTTGGACCTACTGAGTTTGAGATGAAGGTAAAAACCTGGTCATTCTTCTCCCATTCTGGGATGCCTTGCTAACAACTATAGTGTATAAAAAGCCAGTACTGGAACCCTGATTCCCAGCAGATGCAAGTTTCCTCACACAGGACTTTTAGAACCCTATAGCTGAAGAACCTATCCTTCAGGGGCCTTCCCTTGGCCTGTGGGATCCTCCTACACTCTGCCTAGACCTGTTCTTCCTTAGTCGGAACTTTGGCTACACCATTGTCATTCTGCATAGCATGAAGTTGTCACACCCTTTAGGAGCCATTGATTTTAATTGACTTTTAACTTAATAAAAATCCCTGTTTCATTAAGTAGTATTGCCAGAGTAGAAATGAAAGAAACACTCCTCAGTCTCTACTAGCCCGGATGTTAATTGACTCATCTAGCTTTGTTGTCTCACCTCAACAGAAAAAGGCCCCGAGTGAAGAGGAAGAGAAAGAAGAGAGTGACAGTAATGGCAGAATTTCTCATAGTGTAGAGAAATGTACTGCACAGTGAAAATAACAATAATTTTTAGAGAAAAATGTTATAGATAACCAGTACTTCCTGGTCTTTGTGAATAAGTGCATCATTTACCATACTTGTGGTGTAAACATATACAGAGAAAGTGTACAGCATCTGGAAAAAGCTCCTTTTGCATGGTGCTCCTCATATTTTCTTCAAGTTTAGAACTGATGTTTTTCAGCTTTAGGAGAAAGACCGAGTGCTATAGGTTTTGAGCAAGAGGCAAGACTCTGGTAGTTTGTGGATTGTTATCGCCCTGCAGGACCCTTCGCAACTTCCTCTTGCCGCCCACAGCAGAACACGGAAACCCTGCTGTATCAAGCAACTTCTGCAATTACACACAGTTGCAGTTCAAGGGATCTTTCATTCGTGCTACACCCTCTGTTTTCAGACATTGTCTGCATTTGAAAATGTGTCTTTTGAGGAGAAATACTCAGCTGACTTCTCTTCTCTTCTCTCATTCTGCTGCCCCGCAGTGCTCCAGTTAAAGCTCCAGCAGCGCCGGACCCGGGAAGAACTAGTGAGCCAGGGGATCATGCCACGTAAGTGCCCTTTCTCTCCACATTTCTCAGAGTTGCTTTTAGGACATGGCTGTGTGGACCTGGTACGGCACAGGAACAGCAAACAAAACAAGGCCACCAGGTATTATTTACCCTCTTCTGAGGGTCTCTCGCTTTCTCCAGTTCAGGAATTCTTAGTAAAAAGATAAGTGACCTAATCAATCAAGATTTGTAAATCAGACATCATTAAACTTAAAGAGTGTCAGCTTTTTGCCGGGCGCTGGTGGCTCACGCCTGTAATCCTAGCTACTCAGGAGGCTGAGATCTGAGGATCGCGGTTCAAAGCCAGCCCGGGCAGGAAAGACCGCGAGACTCCTATCTCCAATAAAAAACCACCAGAAAACCGGAAGTGGCGCTGTAGCTCAAGTGGTAGAGTGCTCGCCTTGAGCTGAAGAGCTGAGGGACAGCGCCCAGGCCCAGAGTTCAAGCCCCACGACCGACCAAAAAAAAAAAAGAGTGTCAGCTTTTGAATTGCACCTTTCAGAGGGTTTCTGGTGCCTTGTTGCACTTCCCTTTAAGCAGACTTTGCACTGAGGTATTGTAAGGAAGAGCCCACTTGTGTATGCTCTGCCTTGGGGTTCAGCTTGCTTGGCTGAGAAGCCTCTACTCCATCTGTCTGAATGATGTTTTCTGCCTGCAGAAGTTGGCTTTAAAGTGAGGTCCTCAAATACGCAAGGCTGGCATGGATGTGAGCCACCTGAGTGTGCACCCATGAGGGCTCAGGGGTACAGAACTACATCCTTTGGGAGAGAAATGAAACTAAATCTGGGAAATTAGTGGAGCCGAAAGCTGGAGCCAGCAAGATTTTACTCTTTCTTTCTTTCTTTTTTTTTTTTTGGTCCGGTCGTGGGGCCTGAACTCTGGCCTGGGCGCTGTCCCTCAGTTCTTCAGCTCAAGGCTAGTGCTCTACCACTTGAGCCACAGTGCCACTTCTTACGTGATGCTGAGGAACCGAACCCAGGGCCTCAGGCATGCAAGGCAAGCGCTCTACCACTGAGCCACCTTCCCAGCCCCAAGATTTTACTCTTTCTGACATTTTTTTGAAGTCATCAGTGGAGAGCAGGCTTCCCTCTTGTTTGTGTGTCATCACCACTTGGACACACCCTAGTGGAGTAAAAGAAATGCCAGGAGGCAGTGTGTGGCTTCATCTGAGAAGTGATGTTTCCCATCTGTACTCAGTTTTTGCATACCTAGCACCTAATGCTCATTTACACACTAAAAACAAAAACCAAAACAACCACCAAAACACATCTACTCCTGCTCTCAGATTTATATTTAAAAGGGCAAGACTGATTATGAGAAAAAGAGGCAAATGAATAAGGCAGATAATTTTAGGGCCTGGTGAACATTGTGATATATTGAAATTGACAGGACAGATTTTTTTTGGGGGGGTGAGGCTTGAGCTCAGGGGGCTTGGGCACTGTCCCCGAGCCTCTAAGTGCTCAAGGTTAGTGCTCTACCACTTGAGCCACAGCTCCACTTCTGGTTTTTTGAGTGGTGAATTGGAGATAAAAGTCTGTGCCTGGGCTGGCTTTGGAACTGTGATCCTCAGATCTCAGCCTCCTCAGTAGCTAGTATTATAGATATGAGCCACTGGTGCCTGGCATGACAGATGTTAGTAACAGTTTTATGATAGATAAGAACCTGGGCATACTGGTGCATTCCTGTAATCCTAGCACTTGGGGAGATCATAAGTTTGAGACCAGCTTGCACTATATGGCAAGGCCTCATCTCAAAAAAAATAAGACACAACAAAATGAAAAGAGGTGGCTAAAGAAAGCCTTCCTGGTGAGAAAATGTCATAGTTGAGACTTAAAGGGATGAATTGGAGTGTCATTTAAGTGTCAGGAAAAGGGGGTTGGCAGCCTAGCTCAGTTGGTAGAGCACTAGTCAGTGAGTGAAAGCATCAGGTACTGAGTTTGAGTCCCAGTCTTGGATTAAAAAAAAAGCAGGAAGAGATGCTCCAACAGAAGGAGAAACAAGGGGCTGGGAAGGTGGCTCAGTAGTAGAGTGCTTTTCTTGCATGCATGAGGCCCTGGGTTCGATTCCTCAGCACCACATAAGCAGAAAAGGCAGGAAATAGTGCTTGGTTCAAGTGGTAGAGCACTAGCCTTGAGCTGAAGAGCTGAGGGACAGCGCCCAGGCCCAGAGTTCAGGCCCCACGATTGACCAAAAAAAAAAAAAAAAAGAAGGAGAAACAAGTTAAAGGGCCTGCCTGGTACAATATGAGCTTGATATGTTTGAAGAACATCAAGTCAGTGGGCTGGGGCATGGTGAGCAAGGAAAAGGGGCAAGTGGAGATAGTTAAGAGGCTCAGCCTGGGCTGAGCCACTACTCTGCATTCCCTGTCTCCTATCATAATCTTCAGTACTCCTGCACCCCGATACCCTGATGTCTTTGCTTACTTTACTCTTCACCTCCATTGCATTATCTTTCAAAGAAATGTGAGCAATGCTGGGACAAACTGTAAAAGATTGACCAATTGCTATTGAGATTTAGAGATCTAGAAATCTGAAAAAGTGAAGTCTAGATTGAAGAACCCACTGACATCCCTATTGTGTTGGCCTGAGGAGTTTCTAAAAAGAAACTGTACATTTCTTTTTGAAAAGCAAGCTGTAGGGCTAGGAAAGTGAAACAAGGGGCTGGGAAAGGTGGCTCAGTGGTAGAGTGCTTGCCTTGCTTGCATAGGCCCTGGTTTGATTCCTCAGCACCACATAAGCAGAAAAAGCTGGAAGTGGTGCTGTGGCTTAAGTGGTAGAGCGCTAGCCTTGAGCTGAAGAGTTGAGGGACAGCGCCCAGGCCCAGCGTTCAGGCCTCAAGACCGAAAAAAAAGAAAAACAAAGAAAGCTATACATTTGAACAGCTTAGGAGGAAGGGCTCCTGCCAAAGGTCACCATGGGTAGATTTTGTCTCATTATTCCCTTTCCCTTCCCCATCTCACTTCCTCCCTTCCTCCTCTGTCCCACCTGAGGATTGAACCAAACACATGCTCTGCCACTGAGCTGCAGCCCCCACCTACTGTTCAGCTTACAGAGATTTAAGGTGACAAAATTGTAAGTTTAAATTTTTTTTAAAAGGTCACTTTTTTTTTTTTTTAAATGGAAAGTTATACGGTCAGGCACATTATATCTCATGGGCACCTAACAGATAAGTGCCTTTGTGTGAGAACCAGGCTGAGGGCAGATGTTGGTGTCTCAGGGCCTTGATTGTTTTCCCACTTGCTGGAAGTCCATTTGGGAGCTGCTGAAGTTCTGTGTGGTCATTTCTGAACTGTAGCTCCTGTGAACCAAAGAAGCTTTTTGAGGAACTAACCACTACCGCTTTTCAGGTAGAGCTTAGACAAATAGCCCTCTCCACTCCTCTGCTCACTAGTGAAGTAGAGGAGATTATAAAGTCATGTTTATTTTTTAGTTTTTAATTTTTGGGGGGTATTGAATTTAGGGCCTTGAGCTCTACCATTTGAACCATGCCTCCAGCCCATAAATTCACTTCCTATTGCTACTTATTAGTTTTACCTAAAGAGTTCAAATCTTACAGTCACATGGCCAAGGGGAGCCCTGATACATATCTGATATGCTTGTGATTTAAAATTCTTCAAGCTACTAGAATATTATTTGTAGAAGGACACAAGTGATTCGTATTCTGCATCTAAACAGATGACTTAGGCATACTTAGAAAAGACAGATTTTTTTTTTTTTTTTAATTGTTGCTTTGTGACAGTCTTGCTGTGAGGCCCAGGCTGGACTTGACTTTTACTTCTGTTGCCTCAGCCTTCTGTGTGCACCACACACCTGGATAATTCTTTTCTTTTTTTCTTTTTTTTTAAGATTGATTTTGGTTTTACCAAGGAGTATGTACTGAAATGACAGCAAAGTGATCTCTGAAACCTTAGACAGGGCTATAGTATGAAAGCTAGATAGAAACGTGGCTGGCATATATGTTAAAGAGAATCCTGGAGATACCTCTGTCCTTTGACATGCATACCAAAAATACCCGAGGTAATCAACTGATTTAAAAAAAGTTTATTGAAGGGCTGGGAAGGTGGCTCAGTGGTAGAGTGCTTGCCTTGCATGCCTGAGGCCCTGGGTTTGATTCCTCAATACCACATAAGTGAAAAGAAAAAAGCTGGAAGTGGCACTGTGGCTCAAGCGGTAGAGTGCTAGCCTTGAGCTGAAGAGCTGAGGGACAGCACCAAGGCCCAGAGTTCAGGCCCCACAACCGGACCCAAAAATTAATTAAAAAAAAAAAAAAAGTTTATTGGTGATTGAAGGTATAAACCCAAATGGACAGCTCTTGCCCAGCAAATATGAGACCTTAAATTCATACTTCAAAAGAAAAACAAACAAAAACCTCAAGACAAAAAAAACCCCACAAAAAATAGATATTGTTCTCAGTGGTAGAGCACTTCTCTAGCAGGTACAAGGTTTGAGGTTCAATCTCCAGCATTGCAAAAAAAAAGATTTTGTTTTGACTCAGTTTTTGCTTATTTTTCTCTTTTTATGAACTTAAAATATCTTTAAATAGTTTTATTTTATTGGCTGTGTGGCTTAGGTACTATCTCTGAGCTCTTTTTTTTTTTTTTTTCCCCTTAAGGCTAGTGCTCTACCACTTTGAGCCACAGTGCCACTTCTAGACTTTTGATGGTTAATTAGAGATAAGAATCTCACAGACTTTTCTGTCCTTGTTGCTGTCAACTGATTCTCAAAAGGAGATTTCATATATCAGTTTATGTGCCCTTCATCTTCTCCCTGCACCCAGCTATCCTGATCCCATCCATGTTCTCCGTGTTTGAGCCTCAGTCAGTCTGCGAATGGTTGGCCCCATGATAGTTGGGGCTGGGCAGTACATTACTTCCTGATGAATACATAGTGGACCAAAGCTGCTCACTTTGTGGTGGCTGGGAAATGAAAGAGCAGAAGAGGATTGGGCTGAGGTTCCACCACCCTTCAAGGGCCTGTCTCCTGCTAACCTCCTGAAGGATCCACCACTTCTAAATACCTCCACAGGCTAGGGACCAAATGCTCTAACATAGGCTTTTGAAAGACAATATTCCAAACCACAGCAATCAAATGTAACTTATTCAGCCATTTTATTTTATTTGTATTTTTGTTGGTACTCATACTCGCTGAACTTGCTTGGTCATGGGTGGCATTCTATATCACTTGAGCCATGCCTTTAGTCTGGCATTTTGCTGATTAATTGGAGATAGAGTCTGGAGAGCTTGAACTCAGGCCCTGAGTACTGTCTATGAGCTGCTTCTTCTTCTTCTTTTTTTTTTTCTCAAGGCTAGCACTTAACAATTTGAGCCACAGCTCCAAGTCCAGCCTTTTCTGTTTATGTGGTACTAAGGAATCGAACCCAGAGCTTTCATGCATGCTAGGCAAGCACTCTACCACTAAGCCACATTCCCAGCCCCTCCATATTTTTAATCTTTGGAATTAACTTTATTGACATCCAGACCGTATGAGACCATGTGTCTACCTACCTCTCTCAGACTGAGCTTCTCCCACCATTAGATTAAGAGTGGGAGACTCTAAAGCAGCTTGTCCCATAGAGAAGGAAAAGATTGAGCTGGCCTCAGTTTTCCATTCTCTATTCCTGTGTTAATTCTTAGTAGATGACTCCCTTGCTGGTTTGGGTAGAGATGATAGCCCAGGTACCAAAACAGGGGTGGTAGCAAGCCTGCAAAACAGGGTGCATACACAGTATGCTTCAGGACTCTTCATTTGAATTCTTGCTTGCCCAAAATGTGTGGTCCCTTTTCCACATCTCACCACCCAAGATGTGTCTTTGATTCACATAAACTTAGTCCTGTTTCTCATTGTCACAGTGAGTCTCTAGGGCTGTTGACACATACTTTGGTTAATGGCATTTGTTGCAGAATATTTTGGTAGTATGTCAGTTCAGAACAGAAGGGCAAGAAATGGAAGTCAGACCCAGGGAGCTCTCAGCGGCTAACTTCTCACATATGCTGTGTTTGCAGAAGGAGAATGGGCATGGGGCTGGGGGAGGGGATGGTAGTGACAGCAGTAGCAGTGCATTAAGTTTAATCCAGCTTCTAGCAGATGGCTGGGTACTTTCACTTTATCTCCTGCAAGTACCTAGTGCAGTAGTAACGTAACTGCCATTTGTGGGCGGGGAGCGGAACATCAGATGAGTCACATGACTTGCCCTAGGCCACACTACCACCATGAGGTCCTGAAGGGGTCACAGTTTATGATGGCACTTAGCCACATGGGAATTTTTGATGATAGCGTACCGTGCTTTCACCAAAATTCCAACTGAAAATTCTTGAAAGCTGAAAACAATGTCATTAACAGGACCCCTAGTTGGTAAGAGGAAGTAGGGGTGAGAGTGACCCCATTTTTCTTAGCTCTTCCTAGTGCTAATACCTGCCACTTGTGAGGCTTGAAGACCACTACTATCTTTCTACCTTGGCCATAATAACTCTGGATTAAATATAAGAGATTTTTAATTTCTTCTTTGCCATGGAAAATTTTGAAAAATTTTACACATATTCTTACTAGACAGTCGCCCTAACAAACACCTGAAGTCTAGCGTGTGATTCCCAGCCTTTAGAGCTGCTATGAAACTTGTTCTCTGTGGTAGGTTTAGTTCCTTCTCTGGCTAGATTTAGAATCCTGAGAGAAATTATCTGCGTAATGTCAGTAGCAACCCATACGCACCAGTGATGTACAAAATGCTGCCTTTATATCACTCAGTGTGTGAGGGCCCTCTCCATTTCCTGCTTAGAAACCTAGGTTCTCACTTGATAGGTGCAGAGACAGAGGACTGCGTTTTTGTAGCCATCTTTCTTGGGCATGATGATCACAACCTGATCCAAACAGCTGGTGTGGAGCCAGCCAAAGCAGTTCCAAGCAAGGATGCGAGGAAAAGAATAAGCCAGATTTTTTTTAAAAAATTAATTTTCAGTGCTTTAGATCGAACCTAGGGCCTCACAGATTTAGGGTGTACCATTGATCTACATCCCCAGTCTTCTGATTTTTTTGACTCCTAAGAATGAATTTATTACAACAATCATGAAAGGAGCTTAGGAAATTATAACTCCTTACCCATATAGGTGGCAGACTTGAAATCTTTTTTTTTTTTAGGGTCCGGTCGAGGGGCCTGAACTCTGGGCCTGGGTGCTGTCCCTCAGCTCTTCAGCTCAAGGCTAGCACTCTACCACTTGAGCCATACCGCCACTTCCGGCTTTTTTCTTTTTGCTTATGTGGTACTGAGGAATCGAACCCAGGGACTCAGGCATGCAAGGCAAGCGCTCTACCACTGAGCCACCTTCCCAGCCCCAGTCTTGAAATCTTAAACCCAGATGTTGAAAAGAGCAAGTTCTTCTCCCCCTCCTCCCTGCACTCTCCCTCCCTTGCCCAGTCCTGGGGCTTGAACCATGGATCTGGATGCTGTCCCTGAGCTCATTTTGCTCAAGGCTAACACTTGAGCCACAGCATTAGTACCTATTTTTTCTGCGATTAATTAGAGATACAGATCACACAGACTTTCCTACCCTGGGCTGGCTTCAAACTACAATTCTCAGACCTCAGCCTTCTGAGTAACTAGAATTACAGGTGTGAGCCAATGGCACCTGGAAAAATGTAACTTTAAGACAGATGAAGTTGCTATATGTAAAATGTTTGGGGATATACATTTACACCTAGCATGTGCACACTCACACATGCACACATGTACATATGTCTCCAATGCTGGGAGATGTCTATCTTGCCTTGCACTTAATGTGGTCTTATGTAGTGTCTGACAAAATTAATGGAAGTGCCATTAGGAGTCAGACAGAGTAATATGACTCCTCTGCTTTGGCCAAGCAATGAGGCAAAGAATTCATCTAAATTTGGATGGTTTTATTTTGTTGTTGTTGTTGGTCATGGGGCCTGAACTCTGGGCCTGGATGCTGTCCCTCAGCTCTTCACCTCAAGGCTAGCACTCTACCACTTGAGCCATAGCACCACTTCTGGCTTTTTCTGGCATTCTTTTCCTGCTGGGCTGACCCCTACAAGAGAGGCTGTGGCTCAAGTGGTAAAGCCAAGTACTGCTGCACATGTGTCTGTGCATGTATATGTACACACATACATATATCTCAAGAGAGGGACGATGGGAAAAGGAATAGAATATGTGCCCTTGACATTTCCTAAAATGAAATCTGAAGTCCTCCTTTCTGTCCCATTGTGGGTTTAGAGCAAGTGACAATGCATTTATTTCCAAAAGACTAGACAGGAAAAATGGACCAAATGTGAGGGATCAGATTAAAATTGCTATTGTTCAATTTTTTGTTTTTGTAGCTACCACACAGGAGTGGGGAGATACTAGCTGAACAAGGTCTCTTCTATATCCCTATCCCCACCAGCCCTGTGTACTAGGTTGCTATATTAGCTTAGAATTGTTAAGTGCATTTTCAGTTTGACACATTTTCAAGTTGAGATGTGCTCATCGGGATGTAGCTTCTTGTAAACCAAGGACATCTTATCTATGCACTCTCTCTCACTTGGACACTGCTTAATAGGGTAACTCAGAGTCAACTCAAACTCTGAACATAGTCTCTTTTACCTACATCAAGCTTATCTCCCCTGTATTCCTAGTCTGAGATTGTCAGTGCCACATCATCCAGTCACTCCAGTTTCTCCTAAATGGCCTCTTAATCATTTTGTAAAATGATTCTCGCTATTTTGTAGTTTTAGTTATAAAATAAGTTTTGTAGTAGCTCAGGAAAGGATATGACAGGGTCATTCTTGAAAAAAGGTAGGGTTATTGTTCTAGATTGTGACTAAAGAACCAGCAACTAAATGTAGATTCTTGATTAAATCTTGGTTTTGGGGGAAAAATCCAGCTATAAAAGATGTTTCAGGGATCATTTGGGGAATTTCAAGCTAGGTATTATTGAATTAATGCTAACTTTCTTAGAAACGATTGAATTGTTCTAATAATCTAAGAATTCCTATTCTTAGGAAATGCACAGTGAAGGAATAAAAGCAAAGTGTCTGCAACTTAATTGCAAATGATTCCATAAATGAAAAACATTAAGTGTGTGTGTCTACAAGAGGAGGGTTGACGAAGCGAGATGAGAAACTATGGCTAAAAGATAACTGGAAAATCTAGGTCACAGGCTTAAGGCTCTCTGTTATTTATACTTTTCAGTGTATTTTCTAGGTTTACAAGATTCCAAATGAAGGGCTGGAAGGTGGCTCAGTGGTAGAGCGCTTGCCTTGCATGCCTGAGGCCCTGGGTTTGATTCCTCAGCACCACATAAGCAAAAAAAAAAAAAAAAAGAAAGAAAAAAGAAAAAAAAAATTCCAAATGAAGAAAGGGGACCCCAGGGGGTACGTGGTGCAGATGGGATGATGTGAATATGTGGCAATTGACAGATCCATTTCTGCTCCTTTTAGTTTTTTATGTAAAAGATAAGTTAGAAACAACTCTTCCTCTCCTGTGTATACAGTTCTAATTATGTCACTAACTTGGTTGAAGCGGTCTCTGACAGCTCTTGGAAAATATTAAGTTTCTTCCTTCTGGGCTCCAGAGGCTCTGATGAGAAATATAAAATCATTCAGCTGTTTTGTTTGTATTAAGCTTTCTTTATTTTTGTTTATTTTTTGTTTTTGGCTAGTCCTGGGACTAAACACTGTACCTGAGCTTCTTTATTTCAAGGTTAGCACTCTACCACTTGAGCCATAGCACCACTTCCAGCTTTTTTGAGTAGTTTATTGGAGATAAGAGTCTTACGGACTTTCTTGCCTGCGCTGGCTTTGAACCTCCATCTTCAGATCTCAGCTTCCTGAGTAGCTAGAATTACAATCATGAGCCATCAGTGCTTGTCATTAGCTTTTAAAAGTGTAATTGGCATGAATTTCTTTGGGTTTATCTACTTGAGGGTTTACTCAGCTTGTTGGATTTGTAGATTATGTCCCTTGCCAAATTTGTCATTATTTCTTGAATTATTTTTCTGTTTCACCCTTTTTTCCCTCTTCTTCAGAATATAGTTTGTGCAATATTTTGCTTGCTCGGCTGGCACTCTATTATTTGAACCACATCTCTAGCCCAGCTTTTTGCTGGTTAATTCAAGATGGTGTCCTGTGGACTTTCCAGGCTAGGCTGTCTTCAAACCTTCAATCTCTGAATCTCAGCCTCTTGAAGAACTAAGATTGCAGTATAATCTACTGGTACTTGGCTACAATGATAGTTTTCTTTTTTTTAAGTACCATAGTTGTTGAGACTCTGGTTTGTTTGTTTTTTCCTCTCTCCTTTAGAGTCTGCTCTCTTTGTTTTTCAGGTGGGATAATTTCTGTTTCAAAATTTTCAATTATTCCTCTTTTCTTTACTTTTTTTTGTTGTTGTTGTTATTTTTGTACTGTGGGGGCCTCACAATTGCTAGGCAAGCACTCTGCCACTTGAGCCATGCCCCAGCCTTTTTTGCTTTGGGTTATTTTTCAGATCCTGTCTTGAACTTTCACCTCAGACCTTGATCCTCCTTTCTCCTCCAACTGAATAGCTGGGATTATAAGCATGCGGCACCATATCTGGCCCTGTATCTTTTTTTTCCCCCCCTCTGATTCTCTTTCTTTGCTGAAGCTTTCTATTTTTGTTTTATTTATTTCTATTTTAAGGATGTTCATAATTGTTCATTGAAACACTTTTTTTAAAAATCATGGCTGCTTTCTAATTCTAGCACCTGTCATGTTGGAGTTTTTAATATCTCCATTGTTGAGCAGTATGAGATTTTCTGATTCTTGGTGTGTTGAAGGGTGTGTTTATGCACACGCATGCATGTTTGCACTTCTCCTGGGGTTTGAACTCAGGGCCTGGGCACTGAGCTTTTTTTTCTCTCAAGGCTAATAGAGCTGCAGTTCTACTTCTGACTTTTTGGTGGTTAATGGAGATAGGAATCTCACAGACTCTCCTGGTCTGGCTGTGAGCTGTGATCCTGAGATCTCAGCCTCTTCAGTAGCTAGGATGACAGGCGTGAGCTACCAGCACCCAGCTGCTTTGATCTTTTTTACCTTTATGTTTGTCCTTCCTCCCTCTCAGATGATCTCCTTTCTGCCTGCAGAGCTTCTTTCTGTTTACGTGGGTTTTTCTCTTGCTTCAAAGGCTTCTTGGTCAGTTCACATGCTCTTCCCTGGTGCTGACACTTAGCTCTCCTGTTCTTGCTGGCACCTTAAATGAGCATCAGTGGCATGTTTCCACCTTGCACCATAACTGTTTGCTCCCACAAATCATGAGCTTTCTTTGAGGGCTAGGGATTGTTTCCCACATGGTTTGGTATGTGTTTATTCCCTCCCTCCCCCTTCCTTTCTCTCTCAGCCCCCACTATTGCATTGGGTGTTTGCTCCCCACTTCCTTGGAAGAAAAAGAACCTTAAGCAGTAGCCAGCTTGCCTGAAAGATGGGCTGCCTGGCCTGTGGCACTCCAGTGCCCTCTGTTGTATGTGCATACTTTCCAGTTCCGGTGATGACAGAGCTTTGCGTGTACCATCCCAGGGTGGGAACCGTCCCATGAGGACATGAGCTCAGCAGTTCCTTGCTGTCATCCATGACAGGAGTTCCCAGAAGTGCACAGGGAGCATAGAGCGCTCACTGGCTGCAGGTGTAAGTAAATCTGGTGCTGGTGAGGGGAAAGCTGGTTTGAGCTCCAGAAATTGCTGAGCTAAGCCAGGTTTTTCAGGGTCATCCTGTCTACTCTTCAGTGTTAGGTGAGATCAAGGTGAGCCTGGTCCCAGGCTTGCAGACATCCCCAAGCTCAGCTCCACGTTCTCCCTCCAAAGATGCTTGCCAGAATGGTCTTAAAATAGAAATGGGTTTTCTCTTTTTACTTCTTTTCTCACAAATGTCCTCATATTAAAGGCAGCCTATGTGTCTGAAGAGGAAGAAAATGGGTGTTGGTATCTTCATTGGGGGTTCTAGCCACTGGGTGGGCCCATCTTCTAGAACTGAAACTGAGTGAGATGGCCACTCCTCCTGCCCACTTCTCTCATTGACTTCTGCAGGGGCCTGGCCTTTTCCTTCATGGGAGCTGCACACTTCCTTCATCACACACAGTCGTACCAGGGCACCAGTGACTCTTTTTCTTCAGTGCTATTGGGGTTTGAACTCAGCACCTGACACTTGATAGCTTGAGACATACTCTTAGCTCCTTTAGGTTATTTTCAGATAGTGCTTTGATTTTTGCCCAGGCTAGCTTGAGACTCTGTCCTCCTGTTTATGCTTTTTGTGGGGGGCTGGGGGGGAAGGATGAGCAAGAGACTGTAACAGTTCATAGGTTTGCATTGGCCTTTGGGGCTTTTCAGAGATTAGGAGTTCTGGGGAAATGAAAATTTGAATAAATAATACCCTGGACCTTCCCTCTCAAAGCTATTAAAGCAGCATGGAGGAGGAGATGGACCAAAGGAGCTGTGGCCCTCCTGGGTGGCTTCATTTGTCTATTAACTTTGAGGCTTTTTGCTTTTTCCACAACTACCAGAGGCCTAAACTTCAAAGCCTATTTTCCACTTCACTCTGCTTCCTTCTCATCTTCGTAGCATGAAGGCTTCAGTGATTTGAGTCTCCATTTTACTTGCTCCCACATCACAAAAGCCAAAGTATTTCCTTGGGATATCTTACACCTCCATCACCACGCTGCCCTCCACAGTGTGGCACTAGCAGTGCCGTCTAGACACACACTGGAGCTGCCTTCCAACAGCAAATGCCTTTCCCCAGTGGGCATTTGCTGGCCTGTCTCCAGGCTCTTGAAATCACTGAACCCGCTGAACAGTAATAAAAATGGGGAAAGAAGACAAACACTATCATGCATGCTTGTAAATCTAGCTTTTCAGGAGGCAGAGAGTGAAGGGATTGTGGTTTGAGGCAAGCTGGGCAAAAAGTTCACAAGACCCCATGTCAACAGACAAAGCTGAAACTAGTGATACTCATCTGCTACCCCAGATGCAGAGTGGGAAATATAAATAAGGATCATAGTCCAGGCTGGTATAGGCAAAAAGCAAGACCTAATCTCAAAAACAAAGCAGAACCAAGTGTGATAACTCATACCTGTAATCCTAGCTACTTAGGAGGCTAAGATCTAGGAGGATCATGATTTTAGGCCAGCCTGGGCAAAAATTTCAAGATACCTCATCTCAATAATAGCTAGTTAGGTATGGTAGCATGCAGCTATTGTCCCAGCTACTTCAGGAACTGAAAAAATAGGAGGATTGCGGTTCAGGTCAGCCTAGTCAAAAAGTAAGAGCATGTCTCAAAAATAACCAGCACAGAATGGGCTAGAGGCATGACTCAAGTGGTAAAGTGCCTACCTAGCAAGCATAAAGCTGAGTTCAAACCCCAGTACTTCCAAAGAGGAGGCAAGGAGGAAAGAAACAGAACTACTTGGAATAGACATATTGAACAGAAGGTTCAGACCAAGAGAAGGCAGAAGTGGGCCTGGGTTGGATCTACCCTGGCTCTCAGTGATGCCTTGCGGCTAGCTTTTCCTCTGGGCCCATAAAAAGGAATATAACCGTTGTCGTCGTCCCCCCCCCCCCCCCCGCCCAACACACACACACGGAATAACTAGGGATATTGAGTGAGCCGGCATATTTGAAATGTCTGGACTAGTACCTGGCCCGTAAGCTGACACGTTGAAAATTAGTCCCTTCCTTGCTATTATATGAAGGCTCCTGTAACTGCAGGACCCAATAAGAATTCATACTTGAGTAGCCATTCATTCACCTGGCTTCCTATTAATACACATTGCCCTTTGTACACAAAGATGATAGAGCCACTCCTGTCAAGATGCTCTGTGCTTGCAGGTTGTTTTTTCCACAAGTTGGTGGTGTGCTCTATGGGTTAGCGTGTAGAATGCTCTGTATAGCACAGAAGCTAGCTGGCCTGTGGACACTGAGCCAGTGACTCAGTGAATCACAGTGTCTGGTGACAGCACCACTTCACATCCTGAGCTCCTGCAAGTGCACTCACTCTGACTTGGTTCTCTTCTTGGAGGTGAGCAGAGTCCTGCTCTCTACAAGGAATGAGGTCCTGAAAGCACTCACACCCGTGTTGTTAGAGCCAGCACTAGTCCACAAATCCCTTGTCTTGCTACTGGGGCTTTTGTGAAATTTTCAACCCAGATGAGTCATGACCTGTTGTCATGATAGGAGACTGAAAATACGTAATAAAAAGTATGTTAGGGGTTAGAGATTTAGCTCAGTAGAAAAGGATGTGCAAGGCCCTGAATTTGTTCCTCAGCCCTATGGGGGCGGGGTGTGTGTGTGTGTGTGAAGTATGTCAGAACTAGCTGGGCTGGAAATGTGGCTCGGTGGTAGAGCACTTAACAAACTCTAGCTGCAGATGGTAGCACACACATGTAATCCCACCACGTGGGCGGAGGGCTAGGGACCAGCCTGGGCTGCATAGCAAGACCTTGTCTCATTACTAGAAGGACAATCAAGTTGGTGATGAGTGCTTTGGAGAAAATGAGACAGAAGGGGAGCTGGGTGGGCCAGTGGACATGAAGTTTTCTCCTTGTCTCGTCATGTACTGAGTTTTTCAGAGCCAAGGCAGTGCGTTCATTCCCACTGACCTGTCACACCCATAACACCCACACCAGGTCCTGCTACATTGGGCTTTGGAACTGATTTTGGAATTGTGCCAGCTTTGCCCAAAAGAAACAGGTGCAAGCCTCCTCCATCTGCCTCTGGTAATGGGACTGCTCGCTGGGGTGGGCGCGCTGATGGACTGGAGAGAGCCTGTGGCTTTTCTGAGATTGTTTGCTAAGTCTAGAGCGCCTCCTGCTGCTCAGGGATGGGAAGGAATCTGTGTGGAATTCTTTTTAAATCCCCACTTTTCTCATAATAACTTTAAAAAAAAAAAAAACACCTTAAACAAGTGGTGCTGGCACTCTGAAAGTTTCTTGTGAGACTGCTCTTGCTTAAGGCTAAGTGTCCTGGGGGAGGGAAGGGAGGAAGCACAGAGGCTGGGCAGGATAGAGTCCTATCTGTGCTCTTGCTACTTTTAGCACCTCCCTATCCCTGCTTTCTACCACAGACAGCAGCCCAGAAGTTATCTTTTTGTGCAGTTTCACAGCTGTTCACAGATCCTGGGAAGCAGAAGTGACACTGACCATAGTCTTGTGCATTTCTCTCTTATTGCCACTGTTCCCTGCTTGAAGTGAGTCAGACCTTTCCCTCATCCTCAATGTTTTAAATCGTCATCGGTCACCTCATAACCAAGCTTTTGACAAAGAGACACAGGCCCTTTGTCCACACTGCAGCATTTGCACAGGGGCTTGGTTTAGTCTGCTTGCTGTAGATGAGAGCTAAGTTGCCTATGGTACTGTCCCAGAACAGAGTGGAGCCACATATCAGCTGCGGGGGGTGGGTTTCTTCACCAGCGTGAACCACACCATGGCTTTTAACAGCACTGGGCACTGCTGAAGATGGAAGTGGCGTTTGAGAAGACATCGACTCCTTGGCTTCCCTGTCCCATTAAACGGGTCCGCTCACTTGATTCCTAATGAGGCTGAAGAAGTCAAGCGGCCCAGCAGGCAGCCCTGCCCCCTCTCTGTGGCCTCCCCAGAGTAGGTGTGACCCAGGAGGTGATGTCTGAGGGGTTTTTTTGTTTTTTTGTTTTTTTGGGTCCAGTCGTGGGGCCTGAACTCTGGGCCTGGGCGCTGTCCCTCAGCTCTTCAGCTCAAGGCTAGCGCTCTACCACTTGAGCCACAGCGCCACTTCCGGCTTTTTTCTTTTTTGCTTATGTGGTGCTAAGGAATCGAACCCAGGGCCTCATGCATGCAAGGCAAGCACTCTACCACTGAGCCACCTTCCCAGCCCCTGTCTGAGGTTTTGATAATGGAGCTGTACCACAGTATAAAACCCACGCCCAGAGCAGTGACTTGCTCCCATGAAGTGACCCAAACTGCTTAGCAGGGCAGCTGAGCCTTAAAGACATGCTCACTCAGGCGTCATTAAAGACACTGCTAATATTAACTTGGATTTAAGATGCCTTCTCCGCTGAAAATTGTAGTATTAAATGTGATACCACCTCCTTTAAAGTGTTTTCCCCCACTCTCCTCTCCCTTTTTTCCCCTTGCCCCTCCCTCTGCCCCTTACCCTTCCTCTTTCCCCTCTTCTTCCCTCTGGCCTTCCTTATGCTGCAGATTGAGCCGAGGACCTTGTTCGTGTGTGTGCTCTACCACCGAGTATATCCCCAGCCCCTAAAAGTCATTATTTTATGGTTTTTCTTTCAACAGCTTTGAAAAGTCCTGCTGCGTTTCATGAGCAGAGAAGGAGCCTGGAGCGGGCTCGGGTAAGGATCTCCTTTCCCAAAGACCCCCGAAGCGTGTTGTAAGAGCTCATCACAGGGCTGGCGCTCAATTCTCTCCAGTGGTAGCACAGTCTAGGGTCACCTTTGCTTCACAGCTCTCAATAATAGAAACCTCTACTCATCCCCCTCCTCCCCCTGGCCACTCCCGTGGTGACACTGGAGTAGAAGGAGGGCAAGGCTCTTAGTGCCTCTGAGGTCTGTGATGCTCTCTGGCCTCCTTCCCCAAGCCTGGCTTTGAGGACCACTAGGCTTTCTCAGCTTTCATTTTGCTGAGGCGCTCATGGATGGCAGCCATGGGAAGGCTTTCTGCGTCCAGAGCACGTTCCCCCAGCCCTGTGGGTAGGCGCTCGGGGCAGAGCCTCCCTCTCTCCTGTCTGCCCAGGGCAGCCAGCACCCTCCTGTACTCTAGGAAGCAGAAGAGAGGTCATATTCCAAGTGGGGTTTCCTAGCGCAGCTCCTCCATTGTGTCCTCCTCTCCCAGGCCCCCGGGGAATGCCCTGGTGTACAGTGTGGGTGGAGATGAAGAAGTCACCAGAACGTGTTTCTCTCCGCTGCCTTCTACCCCTGGCTTTTTTCCCTTCATATGAAATTAAGGAAAAAAGCACCTCACCACAGAGAACCATGGGCCTTGGCTCCCTGAAATCCTATACCTCTCTTAGAGACTGAAAAGTTTACTCCAGAGACCTTTCTTCAGTTCTCAGTAGTGAGACGAATGAAATCATGGGTGCCAGGAACAAAGCTCTGTTCCATTTTCTGGAAGCCAGAGAAGGCCTGGCTGGAGGGGCCTGCGGCAGCGCAGAACAGACAGGCTCCAGTCCCTCCACAGCTTCCCGGGCAGGCAGGGCTCGGTGCTGCCCACCCGCGGCCTTCAGCGCTGATCCTGGCTGTTCCTTATTCACCCTCATGGCACCCTGTGATTTAGGTGCCATGTTCCACACAGACGCAGCCAAGAGTGCGTAGCTAACTTGTCTAACCAGCAATGGCAAATCTAGGATTGTTTTGTTGTCTTAGTGGCACTGGGAACCACACCACAGCCCAGATTTATTTCTATTAGCAAAGTAATTTTACTTTCTAACACATGGTAAACATTTATCCAGTATGTGCTTATGTTACACATCTGTTCACAAACGACATTCAAATGACAATATTTACTTTCATATTTAATTGTATACTAAAAATTATCTTCATTGAGGTATGAAAAATGAGTGTCTTGGATTAGTTATGGCATAACTTGCTTTAGTTAATTAGGTCTAACAACCTAAAGCTTTAGAAAGCTACTGATTTTGCATTTCCGTAAGATGCCTACCCTGTTAGCCTGTGTTCCAGGGGTCCTACATGTCCTCATCAAGTCATGGCACCCCACAACCCATCTGTCTCTCTGCAGGCAGCATTTGTAGTGGCCGCCTCCCCACCCCCGTGGCCTCAGGTCCTAATTAGAGGATCTCTCAGACACGGCACATCACTCGGCTGATCCCCTTTCCATTCCTCATCTGGCCACCCTGTCCTCCTGTACTGGTGAATGCTTCAATAGCATTCTGCACTGGAAACAAACTGGTCCTCTGGTTTCTATCAGGAAATTTGTCCTTTCCACCCTCCCAGCAGCCGTGAGTTCACTGCCCCCAGAAGTTCCTCTAGGCATTTTCGTAATCAGTCCCATATTCTGCTTCTCCCTAGACCACTATACAGAGCTTCCGGTAGCTTTACAACATGTGTTTGCGTCTGTGGCAACTGGAGCCACACTCTGCCCTTGGCTGGGGGTGCCCCTGCCCACCCACAGCCACTTTGCACCATCTCCTGGGGTGCTCAGATCCCAGGACTGCCACAGAGCATCAAGGTGATAGCCTTGATTTTTGAGAGAGAGGATCTGCCCTGGCAGGGAGAAGGCAGGGACCAGGCTTGACCTTTAGTTCAGAAAATGTACCCTGCACTTTCCCCTGTCCTGACCTAGTCTGCCTCAGCCGATCCTGTCCTTTTCACTAAAGGTCTTGGCCAAATGCCACTGTGAGGTCACACATAGGCTGAGATCTCACACACACACACACACACACACACACACACGGCCAAATGCCACTGTGAGGTCACACATAGGCTGAGATCACACACACACACACACACACACACACACACACACACACACACGTGTATATATACTTTGATTACAGCCCTACAAAACTAAGATATTTTCTACATTGTTTCTATAGTCTAGGAAAAAATATCCCAAGATACTAATACTGGTTGTCTAAATGTTTTACTTTTTACCCTAATTTTCTCTTGCTTTGCTTGCTTTTTTTTTTTTTTTTTTTTTTTTGGTTGTGTGGCTTGAACTCTGGGTCTGGGCGCTGTCCCTCAGCTCTTCAGCTCAAGGCAAGCACTCTACCACTTAGCCACAGTGCCACTTCTGGTTTTCTGGTGGTTAATTGGAGATAAGAGTCTCATGGACTTTCCTGCCTGGACTCAGATCTCAGCCTCCTGAGTAGCTAGCATTATAGGCGTGAGCCACTGGCTCCTGGATTTGTCTTTCTTTTAATTTTTTCCTTGTTATTATAAAGGTGATTTACAGAGAGGTTACAGTTACATAAGTCAGGTGAAGAGTACCTTTCTTTTTGGACAACACCTAATTTTCTTCGATGAACATCTGTTACCTTTATCATGGCACGCATGTAGTAGCGCAGCCTCAGCGGCAGCTGGGCCCAGAGAACAGTACCTGGCCGATGCCAGGGAACTGATGTGTCTCTCAGGCCCTGCTTGCCCTGTAGTCACCAAATAAAAGCCACGGTGGCCACAGAGTGACCGGCCACTCCTGCTTTGAGGTCTGGTTGTGCATATGCCATAAGCATATTGTGCCCTGGCTTTGAGAGTTTCTTGATGTGCTCTTTCCGCAGACCGAGGACTATCTGAAGCGGAAGATTCGCTCCCGGCCAGAGAGATCAGAGCTGGTCAGGATGCACATTTTGGAAGGTATGAGAGGTTGGAAATGCTTCCCACTGTGCTCACACCATTCCAGCACTTTCTTCCACCTGTTTTTTATTCTCTCTGTGCTGGCAGGAGCCAGCTTGCGGCTTCTCACAGTGAGACAGCGATGTGGTGGGGCCACCACTGGCTTTGGGAAATGCCCACGACGGGCAGCCACATTTCCACAGTGTGGCTTGCCAGCCTTTGCAGTCCTCCACCTCTTAGTATGAAAACACTTCTCTGCCAGAGCAGATCATCTTTCTTCTCCAAAACTTGTTTTTAACATGCCTGCACTTTTTTTTTTTAATTCATTCATTGATTCATTCTGTCACTTACTCATTGGCAGTTAGCCAGACAACTGTGCTGGGGCTCAGAAATGTACTTCTTTCTGAGGTGGAAAGAGAGGTTTTGGCTCCTGGAAGCAGCACAACTATATTCACTTTTGTTTGTTTAGCTTTGGATCGTCTTTAGGGCCAGAACAAACATCTTGAGTCTGAACCCCACATTTTTTAAGTGAGACCCAGAGCAAAGAGGGGAGTTACCTGAGCAGTTCACGGTTCCGGCGAGCGGAGAGCCGTTCCCCCATCTCCTATTCCTTTGACCCTGAAACTCCACAGAAAGTCCTCTATCTTGCCTGGCCTGGCAGAACTGTCTTTGTGACTTGAAGCCAGGCCCCCCTTCTCTCCCAGGGTGCACTTCCCACTCAGATGGTCTCTGAAGCTTCCAGCACAGAACCAGGGCCTTCCCTCCATCTGCTCCCCGTTCTCTCCCATGGGCAGAGACCTCGGCTGAGCCGTCCCTCCAGGCCAAGCAACTGAAGCTTAAGAGAGCCAGACTAGCTGATGACCTCAACGAGAAGATTGCTCAGAGGCCTGGCCCCATGGAGCTGGTGGAGAAGAACATCCTCCCAGTGGAGTCCAGCCTGAAGGAAGCCATCATTGGTGAGGAGGCCTGGGCCGCACTTTGTATGCACTGTAGCCAGGGGAAGGACGTGCTCTGAGGCAGGGTTGAATTAGGGCTCTTCACCTCTTGCCTTCTTGCCCTCGAGTCCCAAAATACCCTGGGCTCGAAAGCCCTGAGTTTGAGAGCCTGGGAGCTGTGTGTTGGCTCAGGGCCAGGTGCCTCAGGAATCGTGGCCACAAAAACTGAGTGAGCACTGAGGCCCCCGTCCATCTTCCATCTCTGTTAACGCAGGACCCTTGCCCTTCCCAACGGAGTGCCTAGGGATGTAACTCAGTGGTGGGGCTGCATTCCCACAAAGCAGAGCACAGCAGCGAAACCATAGCTTCTGCTCCACCAAAGCTTTGATGTAGGTATAGAGATGTCTCCCACACAGCAGTGGGACAAGGACTTGATCCCTGGCCAGAGCACGCACTCTCACCTCTCAGAGAAAGAGTCTCAGGGCTTCCGGGGTAAATGACTTCTGTCTTGTCCAGAGCACAAAGGGCAACCACTGAGTGCTGGACCAGAGGACACTAGCCGTGTCTAGGGCCTGGCTGCAGGTATGGTTCCTCTGGGAGCCACCATGCTGGAAGTGGGCCTGCTGGCTCACGAGTTCCCCTTTCCCATTTGGTGCAGAGCCCCGGTGTTCACTGATATGCCCTGGCAGCGCTCCTGCTTTGTCCAGCGCTGTCCTCCCCAGACTCTGCAGAGCCTTTAGTTACATGCCAGTGTGTGCTCACACCAGTTCTGACAACTCTTACCCAGACACCCCAGTGTGCTAGCCTTGCATTTAGTCCTGTGGTTATAGATGGACTCACACACTCAGGAGAGTTCAGTCTGTCATGAGAGGACATAGAAGCATGGGGTTTCTGGTGCAAGGGCCAGGTTACTGGTGTGGTAGAAAGCCTGTAGCCCTGTAAACATTGTAGCCAACTCATCCTGCCTGGTGGGAGTTTGCGGGGTGCTGTGCCTGGTGGGCAGGGACCAGCAAAGCCCATGGCACCCAGAGAGACCTAAGGAATGGTAGCTGCTGTTGTCAGCGGGGGCTTATACGCCAGGCCAGCTGACAGCCACTGTGGCAGGCGGCATCTAATAACCGATGTGCATTCACAGAGCCTGACGGGGATGGCACTGGAGGTAGGAGCGCATTGAGAGCCAACATGGAAGTTGAGTCAGGGTTTGCTGAAAGGAAGTGGTCCAGAGGGTCAGCACAGGCCGTGGCCGGGAGACTGCGAGGCGCGTAGCAGAACAGCACAGGCCGCAGGTAGCGCAGGCTGTGCCGGGCCGGGAGGCCTGTGGGAGCGCAGTGAGTTGGGGATTTGGCAGTGCGGATCGGGAGGAGCATCACCAGCAAAATCCAGACCATGGGGGAAGGGAATGGGGGTGAGGACATGGCAACAGCGGCTGTAGGCCATCTGTTTAGAAGCTCAGTGCACAAAAAGAGAGGGTCATGGAGCAGTGTAAGAACCGAGAGGAAGGGGAGAGAGAGGCTGAGAAGATGGGAGGAAGCACTTTGGGGAAGGAAATGGAACACACACACACACACACACACATACACACATTCTTTCCTATCAGGCCACCCACAGTTACCTTAAGATTCATGTCATAGCCAAGCACTGGGGGGCTCACATCTGTAATCCTTACTATTCAGGAGACTAAGATTCAGAGGATTACAGTGTGATGCAAAGCCAAGTCTAAAGGTAGGGGTGAGTGTGTGTGTGTGTGTGTGTGTGTGTGTGTGTGTGTGTGTGTGTGTGTGTGTGTGTGTGTGTGTGTGTGTGTGTGTGTGTGTGTGTGTGTGTGTGTGTGTGTGTGTGTGTGTGTGTGTGTGTGTGTGTGTGTGTGTGTGTGTGTGGTCACACCTTCTCCTCTCCTGGAATCTGAGTGTCTTTAGTATGTCTTTAGCTCCTGCATTTCTAGCCAGTAGAGTATCTATTCTGCTCTAAAGGCTGGGACCATAACTTCCTGTGGACAAGGACCTGATTCTGCTTCCAGCACAGTCTTGGCCACTGGAGAGGGGAAATAGGGTTTGTGTTCCTCAGCGCCCAGTCCTCCCTCCGGGCATGGTCAGCAGCTTCCTCGGCTGGGCTGGGGTGGTTAGGAGCTGTGGCTCTGCTGGCCTGGGTCACCATGTTCTTGTCACCTAGCTGCTGGGATGTATCAGGTCCCCATACTTCCTCCCTCTTCCTGGGAAACTGAGAGAGGACCTGCACAAATATAAGTGGTCAGTGAGCCTAGTCCCCGGGCACCGCACACTTGGCTCTCACCGGGACAGAGGAGGGGCCGAGAGAGCCCAGCCTCCGTGTCCTTGACCCATCTCCATGGTGGGCTGGTAAGGGAGAAGACAGGCCCGGCCCTGGCTCTCAGGATGCAGAGGCTGCTGGGAGCTTAAGCCCGGACTGCCCCAATCTGAGTTGTTGAGGCTTGTTCCTTTTCCTCATCTGGAGTCTCCCCTCTTCTGCACGGCTCCCCGGCCCGGTGTCCCTCTCTGCTTCCCCATTTCCTCAGTTCCTCCTCTCTCAGCAGGCTGACCCCCTCAGCCTGCTCTTCCCACCGCGGTGCGGGAGCAGCGGTTTTGACCTGACTTGAAGTGGTGTGGTGCGCTGCGGTTCCCATGCTGGGCGCCTCCTCCCCTCCCTCGCTCCCGTGAGCTATGCAGGGGCTGGGGGGCTGTACTTGATGCCATCAGGGCTTGGGCGTGGGTCCAGCCCGGGCAGTTGTGGACATCCATGTGGTTCTTCTGGTGCCTTTGCTGCCCAGTGCTGAGGCTTGGGGTCCCACACCTCAGCCGCTCCTGAGGCGCTGGAGAGGCGGGTGTCCTTTTCCAGGACACCCACCCTTCATGACAGCAGAGCCCCTCCACAGGCTGGTCTGGTCTTTGGAGAACTGAGGCAGCCCCAAGGAGGAGCTCCCTAGCCTGCGGCCCTCACCAGCGGGTGATGGCCTCACTTGCGGACTCGGAAGCAGTAGGCAAGAGTTTCGCGTGGCGGTGGGATGGGGACAGTCAACATGTGCCATGGCACCCCCGGACGGGTGAGGAGGCGCTGCCTGCGGCGTCTCCCTTGGAGGAAGGGCTGGCGGGAGGGAGGAGCGCCACATGCGGTGTGAAGCAAGCAGGAGAGCTGCCAGCACCTCAGAGGGCTCGGCCGGCTGGGTTCAGGGTCACGATCGATCGTCTGCTTCCTGCTCTAAGGAGGGGCGCTGCCCTACAGCCCAGAGGCGGCCCCCCCACAGCCTCTCCTCCCTGCCCCCTGGTTCCGGGGGCGGCAGGAGGAGCCTCACGTGGGCTTTGGTTTCAGTGGGCCAGGTGAACTACCCGAAGGTCGCAGACAGCTCTTCCTTTGACGAGGACAGCAGTGACGCCTTGTCCCCCGAGCAGCCTGCCAGCCAGGAGTCCCAGAGCTCAGTGCCATCACCCCTGGAGGCCCGACTCAGTGAGCCACTGCCCAGTGCCACCTCCGTGTCCCCCACTCAGGTGAGGGGAGCCACTTCGCGACGCTTCCCCTCCTGCTAGGGCTGTGCTGCTGTGCGTCCTGAGCCAGGTGGGGCCCTGTGCCGGGGCTCGAGTGCCCAGCAGTGAGCAGGGAGGGCGCTGTCAGCATTGGCCCCTAATTCTGCAGCCTGAGCCCATTGAGAGAACCCTGGGCCAGGTGCCCAGGTGCCCAGTCGGCAGCTCCCTGGCCTACCCACCTTCGTTTGCTCCACTGGTCTGAGTGCACTCATCTCAACAAAGGGGCTGTGACCTCTCCTTCCTCTCCACGGCCCTTTCCCTCATTAGCCCGTCTCGCCTTGCGCTCGTCCCCCGTGGGCACTGGCCGTCTGGTGTGGGTAGCAGGGCACACTCCCCTGCGCGCCGTCCTCACTTCCTCCTCCCCTCCAGGTTCTCCCTCCACTCCCAGTGGGCGCAGATTCTGGAGAAGCACCTTTCCTGGGGGAGCAGCCTCCCCGGCCTCCCCGGCCTCCCAGCCTCACCAACGGGACCGCTGTCCCCACCGCCAAACCCGCCCCTGCGCTCATTAAGGTATGGCCTGACGCCACCACCACCCCCTCCCCCCGCGTGCCAGGGCTTCATTCTAGCATCACTTGGGGCGCATCTGCGAGTACGTGTGTGCACGTGTGTGTGTGCACATGTGTATGCGCTGTCTGGCGTTTTCCTGAAGCCCCTGGGATTCAGTCACCGAGACTGCAGCGCGTACTGTCTCCAGCCCACAGCGCCTCCGGCGCCCTGCCCTGGACGCCTCACGGTAGACGTGCACTCCCGCACGGCTTTCCATGCGGACAGCGCGGCATGCGGGCACACCGCACCCGGCCCAGGGCCGGACCCTGCCCTCATGCATCTGCCCGCTCCGCCACTGCCTCAGGCTACTGATGGGGAACGCGGAAGGGACGTGTCTAGGGTCATGTAGGCCAGGTCACGCAGCTGGCCCTTGGGGCGATGTGTTCATTCTCCCCCCCAAGGCCTTGACCTGAGCCAGGAGGAAGGGTTTGTGGTGTTGGCGTGGTGGGCACCGCCAGGCTTGGTGGCCTTGTGTACAAAAGGGTTTGGTGTTAAACTTGGCAGTGCAGGTGCTGGTGCCAGGGCCCCTGTGCCCCTCGGCCCTGCCACCTTCCTGGATCTGTGCTGCCTGAGCCCTGAATGCCTAGCCCCCTGCCTCGCCTTTGCCCCTTCTGCTCTCTAGGTGCCCTTTCCACACAAAGCGGGCACCAGCTTGGTCACCCCAGCTCCTCTGCTTTAGCCCTGAATCTCAGGGGCAGCAAAGGCCACAGCCCAGGAGCCCGTCCGGTGCTTGTCCTCTGGCCTTCACCAAGCCCTTGACTGTCCCTCCGTGCTGCTCCCTGATGTCCTCCTGGGTCTGAGGGAGTCTCCCTCTCCATGGGCCTCTGGCAGCGCCCCTCTTGACCCTGGGATACCTTAGGGTATCTTCCTAACTGCCCCGGCATGCCACAGCTCCCCCCCACACACACCTACACCTTCACACTCGCTGGGGTCACACTGGGCATCTCTTGACCTCCATGTGTCTGGAAGCACGCTCTGCCCATCGCTGCACCTTGCTGGTGTTCTCATCTCCTATGGGTGGCCACCCTGGTGCCAGCAGCAGACCGAGCGCTGTCCCTCCTCAGTCCTGGCCTCCCTGTGCTCCTGCAGCCCTGCTGGGTATTTTGCACCGCTCCTCCCGCGTCCCCTGGGAGGGGGCAGCTCTTGGCCCTCCCCTCCCCCCAGCCTGGCTCAGGCAGGAGGTGCATGCGCTTGGTATTCTCAACAGATGCCCTGTCCCTGCGCACCTAGCGCCTCAGTGCCGCACGCCCTCATTGGGCCTCCCCTACGGGTCAGCCTGCCCACACCTTCCTTTTGGTCCCTGTGGCCACTTGCTTGGGATCCCAGCGGGACCTGCAGTGTCCTCTGCCCTTCGGTCACTGCTCAGCCGGCTCCAGCTGCCCGCAGTGGTGCTGGGCCTGTGCACAGGAGTGGCCTTCCTCCAGTTACTCTCCCTCGTGCCAAGGACAGCTCCTGCAGGTGCCCACTGAGCGCTTGCGCTTAGCCTGGGTCCTGATTCTATAGGCCCCGAGGTGATGCTTGAGGAGCTCTGGCGGGTGGGGGGGTGGGGGGTACGTTTGGGGCATAAATAGGTCAATATCAAGGTCACCATGCAACCTTGGGCCAGCAGCCTCTCTGAGTGTACTCCCTCACTCTCAAGTTCCAGGTGACGGTTCCTGGCCCGGCGGGATGCTTGGGAGGTTGCGGGTGCTCTGAGCGGGCCTGTCCGCTGTGGCTGACGCCCCAAGAAGCGGTCACGGTTTTCACCTTATTTCTCACTGCTTGAGCCGCTGTGCTGCTCCTTGGACAGCTCAAAGGCCTTCCAGGCTGGCGGCTCTGGTGGAAGTGCTGGAACCAGCCTGTTTCCTGCTCTTTCTGGTTCGCTGTGGGCCCAGAGAAGCCTCTGCGACTGTGGGGTGCAGTCCAGTGAGGGGGGGGTGAACTTGGCTCAGAGCTGGGCTGACCCCTGTGGGGTGACTCTTTAGGCGCCATCTCTTGTGTCCTCAGCAAAGCCAACCCAAGTCTGCCAGCGAGAAGTCGCAGCGCAGCAAGAAGGCCAAGGAGCTGAAGCCCAAGGTGAAGAAGCTCAAGTACCACCAGTACATCCCCCCCGACCAGAAGCAGGACAAGGGCGCGCCTGCCATGGACTCCTCCTACGCCAAGATCCTGCAGCAGCAGCAGCTCTTCCTGCAGCTGCAGATCCTCAACCAGCAGCAGCAGCAGCAGCACTACAACTACCAGGCCATCCTGCCTGCCCCTCCCAAGTAGGTGCCTGGCAAGCTGCGTTGGGTGTGGGGCCCGGGGCCCGCAGGAGGGCATGCGCCTGCGCAGGTGAGGGAGAGGCCGGCACTCACGCCTGCCTTTCTTCCCCAGACCTGCGGGTGAGGCTCTGGGAGGCAGCGTGCCCCCGCCTGCCCGTGCCCTCTCAAGCACCACTAGCAACTCCAGTTCGGGGACCCCAGGGCCTGGGGGACTGTCTCGTCAGAACAGCACCCCGCTGACTAGCAAGCCGGGAAACCTGCCAGCCAACCTGGACGACATGAAGGTCAGTGGCCAGCGCCTCCCCCTGGCAGTCCCAGGCCCCCAGTTGGGGCGCCGTGCCTGGGTCCAGGTCTGGGGATCCAGGCACCTGCTCTGGGACCTGTCCGGCTGTGGTCCTAGCAACACCAAACTCATTGTGGGTCCGCTGGCCTGGCCGGCTCACCGCGCCTCATTCCTCCTCACGCACGTGCTGTGCGGTGTGAGGGCAGGGTGGCACCCCAAGGAGTGAGTGGTGTCCCCAAGGCTGCAGCTGGCCTAGCGTGAGATGCCTGCGCTTGCTGGCTGCATCTGGCCTCTCCGGTACAGGCTGTGGGAAGAATGGCCCACGTGGCCCACGTTTAGGGCCCAGACAGGGATGTGGCTGGGGTCAGGGAGCGCTGCGTGTCCACGTGTTTTCTCTGATGCAGTCAGGATGCAGTGGACCAAAGCCTCCCTCCAGAGCCTGTGCTCAGGCCAGGGAGGCCCCTCCCAAGGCAGGGCTCCCAGCGCTGTGTGGCCATCAGCCTGGGTGGAAGTCCTGTCCCAGCCACTCACTCCTGTCATCTCCAGGTAGCTTTCTTGTTCCCTCATCTGTAGAATTCAGGAGTCAGTGGCCGGTGGTCTGCTGGGGGCTGGGGGAGTCGGTGGGGGGTGGACGTGAGGGGGTGGCAGGCTGGGTCTTGTGGCGTTGATGTCGGGGGGGGGTTGGGAGGGGAGGCTGGCGTGCCGCCGCCCCGCTGCTGCCCAGCACTGACGGCCGCTGCCCTCGCTGCCCACCCCCACAGGTGGCAGAGCTGAAGCAGGAACTGAAGTTGAGGTCCCTGCCCGTCTCGGGCACCAAGACAGAGCTGATTGAGCGCCTGCGCGCCTACCAAGACCAAGCTGCTGCCCCCAAGGCCCCCGCGCCTGCGCCCGCGCCCGTCCTGTCCACGGCCGGGGAGGTGGTGGTGGCCTTCCCCACGGCCCGGCTCGGCTCGGGGCCGGCGCTCGTGGCGGCAGGCCTGGCCCCCGCCGAGGTGGTGGTGGCCACGGTGAGCAGCAATGGCGTGGTGAAGTTCGGCAGCACGGGCTCCACACCCCCGGTCTCTCCCACGCCCTCAGAGCGCTCGCTGCTCAGCACGGGCGACGAGAACTCCACGCCCGGAGACGCCTTCAGTGAGATGGTGACGTCGCCCCTGACCCAGCTCACCCTGCAGGCCTCACCCCTGCAGATCCTGGTGAAGGAGGAGGGGGCGCGCTGCACGCCCTGCTGCCTGAGCCCGGGCGCCAGGGCCGAGCTGGAGGGGCTGGACAAGGACCAGATGCTGCAGGAGAAGGACAAGCAGATCGAGGAGCTGACGCGCATGCTGCGGCAGAAGCAGCAGCTGGTGGAGCTGCTGCGGCTGCAGCTGGAGCAGGAGAAACGCGCCCAGCAGCCCGCCTGCGCCCCGGCCCTGCCCGCCGCCCCTGTGAAGCAGGAGGGCGGCTTCCCCAGCTGCCCGCTGAGCCACCAGCCCCAGGGGGCTGCACACCCCTTCGGCGCCAGCCTGGCAGCCCCCGCGGCCGGCCACGGAGACGGCCGCGCTGTGGTGGTGAAGCAGGAGGCTCCGGGGCCCCCGCTGCTCCGGGGCCCCCAAGGGGGCGGTCTCCTCAGGGGCGTCACCCCTCCAGCCATCCTCACCGACTCCTCGGGGACCCACCTCATCCTCACTGTGACCAATAAGAGCGTAGACAGCCCCAGCCTGCCCGGCGGGAGCCCCTGCCAGGTAATGGGGGGGGAGGGAGGTGTGGAAGGGGTGCGTGCAGGGAGAGGCTTCCTCATGGAACAGCAGCCCGTGATCAATCGATCGATTGGGAGGACAAGACTTGGGAGAGGCGGGGCCTGATCGGGACGGTGGCCCCAGGAAGGAGCTGATGGCAGAGCGCATGTGCACTTGGCCATGGCCAGGACCCCAGCGTACCACTGCCTGTGGGGTCGGTCCACTGGGCCGCTGCCGGGCGTGTAACAGTGGAGCGTAGTGCAATACAGTGCAGCGCCGCCAGCCTCGCCGCCCGGACCCCAGCGAGGCCTGAACCAGGCAGCCCTGAACAGACTCAGCCCTCAGCGCCCCTCCATGTGTCGTGTGTACCCCACTGCAAAGAGCCATCCCCCACCCAGTACCCCTGCGGCTGGAAGGCAGGAGGCGGGGAGGCGCCAACACTCCCTGGGCCGCCGGCCTGGCCCTGCCCCTGACCTGCCGTCCTCTTGCCCTCCACGCAGTCCTCCACGCAGCCCTCGTCCCAGCCGGGCTCGCCGGCCCCCGGCCCATCTGCCCAGATGGACCTAGAGCCCCCTCCTCAGCCCCCCTTTGGACCCCCTGCTTCCCTGCTGAAGAAGGAGCCGCCTGGCTATGAGGAGGCTGTGACCCAGCATCCCAAACACCAGGTGAGGGGGGGCAGGGCAGCAGGCGGTGCCTGGGCCAGGCGGGGCCCTGCGCTGGACTTGCACGTATGTTCTTTTCTCTTTCTATCCCTCAGGAGAACGGCTCCTCCAGCCAGCAGATGGATGACCTGTTCGACATTCTGATTCAGAGCGGAGGTAACTTCCATCCCCGCTGCCCCCAGCTGCTCCCCAGCCCTGGACGGTTTGCTGCTGCCCGCGCCGAGGGCTGGGGGAGGCCTGAGCACAAGTGTGGCCGGCAGGGGGGCTGGCATGTGGAGCGGCGGAGATGGCGCCCAGAGCCGCTACTCGGAAGCAGATGGGGACAGGGGCGCAGCCTCGGGTGAGGTAGACTGGGTGACACTTGGAGAGGTTTGGCTCCAGGCAGGAGGTGGACATTGTCGGCAGCCAGATTGGCAGTGGAGCCCAGGCCTGTGGTGCTGGGGAGTGAGGGCGGAGCGGAGGCAACAGGGCGGGAGCAGCAGAGGAATGAGGTCAGGCCCTGGTGCAGCTGCCCCGGCTGCTGTGAAGACCCACTGAGGTTGCCCACCCAGGCTGGAAGCTCAGGAAAGATCCAGAACTGATCTTTGAGAACACTGAGATTCTTAAAGGGGGGGAGGGGCGGGGGGAAGGAGAGGTGAGTGCTGCCTGTTCCTGGAGAGAGAGAGAGAGAGAAGAGAGAGAAGAGAGAGAGCACGTGTGCTGCAGATAGTGTAAAAGGGGCGGGGGGGGGGTGGGAATGGCTTACCCAGAGGGCCGGAGCACACCTAGCTTCTCTATAATTAAAAAAATTATTGTAGTAAAGCATGGTATTTGAACCTAGGACCTCACGCTTGCCAGCTTGCTTGGCTGGTGATCTATTGCTTGAACCTACAGCCCTGTTTTTTTGCTGGTTATTTTGGGGATGGAGTCTCACGGGCTTGGGCTGCCCTAGAACCACCATCATCTAGATTTTAGCCTCATTAGTAGTTAGGATATAGTGTCACGGGCACCTAGCTGCCATTTTGTTCTGAAGTGTACCATTAATTGGCATTTAGCACCTCAGTGTTGTGTGACCATCACCACCATTTACTTCTAGAACATTTTCATCATCCCAAACTGCACTATTCACTAGACGAACTCCTTCCCTTCCATTCTTTTTTCTTGTGTGTGTGTGTGTGTGTGTGTGTGTGTGTGCACGCATTTGCATGCCTGCCTGCATTCCAGCCAGTGGCAGTCCATGCCAGTCCTGGGGCTTGAACTCAGGGCCTAGGCATTGTCCTTGAGTTCTGTTTTTGTTTTTTTAACTGAAAGCTAGCTTTTTGCTAGTTTTACTTCCGGTTTTCTGGTGGTTAATTGGCAGTCTGAGTCTCATGGATTTTCCTGCTAGGGCTGGCTTTGAACTGCAATCATCAGATTTTAGCCTCCTGAACAGCTAGCGTTACAGGCATGAGCCACTAATGCCTGCCTGTGATTTTGACCACTCTAGGGAACCCATGTCAGTAGAAATCAAGCAGTGTATAACATGATTGGCTTGTTTTACTTAGTGTACTTACTTATTCTCAGTGTTCTCCCATTTTTATGCCAATGCTGTCATGGCTATCATGAGTGAAGAAATCTTGCACTGTTGCTTTCAATTCTTCAGAGTATATATACCTGGATATGGACTGCCTGGACTCTGAAGGTTTTTTTTTCTTTTTTTTGGGGGGGGGTCCAGTCATGAGGCCTGAACCCTGGGCCTGGGCACTGTCCCTCGGCTCTTCAGTCAAAGCAAGCACTCTACCACTTGAGTCACAGTGCCACTTCCAGCTTTTTCTGCTTATGTGGTGCTGAGGAATTGAAACCAGGACCTTATGCATGCAAGGCAAGCGCTCTACCACTGAGCCACCTTCCCAGCCTGTAAAAAAAAATTTTTAAGCCCTTGTTTTTCCAAAGTCACACCATTTTACATTCTAACCAACATCTGTACAAGCATCCCAATTTTACCGGTTTTGGTACTGGGGGTCAAACCCAGGCCTTATGTGCTGACAGTACCCTGGGCCTCGCCCACACTTTCTGTTTTGGAAGTAGCTTGTGGTTTTGGGTGCATTTTTTTTTTTTTTTTTTTTTTTTTGTCAGTCGTGGGGCTTGAACTCTGGGCCTGGGCGCTGTCCCTCAGCTCTTCAGCTCAAGGCGAACGCTCTACCACTTGAGCCACAGCGCCACTTCCGGTTTTCTGGTGGTTTATTGGAGATAGGAGTCTCACGGTCTCTCCTGCCCGGGCTGGCTTTGAACCGCGATCCTCAGATCTCAGCCTCCTGAGTAGCTAGGATTACAGGCGTAAGCCACCAGCGCCCAGCTGGGTACATTCTTTTTGTGTGCTGAGGATCATTTGTGTATCTGCTTTAGAGAAGATGTCAAATTTCCTGTTTGTTTTTTAACTCTTCCTTGGTGAGTTTTGGTTTTCTGCATATTCTGGACATTAATCCTTTATCAAACACATGATTTGCAGTTTTTTCCTAGAGGAATCTTTTCACTCTGGTTGTCTTTTGGTGCCCCAAACTCTGTGTGTGTGTATATGTATGTATGTACACACTAGGCAAGAACTCTTCTGAGTCCCAGTCCAGGTTTAGATTTTGGTATTAATTCGGTGGTGCAGCCAAGAAACAAGGGGCACATCTGATGTCATCAAGATTTCCCACCCTCCGAATTTCACTGTTCCTGCTGTAGTTGGGCGTCCCTGCGGTGGGGGGGGGGGGGGGGGGGAGGGAGAGGCCTCTGGTCATCTTGTGCTGGGTCTAGGCCTGGCTTCTGACCCTTCAACTTCTCCTTGGCAGAAATTTCCGCAGATTTCAAGGAGCCACCCTCGCTTCCAGGGAAGAACCCGCCCTCAGCAGCAAGCTGTGGGTCCCCGCTGACAGTGCAGCCCTCCCCTCCCACCAAGCTCCCCCAGGCTGCCCTGCCTCCGCCAGGCTCCCCTGCCCTCCCCGGGCGTCTGGAGGACTTCCTGGAGAGCAGCACAGGGTTGCCCCTGCTGACCAGCGGGCATGATGGGCCGGAGCCTCTCTCTCTCATTGATGACCTCCACAGCCAGATGCTGAGCAGCTCTGCCATCCTGGACCACCCCCCCTCTCCCATGGACACCTCCGATTTGCACTTTGCTGCTGAGCCCAGCAGCGGCCTGGGCCTGGACCTGGCCGACGGCCATCTAGACAGCATGGACTGGCTGGAGCTGTCCTCGGGCGGCCCTGTGCTCAGCCTGGCTCCCCTCAGCACCACAGCCCCCAGCCTCTTCTCCACGGACTTCCTCGACGGGCACGACTTGCAGCTGCACTGGGATTCCTGCTTGTAGCCCCGACTCCAGCTGACGCCCGTGTGGCTGTGAGCGTTGACAATCACAGCCCCTGCTCCTCCCGTCCTGCGAGGCGGGCAGAGGGCAGAAACTGCCCAGCAGCACCCGTCCCCCCAGCGGGTGTGGCCAGAGCCAGCTTAATTCGACCTCCTTTTGTGAGGTCAGAGGTGCACAGCTGGCTGCAGCGCGGCAGAGGCAGGGTCAGGGTCAGCTCCCCTCCCTCCCACCCTCCCTCCCCTGAGCTGCCAGGGAGGACATAGGCCCTGACTCTGCCTCCCACGGCTTCCCGAGAGGGAGCGCCCGCCATTGTAGTGTCTTGGTGTAGAGTGACCATTTAGCGGTTGGTGGCAAAGGACTTGTGTACAGGTGTATATACCTCTCTACTCCACACAACACCTACGCACGCTCCCTCCCGCTCTCACACAGGCCTGGGCTGCGCTGCGGCTACCCAGGCCCAGCTCACATGTGCTTGATGTGCCCACACCCCCCACGGCCTGTGCCTCGCCTGCCCCTTAGTGCCACGAGGGCAGAGGTGCTCCCCCCCCCCACATTCCATCCCACCGCTTCACCGCAGCCGGTGTGACCCTGGGTGAGGGCGCAGGGCAGTCGCCAGGGCGCACCGAAATCAGGGGTGGGGCCAAGGTGAGGACGCTGTGTGAATGTTCTAAAATAAAAAACCCAAACACCAACTTGTCTGGTACCGCCCAGCGACTCAAATCCCAACTCTGGCTGGCCGTGGCAGGAACAGATGGGATGCGCTCTCACAAAGACTGTTTATTTACAAGCCACAAAGGTCAGGAGGCTTTGACCCCGCGAGCCACTGCCTCCCCGCGCCTCAGCAGACAGCAAGGCTGCATGCAGCTCTCGGCTCCTCACCAGTCGTTTGATTGGCAAGAGCAAGAGCGCGCAGCCGGCTCCAAGGTCGAGGTTTCCTTAAGGTCTGGGCCCCAAGCCTGCACCCGGAGCAGCAGCTGAGCAGCTGGCCACCTTCTGCTCTGGCCAACAGCATGAGCTTGGAGCGGGGGACTCCACCCCATCTAGAGGGCCTAGACCACTCCAGACTTGCTCCAGAGCAGACCTGGGCTAAGCAGGGCAGCTCCCCCTCTTGTTGGGAGCGGGGTGCTGCTGGGCAGCCGACGGCTAGAGGAGGCTGTGCCCGGGCAGCTGGGAAAGCATCAGCCATCGATGTCCCAGCTGAAAAGGTGGTGCTTCACCAGCATGTCCTGAACCCCCTCCTTCAGCGGCTGCTTGTCCTCCTGCACGTGACAGCCCTTCTTCAGTCTCGGCTGATACTGCACTCAGAAGAGGCACCCCAAGGCCTCAGGTGTGCCCCCACCCCGTGCCCCATGAAGGCAGAGCTGTACACACCTCTCTCTTGGTGGGGAGCTCCCAGTCCTGGGAGAGGCTGAAGGCGAAGCAGCAGAGGACTCTGGGAAGGGAGAGGGAGGCTCAGGTGGCCCCGGGCCTGTGTCTTGACGAGTGCCCCCCCCACCCCCACCCCCCGTCCTGGGTCCCGAAGAGCCACCCGCCAGCCCAGCGCTGGGTCCTCACCGGAGCTCACACTTGATCTGGACCCAGCCGGGGCTGCGCAGGAAGGACCAGGGCTGGTACCACTTCTCCACGGTGGGCAGGCTGGAGCAGAGGACCTCGAGCCACAGGTGCAGCACCTGCTCACTGGGGACAGGCTGGGAGGAGGGCGGGCCCGGCCCCGCAGCTCCTGACCTGCCTCCGCGGCTCCGGGCACCACTTCATCACCCCCTTTACACTTACTTGAGCCCCACACAGATCAGCGAGCGGAGCTTGACGTCCATTTGTGCGTGCGCCGCGTCGTGGCTCACGTTCACAGACTGCACGGCCTGGGGAGGGCGAGGCTGTCACGGGTGCCCCTCCGGGTGCCCCACGGGTGCCCCTCCGGGTGCCCGGGAGGCGCCGAGGGCGGGCGGGGAGGCTCTGCTTACCCGGTAGAGCAGCTCCTCTGGGGTCAGGACTTTGCCATCTTCATCCAACCTGAGGGGACCAAAGCTCCAGCACTGCCTGGGGTGCTGGCCACTGTGGCCTCCCTCCCTGCACGGGTCCTGCCGGGTGGGCGGGCGGGCGGGCGGGCAGTTACCTGTACGTCTTACAGAGCACCAGGCGGGAATACACGGAGTCGAAGTCTCTCTCCACCTCCCGGCCTGCAGCCTGTGACAGACGGGACACGGCCAGTGTGGGGCCTGCGCAAAGCCAGGGCCAACCGAGCACACGGAGCCGGAAGGGCCTGAGGGGCTCTGCGGGCCGAGGCTGCAGGAGTCCGAGGAATCGTGACTCACCTCCTCAATGAACAGCCAGGGGTGACAGGCGCCCCCCAGCAGGGATGGCTTCTTCAGCCCGTGTTCAAACAGAGCCTTGAGGGCGGGGCAGAGGGTCCCGCGTACGAGGTCTGTGACCCCCTCGGTGACAGAGTCGTCCCCTGCAATGGAGTACTGCCAGCAGAAAGGGGTCTCAGAGACCCTGGCCCCACACCTGCAGTCGGCTGCCCTTCCCCACCCCCAAGGCCATGCCGCGCGGCAGGACTCAGGCGGGCCGGGGCCGTGGCAGGGGCTGAGGCAGGCGTGGCTGCGGGGCAGCCCGGCCCGCCTGGTGCCCTCTTACCTCTTTGCTCCGTTCATCCAGGACCTCCACGAACTTGGCTGGAAACCAGCCTGTGGGAGGAGACGGCCGTGTGTGTGTGTGGGGGCAGTGGCTGTCCAAGGCCCCCTCCCCGCCAAGAGTGAGGACAGGCCGAGGGGGACGGGCGGGGGGCCCTCACCTCGCAGGCCATTCAGCTCGCCCACCCAGCAGTGCTCGTCCTTCTGAGACACGATCTGCGGAGGCGGGCAGAGCAGAGCTCGGCTCAGGGCCCTGTGGGCGCCGCAGCTGGGCCGAGCCCCCGGGGAGGGGCAGGCGGGGACCCACACACCGTGATGATGTCGTTTTTGCGGAAGCCCAGCTCATCGTCGTCGTGTCGCTCGAAGTCAAGCAGGGCCTTGGCCCGGCGCCGGTGGCTGCGCAAGCAGGCCACGTAGTTCTCGTGGTCCCGCTGGTGGCTCTCCATACTGTAGTCTGGGGTCAGCTCCTGCCGGAGAGGACGGAAAGCCCCGGGCAGGGAGGCCTCAGCGGCAGGCGGGGCTGGGGAGGAGGGGAGCCTGGCGCCGGGCGGGGCTGAGCGCTCACCATGCTACAGTTCTTGGGGTCTGTGCACTGGAAATGGCGCGCCACGCGCAGGATGGCCTCGCGCAGGTCGGCCACCAGTTCTGTCTGCTTGATGTTCTTGGCCTTGAGGGCCTCCAGGTCGTCCTCCCCTGGGAGACGCAGAGAGCTGGGGTACCGGCCCGTCCTGCCCCGGCCCGAGGAGGGAGGGCAGCTAGCAGGCAAGCGGTGGCACTCACCGAAAAGCAGGGAGGAGATGGCGGACTTCCGGCGCTGCGCCCTGCGCTTGACGACCTGCAGGCGGGCGGGGAGGTTGGCAGGGAGGCGCCAGGCAGCCACGGGGGGTGGGGGGTGGGGGAGGGGGCAGAAACAGCTCGGGGCTGGCGCTGCACGACACTGAGGGCCGGGTCGCCCTCCGTGCCCATGCCAGGCCCTGGGTGTGCCAGCGTGGGGTGCGAGGGTGCCAGAGCCTTGGCACCCCTTCCTCGTTCGGTCTACCTGGGAGAGGCTGGGGTTGGTGCCGGCCCCCAGGAGCGGGCCCTGGTCTGCGAGGAGGTAGGCCAGGTGCTTGCGGCGCTGCGTCTCCACCGCCACGGCCGTGAGGGAGCCGGCCAGCCGCATGGCCTCCCCCAGCAGCAGCTCCGCGTCCCCCAGCTGCGTGGGGATGTCGGCCAGCGTGTTGAAGATGGAGGCCGAGTTCTCTGACTGGATCAGCTCCTCTTCCTGGCCACAGAGGGCAGGAGTGGGGGTTGGCACCTGGCACCGTCTCCAGAGAGCAATGCTCTCTGGTCTAAACATTGGGTTTAGGAGCAAGTTCTGCTCTGGGCCCGGGAAAACACTGTCCATCTCCCCCACCTCCCCCCGAGACAGACACACAGACAAACAGGCACACCCTTCTGCAGCGACCAGGACTCAGGCCACACTATTCTGGTCTAGGATGGAGCAAGGTGGACAGGAAGGTGACACGCCCGTGCCCTTTGCCCACCGCTGCCACCCTCAGGCCCACCCCGAGGAGGCTGCCAGGGCTGGCGCGGAGCTCCGGCTCTTGCTGAGGCCGGGCGCTGGGAGGAGGGCCTGGGCGCACCTTGAGGCGCAGCATGCCCAGCGTGGCCTGGAACAGCACCAGGGAGCCATCGTAGAAAAACAGGTCCCAGATGCGCAGCAGCAGCTTGATGTGCACCACGCTGGCGAAGGCCGTGAGGAACCAGTGCAGCGTGATCAGGGACAGCTCTGCGAACAGACATCAGGGCCGCTGGAGACTGGAGCCAGCCTGGCAGTGGGCCGTCTGCCACCTCCTGGAGAGCAGCAAGAGGGGAGCAGGACCCGGGGGATTCTGGGGGCCATGGGCATCGCAGACCCTCGGGCCTGTGCCCGCAGCCTCGCTATCCGCCCCGCTGTCCAGAGGCCTCAGAGTTCCATCCATCAGCAGCCCCAGACCCCTGGGCTCAGGAAGGGGGCTGGCCGGGCCTTGCCTATGTCGTGCTCCTGGAGAAGCTTGTCCAAGCGAGGCAGGTACTGGACGATGAGATGGCGCAGGACCCGCTGGTCGGTCTGGACGCCCAGCAGGGTGGTGCTGAAGTAGGAGGCAGGGAGCAGGTCCTCGATGATGGCACACATCATCCAGAAAGCGTCCTCCTCCTCCAGGAACAGCAGGAGGCAGGCGGCTACCTGGCAGGGCAGAGGCGGCCTGAGCACGAGGTCAGAGCCTGCGAGCGCACACTAATTGGGCTGCTGCCCATGGCTTGCCTCGGGCCAGCCCCCCAGGCCCTGCCTGACAGAAGCAGCTGCCCTGACCCCTTGTGGACCCCAGGCCCAACCCCACACCCCATCCTACTGCCCTGGGGAGCAAAGTCACCCCCCCCATGGTGGCACCCCTGGCAAGCTCACCATGCCTGTGCCCTGGCAGTAGCCGATTTCCGGGTAGAGCCAGGCCAGTGCCCGGAGGACTCTGCGCAGGCGCGGCACCCCGATGCTGTTCACCGTGGCGAAGCAGGCATTGCTGGGCATTGTCCGAAGTAGGTCCTTCTCAATCTGTCAGGTATCCGCACCGACCCCACAGGCCCCATGAGATGCAGCTGCAGACCCCAGGGCCTGCCTGTCCCCAGAGAGTGCTCCCCACGCAGGTGCGTCCATCACCTGCTCCCTTCCCGAGTGCGCATGTGCGTGACCAGTGCGTAGAGTAAGCGCAGGTGGCCAAGGCCCGAGCCATGCTTAAAATCCCACTGACCCTACTGAGACCCAAATCTGTGTTCTCAAGCTTCTAGACGATTCTCCCTGTGCCCACGAAGGACCCAGGAGGGAGCAAGACTCCTCCAGGATTAGGAGCCCAACACGGGCAGCTCCTTCAGGCCAGGCTGGGCCTCACCTGCTTGGCAGCGATGGTCTCATCGTTGGAGCTGTTCTTCACCGTCTCCCGGTAGGTCAGCTCCGAGCTCCTCTTCTTCTGCAGCGCCCCCGACAGCCGCATCCACAACTGAGGAGCAGCTGCAGGACTAAGCCGCTGCTCTCGCCCCCAGGGCCCCATGGGAGTCCCTGTGGGTCCCTGTGGGTCTGTATGGCCCCTGTGGTGCCTATGACCCTGTGAGTCCCTGTGGCCTCTGTGAGTCCTTGTGTTCAGTCCCCTGGGTCCGGGTGGCCCTGTGGGTCCCTGTGCTCCCAGTGGCCCCGCTTGCGCCCTGGGGCGTCTCACCTGTGGCCTCATGCCATGTGGAATGCCGGCCAGAACCAGGGAGCGGAGCTTGTCAGAGCGCGGGAGGGAGACGGCGATCTTGTCCCACGTGAGGTCCCCCACATCGTGGTTGTGGGTGAACTCCAGGTGGGCCTGCCACCGCAGCCTCTGCGGGGCGTCGTCCTCCAGGGGCGCTCCCGCCAGCCGGGTGTGCCCAGGCTCTGCGCCTTCAGCCCGGAGAGAGTGGAGGGGGAGGTGCCGCACCTCAACCACAGCCACGGCTCCCCACGGCTCCCCACGGCTCCGAACCCAAACCCTTCTGTGCTGAGACCTGAATCCTGGCCCAGCCCCCCACCCCACCCCGTGCCCCCACAAGTCATCTCGCATCCAGAAACTGCACCTCCAGGTCCAGGAGCTCAGGCCTGAACCTCCCCCTTCCCAGCCCCCTACATTCATTGCGTGGCCCGCACACAGCTTTTGTCCTTGCTCTGAGCGCCAGCGGCACCTCCAGGTTGCACCAGCGCTGTGGGTTTTGTTCTAAATTCATCCTTTTCTATACTTTTTCTCTAATTGAACATTATTATTTTATTACCATGAAGTTCAGTAAAGTTTTTCACAAGACCCAAACCAGCCATCTCCATGAGTCCAAACGGCAGCAGAGCAGAGCGCTGGCGCTGGGCGCGGGGGGGGGGGGGGGGGGGGGGCGGGGGGGGGCGCGCAGGGGGCCGGTCGGGCCTGCTCAGCACCAGCGTTAGCCAGGACGCACATCTCACCTGCCTGCTCCACCCGGAAGCCAAACTCATCATAGCAGAACTCCAGCTCCTCTGCCAACTCCTCCGGCTAGAACCAGTATTGGAAAGGAAGAAGGTCATCGAGCCCCAGGCCGGGAACCACTTTCCAAAAAGATGCCACCCACATGGCTGGCTGGTAGATTTTACCCAGATCAAAGACTACGCTTCCCCGGGCCTCTGACGTCACTGCACATGTCACACACCAGGTCTGTGGGAAGGCAGCAGGCCGCCGCTTTACCTGTGTGGGCTTGGCCAGGATCTCCTGGGGCCGCATGCTTGGAGTCAGGGCTGAGAAGGGGCCACTGGCAGACGGCGCGGGGCTTCCTACAACCCGCAGGACAGAGAGAGGACAGTCAGGAAAACATACAGAGACAGAAGTTAGCCGGCCCTCCCCTTCCAGGAGCACCGCCACCCAAGGGAATGGGGCAGGAGGGGAAGGGAATAAAAGAAACCACGAAAAGCGGGCACGCTACTGGAAAGGGGGCAGCACCATGTTCAACATGTGCCCAAACGGGACTCCTGGCGATTCCCCTCCTTGGGTTGGAGAGAGGGAGGCTGGGACTAGAGTAAAGAGTTTCTTTCAGTCACTTCTGACAGCCTGAAGCCCGTCATCCCGTCTCCACGCTTTCATCTTGAAAGTTCCTTACAAAACGCAGAAGCCAGCGCCCCCTAGCTTCTGGTACCTGACATGGTGCTGTGCACCCTGCGGCAGACCCCGCAGATCCCCACGGAGAGCTCACGGTCCTGATCTCTGACAGTGGGGTGGCTCCCCAGGCCTCATCTGCTCGGGAACCATCTGTCCTGCAGGAGAGCAAAGGCGGATGCCACAGCAGCCTCTCCCCAGGAGGGGCCTCCCAGAAGAAAGGAAAAGTCACACTCCCGTTTGTAAACCTGGACATTTGTCTGTTTATTGTCCAGTCCTGTTTTTTTTTTTTTTTTTTTTTGTCAGTCATGGGGCTCAAACTCTGGGTCTGGACGCTGTCTCTAAGAATTTCAGCTCAAGACGGGTGCTCTACCACTTGAGCCACAGTACCACTTCTGGTTTTCTGGTGGTTAGAGATGAGTCTCATGGACTTTCCTGCCCAGGCTGGCTTTGATCCATGATTCTCAGATCTCAGCCTCCTGAGTAGCTAGGATTACAGGTGTGAGCCACGGGCACCTGGCTTTTTTTTTTTTTTTTTCCAGATGACAAAAGGGATACGAAGAGGGGATTTCAAAGAAAAAGCCTCCAATTTCAAGCATTTTGTTTGAGAGGATGCACTCTGAAGAGCGTACAGAACTAATGTTCTTGGCTCTGAGACCCAAGCAAGGAGAATCAGACATACACTGCACACAGTTGTTTCTTAAAACACATTGGGGCCGTTTCCCTGAACTGAAATGTTTTAGTTTGGTGATGCCAGATATAAAACTCGGAGCTTCAAACACACTAGGTAATACTCCATCACTCAGCCACACCCCCACCCAAAGGGTACACATGCCTTTGGTCTCTGTGATGCCAGGGCCGGTGCCAGCACCTCACACACACCACACCTGCTGAAGGCCAAGTTAGAAATTAAAACCATCTAAATCTTTTCCATCACTCACTTACAGCCTTGTCCCTACAGCTCTGTCCCTCCCTCTTTTGTCCTCTTATTTAAAAAACCAAGGACTCAACAATAAGACTAACAGCCTGATTAAAAAACAGACAAGAGGTCAGAATAGACATTTCCTCAAAGAAGAGATGTGCAAGGACAATAGTAGGTAAAAAGCTACTAGAAGCCGGGTACCAGTGGCTCACACCTGTAATCCCAGCTACTCAGGAGGCTGAGATCTGAGGCTTGCAGTTCAAAGCCACCCTGTGCAGGAAAGTCTGTGAAACTTTTTTTGTGTGTGTGTGTCGGTCGTGGGGCCTGCACTCTAGGCCTGGGCGCTGTCCTTCAGCTCTTCAGCTCAAGGCTAGTGCTCTACCACTTGAGCCACAGCACCACTTCCGGCCTTTTCTGCTTATGTGGTGCTAAGAAATGGAACTCAGGGCCTGATGCATACAAGGCAAGCACTCGATCACTGAGCCACCTTCCCAGCCCCTCTGTGAGACTCTATCTCCAGTAAACTAATCAGAAAAAGCTGGAAGCTATGCTGTGGCTCAACTGGTAGAGTGCTAGCCTGGAGCAACAAAGCAGCTCAGGAACTGTGTCCAAGCCGAGTTCAAGTCCCAGGATAAACATAAAAATAACAACGTAGAGGGGCTGGAAGGTGGCTCAGTGGTAGAGTGCTTGCCTTGCATGCATGAGGCCCTGGGTTCCATTCCTTAGCACCACATAAGCAGAAAAAGCTGGAAGTGGTGCTGTGGCTCAAGTGATAGAGCGTTAGCCTTAAGCTAAAGAACTGAGGGACAGCGCCCAGGCCCAGAGTTGAGGCCACATGACTGACAAAAAATAAATAAAAATTAAAAAAAAAAAAAACAACTAGATAGATAGATAGACAGACAGACAAATGGCACCAAAAAGCTGGAAGTGGAGTTGTGGTTCCCGCCACAGCCCAGGTCCTGAGTTGAAGACCCAGGACTGGCACATAGACATAAAAAAGAATTATACCTCAATCTTTAAAAATAGGAAAAAAATCATCAAGGAGGGGCATCTTCAATCTTTTAGTTCTTATTTCTAATCCTGCCTCACAGAAGCTGGAACTAGGCTGTCTTTTCTGAATACTAAATCTCTGACTTCTATGTCTAGATAAGGGCTTTGACTCTACAAAATGAATGTGGGAAATAGAGAGGCGCTGTGGCAGGAAGCCTGAGCACAACCCCCCCCGAGGACAAAGCGCCAACCTGGCTCTGCCAGCTACCAGTGCTGGCACTAGGGATTCTGGGTAAATGAGAAGGATTAATTCAGTATGAAAAGAGGAAGAGAAATCAAACAACCAGTTCCATGAAAGAAACATGACCCTTAATAAAAAGCATATGTTGATGATTTGGGCCCTGGACAGTGGGATAAAAGTCATATGAAATTGCTGATACTCATCTGTAACAGCCTATAAGACATCATTGGATGATTCAGCATAACATGTCAGAGCTGAGGCGACGAGAAAGATTTCTCATTACCCATGACCCCAAAGATGACACTTTGGAAGGGCAGATGCAAAGCAAGGAGACCGGGTGTCTTGAAATGGAGGCAGTGAAGAATTTCTGCTGTGGAGGACAGAGGCTGCACACACACACACACACGTCTGCCCTCCAGCCCATTCAGCAATGACTGTGCACTCTGGGCTGGGTTCCAAGGGCTGCAACGCAAGAGTGAGAAAGAGGCCGGCCTTACACTGAGTAGAGTCAGACAAGAAAGAAAACCAGATGGTGAGGACAGCAGTTGTATGAGAAATCACGCAAGGCAAAGTTAAAGGGAGGATAGCAGGGGTGCTCCAAACAGAGAACCATACGCCACGTGGTCAGAGCGAAGATTAGCAGGGAGAGACCAGGTCCTGGGCCAGCTGCAGGAGGGAGACCAGTGGTGGCAGCAGCCAAGCAGCTCGGGTGAGCTTGGCTGGGGCAGGGAGAAGATGGGGAGGGACAGGGATTACAGGAGGCACCGCAGAGAGGCGCAGGGAGAAGGGTCCCTGGATTATTTTCAATAAGCTGGAAATCAGAGGGTCCTGGTGGCCACACCTGCCCGCACACAGAGGCGCCACTGCGCTGCGCGGGTGGAACGGGATGTGGACTTTGCTCGGGTGGGAGCACAGAGAAGTGGCAGACGTGGCACACGTGACCCACTTGCTTCCTCCGTGTGCACTCCTCATCCTCACGGCTCGCCCAGGCAGGAGGCAGAGGGGGCACTGTCAGGCTGGGCCAGCGGGCCCTTCTGCCTCCAGTCGTTATGGAAACTTCTAGAAAGCAGCCGTCTGGAGTTGGCAGGAGCCGTTAGCCACGTCACCTCTCACTGGCTGCCTGCTTTTGTCAAAGGGTACAGAGACAGGCTGACACTTGGAAAAACCATGGAAATGCAGACACTTTGAACTGCTCAGAAGGAAAGGCAAAAATGGGAAGCAGAGGTCACAAGTCCTCAGATGGCCTCCAAGATGTCCCTTCTTCCCGGGCCAATTCCTTGGTAGACAGTTTGTTCACCAGGGTGTGCTTTTCAGTGTGCGGTGGCAGCTGTGCAGGGTCACACGCACTCCAGTGTGGCTTCCAGTCCAATCTATGTTGCTTGATGACATAGTAAGGCAGCTCCTGTCAGACAGGTGGCTTTCTGCAGGCATTTTTCATTCAAGGCTGGAGCTCTACCACTTGGGCCACAATTCCACTATCCATTTTTTGGTGGATACTTGGAGATAAAAAGTCTCATGGACTTTCCTGACCACACAGACTTTGAAACTAAATCCTCAGATCTCAGCCTCCTAAGTGGCTAGAATTATAGATGTAAGTCACTAATGTTCTGTCTAAATGATCTTTTTTTTTAATGAAGCATTTATGAGGACACTAAGGTATCTTATAAAATTGAAACAGCTGGACATCTAAGATGGTCTTGCTTTTTTATGTTATTTTCTTTGACAAAGCACTTCGGATCAAGACTGTTTCAGAGTTCAGACTTTCTCAGATATTTGATATTTGACTCTATTGGGTAAGCATCCCCAATCTAAAATCCAAAGAACTCCAAAATCCAAACTTTTTTTTGTTGTTGTTGGTCATGGGGCTTGAACTCTGGGCCTGGGCGCTGTCCCTTAGCTCTTCAGCTCAAGGCCGGCATTCTACCACTTGAGCTACAGCTCCACTTCCAGTTTTTGGTGGTTAACTGGAGATAAGTCTCACGGACTTTCCTGCCTGGGCTGGCTTTGAACCATGATCCTCAGATTTCAGCCTCCTGAGTAGCTAGGATTATAGGTGTGAGCCACCAGCTCCTGGCCAAAATCCAAACTTTTTTTTTTTTTTAAGACTCTGGCACTAAAAAGGTCGTAGATTTTAGAGCATTTTGGACTTCAGCTTAGGACTGCTCAATCAGTAACTATATCACAAAAGAAAACCTGTATATAAGCCAGGCACCAGTGTCTCATGCCTGTAATCCTAGCTACTCAGGAGGCTGAGATCTGAGGATCACGGTTCAAAGCCAGCCCAGGCAGGAAAGTCCATGAGACTCTTGTCTCCAATTACCCACCAGAAAATCAGAAGTGACGTTGTGCCTCAAGTGGCAGAGCGCTCACCTTGAGCTGAAGAGCTCAGGGACAGTGCCCAGGCCCAGAGTTCAAGCCCCACGACTGACCAAAAAAAAAAAAAAAAAAAAAAATCTGTATACAAATATTCACAGCAGCTTTATTTATTGTCAAAATAAATGAATCAAGTCCATCAGTTGATGGAATGAACAGCAACATGAAGTGTGTCCATAAATGGAATATTACTCAGCATAAAAAGGAATGGAGCCTTAGCTGGGTGTAGGTGGCTCACGCCTGTATTCCTAGTTAGTTAGAAGGCTGAGACTTGAGGATCCTGGTTCAAAGCCAGCCCTGGCACAAAAATTCCCATGAGACTCTTATCTTTAATTAACCTTTCAAAAGCTGGAAGTGGCACTTGGGCTCAAAGGGATACAGTGCTAGCTTTGAGCAAAAGAGCTCAGGGACAGTGCCCAAGCCTTGAGTTCAAATCCCATGATAGACCCAAAAAAAAAAAAAAAAAAGGCACACCTTGAAAACAGGATGTTACTGTTCACAACAGCCAAGACATGGAAACAACCTAGATGCCGCACTACAGATGAGTGGATCCAACAATTGTGGTACTTGTATATAATGGAATACTATGCAGCCATTAGAAAGGACAAAATAATGGCATTCATAGGGAAATGGATGAAACTAGAGCAAATAATTTTGAGCCAGGTAAGCCAAGAGCAAAGAGACAAACGGCACATGGTCTCTCTGACATGTGGATGCTAAAGCTAAAATGCAAGGAAATATGACAAACGAAACAGTGTAATATCTGAGTTGCCCTGCAGCCCTGTTTGTTTGGGAGGGGAGGGGGGAATATGTTTGCAGATGGGTCTTTTGCTCACTAGATTCATGCACTAATTCAAACCAAAATGATAGGTTAGTTTAAACAGCTACTATAAGGCAGACTGTAACTCCATTGGCCACCTGTGTTGGCCTGACGTGACTATGCAATCTTTTGTGTGTGTTGCCAACCCATTGGCTACCTGCGTGTGGCCAGGCTTGACTGCATGGATTTTGCCTTTAAAAACCCTAGCTTGTGGGCCGTTCGGGGTCTGTGCTGCGTATCTGGCCTGTCAGCTATCCATTTCTCCAATAAATTCATCTTTTTGCATGAGGCTGTCTCTGAATGGTGGACTCTCTTCCTCATAACAAACAGGATCTGAGAAACAAAGGGCTTCTACTCATTTTGTCATATCATTGCTGAATGACTCCATGTTCCTGACCACATATATGGTATATATATGCACGTGACTGAGGGAAGCTAGGAAGACGACACAGGATCAGAGGGAAACAGGAAAAGATACAACAGAGGGGCCTATCAGCTGCACTGGACATTGATGAAAATGAACTAAGCAACTCAAAGGCAGTGATGGGAGGGAAGGAATGAGGGCAAAAGCGGGAACAGCTTATATTAAGCAAAAGGAAAAGAAATGTAATTATCACCTGGTGTGAAAGAAATAGTTGTATTGTCAAAGCTCATAGAATTCACAAACTGTATAGACCATGATAATGACACTTTGCCTTGTGAAGGTTAAAATGTGTTTGTGACTTTAAGTATCACTATCTCACAATATTGTGAAATAAGTGAAATTTATGTAATCACCTAATCTCAATTATAAAAAAAAATAGGATGCTAGACAAAAAGCAAACTAGGCTATCTAGACAAAGGCCACCTACTGTGTGACTTTTTTTGGGGGGAGGTAAAGTTGGAGGCCTCCCACTTGTTAGGTAAGTACGCTACCACTTGAATCATGCACACAGAGCCACGCATTCTTGTGTGGTTTTGGACCGTGATTCTTGGTGTAGCTGGGATTATGAGTGTGCGCCTCTCTCATCCACCCTGCACATACCAATTCATATGAAATGTTCAGAACAGGTAAAGCTATAGAAACAGAGGCAGATCACAGTGTCCGGAATGGGGGGGAATGGGAGAAGCCCGGCTCCTTCCGAGATGGTGTGTGCTCCGGAGTGGACACAGTTACAGATACACACACACACTAAGAACCGCTCATGGCATGGCCAACTGGAAGAACTCTGCCTGGTGAATAGGTTTGACGGGTTAATAGGTTAGATCACTAGCAACAAAAAACAAACCAAACTGCTGGGTGTGGTGGTACACACCTTTATTCCCAGTGTGGAGGCTGAAGCAGAAGGATTGCAAATTTGAGGCTCTGTAGCATGTTCCAAAACCTGGCACCCTGGGCTACAGAAGGAGACCCTATTTCAAAAAAGAAAGAAAAGCATTGTGTACTTTAAAATAAGAGTGACTCTAACTTAGTATGTGTGTTAGATATATCAATTAAACGCAACTTTCAGCTTAAGAGCATTTACATAAGAAACACCCTCCTGCCAGACACTCATGGCTCACCCCATAAATCCTAGTTACTTGATAGACTGAGACTGGGAGGATGGCGGTTCCTGGCAGGGTAGGCCGTCTAGCGGAGGGAAGCTGGATGAAGTGGCCTTCACCAGGTAGAGTGCAGTCCAAGGATGTGCCCAGGCAGGAAGAAAGATCTTTTCTCAAATTAACTGAGAAAAAAAATGGGGCCAGAAGCAGGGCTTTACACGGCAATTCCCGCTACTCAGGAGGCTGGGATCTGAAGACCCAGGAAAGGCTGTGGGGCTCTTATTTCCAATTAATCACCAAAAAATGGGAGGTGGAGCTGTGGCTCCAAGTGGTAGAGTGCTAGCCTTGAGTGAAAAAGCTCAGAGACAGCGCGCAGGCCCTCAGTTCAAGCCCTAGGACTGGCACGAGCACAAGGCCCTGCATTCAAATCTTAATACCACCACAAAAAAGAGGCCGCAGAGGAGGCCTGGAGCAGAGCGCAATGCAGCTTTCCGCACCATGCCGCCTCCTGCTGCTCACCAGTCACCACTCACCGCAAGCCCGTCACAGTTTGATGTTTATATAAAACCTAGGAAAGCAAAAACGGAATAATAGGAAGTGCAAATAGCTCAGGCCTAACTGTGAAGTGGATCCTTTCCTCTCGTTTATAAGTAACTCTTTATAATGCAGCACGGCATGAATCTGACATCTGAGCAACCCCAAACGCACAAATATCCTAAACCGCTAAAGGCACAGACATCATTTCTCAAGTTCTTGTAAAGGCCTGACATGTTGAAGCTGGTGTAGTTTTCATTTGTCTCAGGTGTCTACTTCACATGGCACTGTGGCTGTTCCCATGCACTGAGAAATGCTTCTCAAAAGCAATAGGGGGCTGGGAAGGTGGCTCAGTGGTGGAGTGCTTGCTTTGTACTCATGAGGCCTTGGGTTTGATTCCTCAGCACCACATAAACAAAAAAAAATGCTGGAAGTGGCTCTGTAGCTCAAATGGTAGAGCGCTCACCTTGAGCTGAAGAGCTGAGGGACAGCGCCTAGGCCCAGAGTTCAGGCCCCACAACTGACAAAACAAAACAATAGGGCTGGGCACCAGTGGCTCACATCGATAATCCTCACTACTCAGGAGGCTGAGATCTGAGCCCAGGTAGAAAAGTCTATGAGACTTTTTTCTACCAAAAAGCACAAAGTAGAGCTGTGGCTCAAGTGGTGAATGCTAACCTTACACCAAAAAACCTCAGGAACAGACCCTGTCCCCACGTTCTAGCCCCAAGATCCACACACACAAAAACTAGAAATAGGAATTTAGAGGTGACATGAACAGAAAATGGAAACGACAAATTCAAAGACGAGGGAAGAAGCTGCATTTGCAGAATGAGGTGACATTATTATTGTACCCTGGGGTTTGGGAGAGGATATTCTTGCTTTTTAAGGCCTATGTGGAGCTGGATGTGGTAGCACACACCAAGAATGCCAGTTCTCACCAGGCTAAGGCAGGAGGAGCAGGCGTTTGAGGCCATCCTTGGCTACATACTAAATTCAAGGCCATTCTGGCCTAGTGAAATGGGGGTGGGGGTGGGGGGAAGAGACACACAGGCATGAGAGAGCCTACCATAAGTCCATTTGTGATTTATGTTTTGGGGCATCCTGTATCTTCTGCTACTCTCATGAGAACTTCTTATAGATTTGAGGTAAAATTAGACAAAACATCTGCAAGTAAGGATGTCACTCTTTCTTTATAAGGTTATAAGGATTAAGTAACTTAAGATTTGAGAAAAATCTTGGTAGGATGTTGCAAGCTTATATTATACAGCGTATAGCTTCAGACCACATAATTGAAACTGCAAGCGATTTCAACTGAGCACTGTAAGTTTTATTGGCTTATCTAGTTTCCTTGTGTAAGTACATAAAATACTACTTTAAGAACTAGAGGCTGCATTTCGGCAGCTGGTTTTATGCTTCCTGACGTACATTGCTCTTTCTCCCTCACAGCGCCCCACATGCGACAGGCACTCACTGGTGAACGGAGGGGACGCCAAACTTCCAGAAAGTCCTCCTGCAGAACAAGGCCTTTTCAGTACAAAGCGTTGGTTCTTGCTACCTGCCCCCACCCTACACAGATGACTTGTGTTTCTTTGAAACGACCCCTGTCAGGTCTGTTTTCTCCTTGCGTGGGGTGCCTCTGCTGTGTGAGTGGCTGGAACTCACGCTGGCGCGGCTAACACCATCACCACTGAAGTTCACTCCCAGGGCCACAGGGGCTGCCCGCTCGCCTCCTTGAAACACTCTTCTCAGCCCCAGCACTGCCGCCCTGCTTTCCTCCTCTGCCCCAGCTGCTCCAGAGCCCCCTTCCCAGGGTCCTCCCAGCCTTCCTCCCTGCACTGTCCCAGAGCGGCTTCTTCGCTTCCTGCCTTGTTCACATGTACTGGCAGGGGACTCTTGGTTTCCTTCCGCCAAACACATTTATTTCTGTCTAAACCTCAGACCAGCACATCCAGCTGCCTCATTCTTCAAACTTACCATTCCTCCAATCAACACATCAGCTCTCATGAACCTGGTCTTCCCCCTCTGGAAATGGCATTGCTATCTGCCCACGCCCTTCCTCCAGCCAGGACCACCTGGTCATCCTGTCAGGCCTTTCGTAACATCTCCTGAAACCTTCTTCTCTTAAAACCTGCTGCTAACTACTTAGAGCTGACAGCACTTCTCACTGCCATGATTATTCCAAGTCTTTTTTTTTTTTTTTGGTCGGCCGTGGGGCTTGAACTCTGGGCCTGGGCGCTGTCCCTCAGCTCTTCAGCTCAAGGCGAGCGCTCTACCACTTGAGCTACAGCGCCACTTCCGGTTTTCTGGTGGTTTATTGGAGATAGGAGTCTCACGGTCTCTCCTGCCCGGGCTGGCTTTGAACCGCGATCCTCAGATCTCAGCCTCCTGAGTAGCTAGGATTACAGGCGTGAGCCAGCAGCGCCCGGCTATTCCAAGTCTTTTAACCGGGGCCTGGGCCTCCAGTCTTGTTACCTTCCCTATCCACTCTACCTGCCAGCTGCAGAAATCCTTTAAAAAGGGGCTGGGAAGGTGGCTCAGTGGTAAAGTACTTGCCTTGCATGCATGAAGCCCTGGGTTCGATTCCTTAGCACTACATAAGCAAAAAGAAAAAAGCCGGAAGTGGTGCTGTGGCTCAAGTGGTAGAGCGCTAGCCTTGAGCTGAAGAGCTGAGGAACAGTGCCCAGGCCCAGAGTTCAGGCCCCAGGACCCGACCCCCCAAAAAAAAAAAAAATCCTTTAAAAATGCAAACAGGCAAGCTGGGTGCTGGAAGCTACTCAGAAGGCTGAAATCTGAGGATTGCAGTTCAAAGCTAGCTTTGGTAAGGAAGTCCGTAAGACTCCTATCTCCACAAGAAAACCAGAAGTGGAGCTGTGGCTCTAAGCGGTAGAGTGCTACCCTGGAGTAAAAGAGCCCAGGGACAGCACACAGGCCCTGAATTCAAGCCCAGTGACCACCACAACAAAAAATGCAACCAGTCATTTCCTTGCTCTTTTTGAGTGTTTGTCTTTTTCTCTTTTTTTTTCTTTCTTTCCTTTCTCTTTCTTTCCTTCCTTCTTTCTTTCTTTCCCTCTCCTCTCTCCTTTCTTCCTTCCTTCCTTCCTTCTTTCCTTCCTTCCTTTTCCCTCTCTCTCTCTCCCTCCCTCCCTCCCTTCCCTTCCTTTCCTTTCTTCCTTTCTTTCCCAGTCCTGGAGCTTGAACTCAGGGCCTGGGCACTGTCCCTGAGCTCCTTTTGCTCAAGGCTAACACTCTACCACTAAGCCACATTCCCACCCCATCTTTAACTGTTCTTCTTCTCTGGTTTTAGAAGAGTCTTACTCTGTTAACCTGACTGAGAACACCCTGCCCGACTGTTGTTAACAACAGTGTGTCTACATTTCTCTCGGATTCTGCAACTTTCCTGCTTCCTTTCAGAACAGGCTGCTAACAGAAGCCTTGACACTCACTGGGCAGCTAGGCAGGGCGGACTTCTCTTGCTGGTTTGGCGTCTACCCTATGCTTCCTGATCACGTCCCTCAGTGCCAGAGAGTGCCGAGACCTCGCCGTCTCATTGAGGTTCTGGAAGGCCTCCGCCTGCATCCTGGGACTCCCGCTTGGGGCAGCTTCTCCTCCCGTGCCAAGCAGCTGGCTTCAGAATGACAGAATGGCCATCTTTCACAGCGCGGTCCTTGCTGCATGTCCCCTCCAGAGATGTGTCCTTGTGTCTATCCACTCTTCAGCCCTCTGAACTATGCAGCCTCTTTAACGCTTTCTCAGCATTCAGTAACCTATATATTATTCCAGTATGAAGCGAAGGTTTGATCTGAATTTATAAAGATTTGTAAATGAAGACAAGAACAAAAGAACCTATGTTGCCAATGGCTTAGGGCTATCCAGTGGACTTGACTGTACTGGGAGAGTTATAGCCAGGGAATCTGAGATGGCTTGAGGACATACTGCTATTCAATAAATTCTGACATTGTAAGAAAGGAATAAAAAAGTTCTCAAAGGCTTCCATCACAGCAGCCATGCGCAGAAGAGCAAAACGACCCCACCACCCACTGGCCCCCCCGCCAGCTCCACTCCTCCCACAGGCCCACAGCGGAGCCCCGTCCCTGCCTTCAGTCAATATTACCTTTGTGACCAGAGATAGAGTGTTCCTCCAGGCAAGACGTAGGTACGGTTGTGCAATGGTGGAAATACAAACCAAGCAAACAGGAGCCTCCCCCAGACTTCACCAAGCCAAGAGAAGGTCCCTCCTTCCTGCCCTGCGGCCCAGAGAAGTGGTGCCCTATGAGGTGGACTGGCTCAGCTTCTCAGCCATGACCTGTAGGCCTTCATGGCAGTGTGCAGTATCCACCTTCCTCACCTCCTAGGATCCCTCCAGGGTCATTCCTCTACTCCCCAGCCAGGCAGTGTGCAGAGGGTGAGCAGGAAGGTCCTTGCTACAGTGTGCAATCCCCACCCCTTCGGGGAGCCATCTGGCCCCCTGGGGAGGAAAAGTGAGACAAATACGGTTAGTTAACACTCCAGTGGCTCTGAAAATACCCATCAGGAGTTTTAAGGTAAACAAAGCTCCTTAAGGGCTGGAGTAATCTATCTGCACTGCTGAAGTAGTCAGGCAAAGGAAGCGCTCTCTCATTTTAAAGGATCTGCCCCTCACGGGTCCTGATGGAGGCTCCAGCCCTGCACTCCAGCCGCCACCTGGCCATTCCCTACATTCCCCTGGGTGGCTCCGGCTGACTGCCCACAAACACGGCAGTGTCAGTATTTTTCACCTTTATTCCAGCCCAGATGGCTCTTTTGTATTTTCCTGTTTCTTCTAAGACATCCAGATATTAAGGTTTAGGCAAATTGTAGGGGCCCCTGGAACACCTCTCGTGTTCCATTTCCACAGCCTGTCATTTTCAGAGCCACTGGAGAAACCTCGCAGAGAGTTTCTGTGCCTCCACACTATCTTTCCACTCAACAAGCAGATCCGTGGCCAGCAGCACAGCTCTGGTTACAAATGCCCCATCCGCTTTCACACCAGCTCCTATTTCCCCTCACTGCCTGGGCGCCGGGGCCATGCTATCTCCACATTCTCTGGGCCTTTCTTTCATTGTTTTGCTTTGAGAGCCAGCTCACATTGCCGGTTAAACTCTACCCATCGCTCAGTGCTCACCGAATTGCCACTTTTGTGAAGCTTTGCCTAGGGCTTCCTCCTGCCAGTTACTTGTAGCTACGAACGCAGACTGCGCCCATCCCATTGGTCTAGCCGCGTTCCACGTCTTCCCTCACCAGCTGGAAGCTCCAGGGAGCTGTATCTTCTTCACCCCTTCTGCGTGGCAGATAGTCAATGCTTGCCAGTGAGTAAGTTAGCCACCTGTGTTATGAGGTACTTAGTCACCTGCATCTTGAGATACCTACATGAATATGTCTTCCAGGCATATCTATATACATCTTATTTTATCACGGTATAGTGGGAGCCAGGCCCCCTGGAATTTGACAACTTATTCTGCTACTTAGCTGTGTACCCCCTGGGCAATACAATGCCTCATAACTTCAGTTTTCCTGTCAGAAATGAGTGACAGGCACCTGAAGAGCAAGTGAAAAAAAGCATTTACAACCACAGCTGGGTGCTAGTAGCTCACGTCTATAATCCTAGCTACTCAGGAGGCTGAGATCTGAGGGTTACAGTTTAAAGCCAGCCCAGGCAGAAAAGTCAGTAAACCACCAGAAAACTTGAGGTGGCGCTGTGGCTCAAGTGGTAGAGGCTTACTTTGAGCTGAAGAGCTCAGGGACAGCGCCCAGGCCCAGAGTTCAAGCCCCACAACTGACTAAAAAACAAAAGTAACAATAAAATTATTTTTAAAAATAAGATATAAAAATGAATTCAAGGCTAGTTAATCATAAATGGATGGACCATAAATTTTTATCAGAGTTCAAATAAAGGTAGAGATAACTACAAGTTGATATGAAAAGACTTCATAAAAGTCAGATATTTAAATAACTCACTGAGGGAAGTAAAACCTAAAGGAAAATTATGGTCCAGGCATATGCCAGTTAGGAATGAAGACCCATCTCAAAAATAACCAGAGCAAAAAACTGGAAGTGGAGCAATAAAGCACCTGCCTAGCAAGTGTGAGGCCCCGAGTTCAAATCCCACTATTGCAAAAAATGAAAAAACAAAAAACAAACCACCTCATTGAGTGCTATGCTAATATTCTAGGCACTGCAAGGACCTCAGCCAAGCAAGACTGAAGGGCACCACAGAGAGAAGACCCAGCCACTATCGAGCTCTGCCATCAATTAGCTGTGTCCACCCCACCATCCAGCTCTGTCATCAATTAATTAGCTGTGTGGGAGCAGGACATTGGGTTCCTCAAACACTGGAATCCGAAGAGAAAGGGAAAAGAAAGAATCAGTATGTAAATAAATTTTTTTCTCCTTTAAGTTGCTTCTTAAGTACATATTTTGTCACAGCAACGAAGGTCTGACACAACCCAGTTCTTCAGCTTTTCCTCAGTTTTGTACCCACCCACATATCCTTCTAATACATTCCTATAGTACATAATTTAAATTACTCAAAGTCAATGTTTGTGATTTGCTGCTGAGATTCACTTAACTTCCTATTACATGACCTGAGGAAATGCCAGTTAAAGAAGAGTTAAAATAACTGGCTGACTTTACTGTACCTGGTTAGGGTTTTGTTTTGTTTTGGTTGGTCGTGGGGCTTGAATGCTGGGCCTGGGTGCTGTCCCTGAGCAATTCAGCCCAAGGTGCATACTCTACCACTTGAGCCACAGTGCCACTTCTGGTTTTCTAGTGGTTTATTGGAGATATGAGTCTCACAGACTTTTCTGCCCAGGCTGGCTTTGAACTGTGATCCTCAGATCTCAGCCTCCTGAGTAGCTAGGATTACAGGCTTGAGCCACCAGCACCTGGCTTTTTTGTCAGTTGTGGGGCTTGAATTCTGGGCCTGGGCGCTGTCCCTGAGCTCTTCAGCTCAAGGCAAGTGCTCTATCATTTGAGCCACAGAGCCCAGGTGATTAATTGGAGATAACAAGCTCCTGGACTTGGCTGCCTGAGCTGGCTTTGAACTGCAATCCTCAGATCTCGGCCTCCTGAGTAGCTAGGCGTGAGCCACTGGTGCCTGGCCAGGGTTTTGTTTTTAATTATTTTCTTCCTCTAGAATCAGTTCAAAGAAGAGATTCTTTTTTTGGGGGAGGGAGGGGGGGTCTGGTCGTGGGGCCTGAACTCTGGGACCTGGGCGCTGTCCCTCAGCTCTTCAGCTTAAGGCTCTATCCACAGCACCACTTCTAGCTTTTTTCTTTTTGCTTATGTGGTGCTGAGGAATCAACCCAGGGCCTCAGGCATGCAAGGCAAGCACTGTACCACTGAGCCACCTTCCCAGCCCCCAAAGAAGAGATTCTTGTCCTGAGTGTTGCTGTGCCTCAGGACTTTGAATGATTTCAGAGGAATTCAAGGTTGGCTGTATCTACCATATAGACCTGAGGTGAGACATCGTGGCAAAAATGTGTGGCAGAGGCAGTGTTCACTTCAGGGCAGCCAAGAAGCGGCGAGGACTAACAACAGGAAGGAGCCATGCCCAAGCTCTACCCTTCAAAGACACATCCAAGTGAGCCACTTCCTCCTACCCACCCCAACCTATCTTCCATAGTTTCTCCACCTCCCAACAGTCTGTACAGACTCTGAATCCCTAATAGAGTAATCCACCCGTGACATCAAGCCCTCACAATCTAATCACTTCCCCAAAACCTCTTCCCTGAACACCACATGTACTGGGAATAGGCCTTCAAATTGCAGAGCCTTTCTGGGGAACATTTCACTCTAAACCATAACTACGGTTCCTTGAAATAAACACAGCAGCTCCACTGTCTATATATTAGAAGTCAACTGATGATTACAATGTAGAAGGGGCCCTTCAGCCTCAGGTTCAAAGGGGCCCTTCAGCCTCAGGTTCAAATATGTTGGTCTAATATGAGTCATGTCATGAGCCCACCAACATAGTGGGCAGGAATGTACTCTTCCAAAGTGAAATTGAGCTGTGCTTCTCAGAAGAATCTGGTCTGGATGCTGAGCATGCTGAAATAATTTATACACACTAAAGTCTCTTAAAATGTGAGGCCAAATAATTCAAGGTTGCAATAATCCAGGGCATTGCCTTCCACTTGCTGGATTGCAAATGACCAAATCTGTGCCTGTTCCTAGCTGTAAGATGGTTGTTCACAGGACAAAAAAGAAACTATGTTCCCCCCCCTCCCGCCAAATAAAATAGGAAAAGAAAAGAAATAACCAGCCCTTTAAGGGGTTGGAAGCATGGCTCTGTTATAGAGTGCTAACCAATGAGCAAAAAACGTCAGGGACCAAAAAAAAGAAAGAAAACATATACAAAATGTTTTATAAATTACTCAAAGTTACTGTTGTAATGAATACTTATTGAATGCATATTATAGCCATTTTACACAAGTTAAAAAATATTCCAAACAACTTTATCAAATAGGAAATTACAAACACAAACTCTGGTTCAAATCCTGATCTTGAGCAAGTTACTTAGCATTTTTGTGACTGATTCTCACCTGTAAATGGACACAGGTTTTTATAATAAAAATACATATTGTTAGAACAATTTTAAGCAAGTACAAGTAGAATTCTTAGAACAGAACAGGGACAGGTACCTAAAATAAACACTTCCAAATATCAGCTATTCTTATAAGCAGTAATGGTTGTATCTTGCTTGTACAAATGAGAAAAATAAGGTATCGCTAAGCTATATAACTAGTGTAGTTTAAAGCTGGAGAGCTAGGACTTCATGTTTGTAATGTTGGGGATCCAATGAGAAACTTGTGTAAACTCTGCCCCTGCAGAGCCAGAAGTTGAAGTTCATTGTTAGTGTTCCTAGCTCCTATACTGTTTTCAACATTTAAAAAAAGGGGGGGATGGGCTGAGAAGGTGGCTCAGTGGTAGAGGGCTTGCCTTGCATGCCTGAGGCCCTGGGTTCGATTCCTCAGCACCACATAAGCAAAAAGAAAAAAGCCGGAAGTGGCGCTGTGGCCCAAGTGGTAGAGCGCTAGCCTTGAGCTGAAGAGCTGAGGGACAGCACCCAGGCCCGGAGTTCAGGCCCCATGACCAGACCAAAAAAAAAAAAAGGGGGGGGGGGAGTAAGCTGGGCACTGGCTAGCTACTCAGGTCGTTGAGGTCTGAGGATCACAATTCAAAACCACCCTAGGCAGGAAAGTCCCTGAGACTCTATTTCCAATTAACCAGCAAAAAGCTGCAATTTAAGCTGCAGCTCAAGTGGTAGAGTCTAGCCTTGAGCAAAAGAAGCACAGGGACAGTGTCCAGACCCAGAGTTTAAGCGCCAGGAGTGGCACCAAAAACAAACAAACAAACAAACTAGTTTGGACTCTAACCTATCCTCAAGTTATATAAATTAAGGGTATGTACAAATGAAAATCAAACACAAGAAGAGGGAAATGAGCAGGACACAACTCAAGTGATAGAGTGTTTGCTTAGCAAGCATGAGGCATGGATTCAATCTCTTATATCCCAGAAGGAAATGACCTGCTGCATCATGTCTAGATTGCTAGAAGGCTAACTAGAATCCAGACAGGGTGGCATAGTCACATAATCTTATTAAGGAAAAATGGGAGTTTAGGGCCTTTCCTAAGACTTTATAGAGCCGATATAGCCCAAGCTGGCCTTGAACTCCTGAGCTCAAACAACCCTGATTTCTTAGCATTTCTCAGAGCTCGGACTACAAGCATGGGCCATATCTTGCCTTAAGTTAAAAATAAGATTTGTACTAACAAACAGTACTTACAATTTCAATTTTAGTACTACTCTTATTGAGAAAGCTACACAATGATTCCAAAAAAGTTAACCTTTCAAAGTAATTTACATCACTAGGAAAAAGGCACAACATATATCACCAATGCTTGGAAAACACTTAGAGAAGCAAGACTATGTATATAACTGGAAGACAGGCATAATGTTAGGAGTGAAAACAGATTTAATGGCTAATTGTGGCTACTGAAGAGACGAATGTCTCCTAATTTATGAATGGTGATCACAAAGTAATGAAGCAAATTTTCAAAATGGAGAGCTGATTAGATGTACAATTCTCAACTAATGGTGCTGTCCAACTCAGTTCCTAAGCAATGCTGGAAGCAGCTCATTATTCCAGTCACATTGCACTACTGCTAAGACCTGCCTTGTGTGCTTGTATGTATGTGTGTGTGAGACAGTGAGGAGGAAGGGGAGCAGGTGGGCATTCGGCCTCCAAGGACTGTCAATCACTTACCACTGCTCTAGGCGACAGAGGTGGGTTGGGTGTGACCACGACAATGGCTCACTTTCAGAAACTCCCACTGAAGCCGCTATCACAAAGTGTAGCCTACTTTCCAAAGCCTACATGTATCTTTCACTAGAGAAAGACAGCTTCTCCCAGAGAGTATACGCGTAATCATGGAGACCTAAGCTATGATACTTCTAGAGCAATTTAAGGTTTCTCTCTGTTGGCAGTGTTCTGCCCCCAACTCCCCAGACAAAAAGACTATAGCTTCTATTCTGTACTTAACATGCCATATTGACTCTTAACTTCTTTCATTCTCTTTAGTCCCTAAACTCCCTCAGGGGAAAACCTGTCCTATCCAAGCCAGACAGACTACGCAGCAGGGATTCAATAAATGGTTGAACGGAGTTTTTTTTGTTTTTGTTTTTGTTAGTCGTGGGGCCTGAGCTCTGGGCCTGGGCGCTGTCCCTCAGCTCTTTAGCTCAAGGCTAGCGCTCTACTACTTGAGCCACAGCGCCACTTCCAGCTGTTTCTGCTGAACCCAGGGCCTCATATATGTGAGGTAAGCACTCTCCCACTGAGCTACCCTCCCAGCCCTTGAACAGAGTTTATAAGGGCAGTTCCAAAGTGAAAATGGAGGTCAGATGGAAATACAGGAAGGAGTTAATGGAGAGGAAGACAGTTCGCTTTTTAAAAAATAAGTCTAGCTGGGCGCCGGTGGTTCACACCTGTAATCCTAGCTCTTAAGGAGGCTGAGATCTGAGGATGGAGGTTCAAAGCCAGCCTGGGCAGGAAAGTCCATGAGACTCGTATCTCCAATAAACCACTTGAAAACCGGAAGTGGCGCTGTGGCTCAAGCGGTAGAGTGCTTGCCTTGAGCTGAAGAGCTGAGGGACAGTGCCCAAGCCCAGAGTTCAAGCCCCACGACCAACAACAACAAGAAAAAAAGTCTAGTGGGAGCCCAGTGGCTTCTACCTGTAATCCTAGCTACTTAGAAGGCTGAGATCTGAGAATCATGGTTTGAAGTCAGCCTGGGTAAAAGTCTGTGAGACTCTTATCTCCAATTAACCATCAAAAAGCCAGAAAGACAGCTGTGGCTCAAGTGGTTTTATTGTCTTTGTTGTTGTTGACTGTGAGGCCTGAACTCTGGTCCTGGGCACTGTCCTTCAGCTCTTCAGCTCAAGGCTAGCACTCTACCACTTGAGCCACAGAGCCACTTTGGGCTTTTTCTGCTTATGTGGTGCTGAGGAATCGAACCCAGGGCGGGCCTCATGCGTGCCAAGGCAAGTGCTCTACCACTGAGCCACCTTCCCAGCCCCCTGTCCCTAAGTTTTTTTTGCTCAAAGCCAGAGCTCTACCACCTGAGCCACAGCACCACTTCTGGTTTTCTGGTAGTTAATTGGAAATAAAAGTCTCATGGGCTTTCCTACCCAGGCTGGCTTTGAACCATGATCCTTAGATCTCAGCCTCTTGAGTTGCTAGGATGACAGGCATGAGCCATCAGTGCCTGGCTCTGTGGCTCGATTGGTAGAGCATCAGCCTTGAGCAAGAAAGCCAAGGGATGGCATCCAGGCCCTGAGTTCAAGCCCCACAATCAGCACACACATACACATATGCACATATGCATACACACACAATGAGAAAGGCTTAAAGATTTGAACATTTTTGTTATTTTATTGATAAGGTTATGCAACACAGTCAAAAGGTATGCCTATAATCCCAGTATTTGGGAAGAGAGAGCCAGGAAAATATCAAATTCGAGGCCAGTTAGGTTATAGCAAGACTTGGTAGAAAGAAAAGAGTATGAGTTTTACAGTCATATAGACAATTTGAATTCTGGCTCTGTCACAGTATTTGTGAGAAAATCATTAGCCTCTTACAATTTACATATATGTAAACAGAGAACACCTATAGATGACAGCAACCGTTACAGAGCTAGCTAAACAAGGCATTCGGTAACTCTGTCAATGTTTACTTCAAGTAGACACCTCTCCCACCTAGCTTGTGCCCAGTCCAGATCTCAATCAAATGCCTGTGTGATGACAAAACAGGATCTCCATTTCTTCTGTGGGTCCCACCCTTTGTGACAGTCCCATTTCCTGGGGCAGTCTGAATGAGCTCTTGAATGGCTGTTGTGGAAAATTACTGCTGCTTCCAGCTAAGAAGCAGAGACAGTCTGGAGAATAAGCCAATGAAACTGATGTTGAATCACCAAAGGTACAACAGTTTGGGAACCTGCCAAGATCCTCATTGAGAACTAAGAGAAAAACACACATGACGCAGAATACCGCTTAAGACTCGAGGCCAGCAAGGTGTTCTCACATCCATTCAGGCACTGAAAAATGGCCATTTAATAAAGGGGATGATCATTTCACTTTACTACCAGGCTCATTTCTGCCAGGTACTACTCCAGTTCACTTTCCCATCGAAGTGACAAGAGCCAGGCTCAAGTCACTCACACCTGTAATCCTAGCTACTCAGGAGGCTGGGATCTAGAGGATCATAGTCAAAGCCAGCCCAGGAAGAAAAGTCTACAAGTCTCTATCCCCAAAATAACTAACCAAAAGCTGGGTTAGAGGTGTGGCTCAAGTGGTAAAGCACCAGCTGAGCCAGTGCCAGGTACTGAGTTTAAACCCCAGTACTAGCAAAAAGTAAAAAAGGGAGGTTGGGAAGAGGGTTTAAGCTGAGCCTAAAGATTATTCATGGTGAAAGAGCTACACTCTGGGGCTGAGGGGTAACAGCTCAGTAATGGAGACACTGGGTTCCATCCCCTTCCCCAAAATAAACTAAGAGCCAAATTCACTAAGGATTATCAAAAGGCAGGAATGATATCGACTTATTAGAATCAATGATAAATTAATCATGAAGAACAGCAATATGCAGAACACGTGAGATGGAATTCTAAATTTTAAGGATAATCAGAAGATGAAGAAAAGGCAGGGAACACAGCCAACTACAAACTGAATCGCCAGCACAGTCACAAAAGCTACCAGTAAATAAGAGGGAAAGTTCAGTTTAAGCACGCCGGCCTTCTGAGGCTGAGACAGGATTCTGAGTTCCAGGCCCAGCCTGGTTTGTTCCTCCACCAAAATAACAACAACAACAATAGTATTAATAATAATAGTATCACTGTGAATTAGTTTGGCTATGAACTTGAATTTGTGAATAAAATACGACTTAGAAAACACTCCAGGCCACCTCTAAATATTCGACCCCAAATATAAGGAACCGGTAACTCACGGCAGATTCCACTGACAGCCGGAGACGGAAAGATCGCGGAGATCTCAGTCAGTCGGCGGTGAGAACCCGTGTCCCCTCGGCTAAGCGCAGCCCGGGGCGTGAGGACACCGCCAGACGCCCAGCGCCGTGGACCAGCGGGCGTCTGCCTCAAGTCCGCTCCGCTTCCCGGAGCCGCGCTGCCGGCTCGCGCCGCCGCCTCCCCGCCGCACCGCAGCTCCCACGCGCGCCCCACGGGCAGAGCCGGGGCGTCCGCGCCGGGCGGCCGCCCCCCGCGCGCCTCCCCACGCCGCGCGCTCCGGCTCCGGGCCCCGCACCTGCGCCCGGGGCGGCGGCCGCAGACGCCCGCCCGGAACCTGGCTGCCCCGGTGCAGGTGCCAACGGCCCGCGCCGGGCCCCAAGCCACCCACGGGCGCCCTCGGCCTGGGGCACAGCCTTCACCCCGCTGGCGCCTCCCGCCCTCCAGTCGCGGGGAGAGCTCCGCGCCCGCAGCCCCCACTGGAGGGGACGGCGTGGGCGCCGGGTCCCCGGCACTCACCTGCGCCGCGGCCACCTCAGCGCCAATCCCGGGTCGGGCTCGCGGATCCGTGGCTCTCACCCAGTCAATGCGCGGCGGCGCCTTTGCGCATGTGCGGTTGGAGCGGGGACGGGGGCGGGGGAGCGCCGCGGGGCGCGCTGGGAGTTGTAGTCTTTGCCGTGGCGAGACAGGACCGCGCCTTCGGCGATGAATCTGCACCGCGGGCGGAGCAGCCCCGGATAACGGCGAGTGAAACAGCTGTCGGGACACGTAGACTCCGCAAGGCCGGGGAGCGCTCCTTCCTGGCACAGAACCAGCCTTGCAGCGGCCTGGTACCCTCCCACAATGCTCAAGGCCTTGGTTGGGATGGTGCCCACGAAACAACGCTTAGTGGTAGAGTGCTTGCCTTGCATGCATGAAGTCCTGGGTTCGATTCCTCCGCACCACATAAGCAGAAAAAGCCGGAAGTGGCGCTGTGGCTCAAGTGGTAGAGCGCTAGCCTTGAGCAAAAGCAGCTCAGGAACAATGCCCAGGTCCTGAGCTCAAGCCCCACGACCAACTCCCCCCCCAAAAAAAGAAGGTATTTATGATGCGGTAGGGCTGGGCTCCTTCGGAGGGGTCCCGAAGCTTCGAGAGCATCTGCCATGTCTGCCTAGACACCTCAGTTCTAAAGAGACAGAACCCTAGCCTACTCATTAAACTAAATACTGTCTGTGGTGGTGTTGGCAGGGGGCATGTCACAGACAAGGCTGGGAGACACCATTGAAATAGGAGGTGCCTCACCACCAAGCACCTTGGCTTTTTCAAGACTTGCTGTGCTGAAAGTAGGGTGAGTTTTTCCACTCCTGTTTTCCAGAAGACCTGGCCAAAATAATGAAAGCTAGGAAGTGGCAGTGCAGGATCTGAGACCAAATTCATTTTTCTTCCCAACACACAGCACTGCCTAATTGTGTGTGCTCCCTCACCTGACAGCCTCCATATTATTTATTCTTTGCCAGTACTGGGCAATGTGCTATACACTGAGGCATACCTCCAACCTTTCTCTGTTTACTTATGTTGATTTATCCCCTTGTTATAGGGAGTTGGATTTAGAGATACAGAGGTTGAATCGGGAGTCTTTATTAGAAAGCTGACATGTCCCAAAGACTTGCAACTTCAAAAGCAGTTAATATCATTAGGAAACTGAGCCATGAGGGTGTTAAGAGCAGGAAATAATCTCAACAGACCAGATCAATTCTGATGGAGAGTTGAAGAGATGACCTGAAGAGTCAGGAGACGGAAGGCACAGTATGATAGCAGCAGGGGTGGAGGGGCTTAAATAGGGTCATGGTTAGGGGCAAGGTCAGGTAGCTTGGGAGTTTAGAGTCTTGCAAGTTTATGGTACAGGTCTGGCAGATCTGGGAACCTATTGTTTAAGTCTTCCACCACCCCCTTCATCTGCTTCTCCGAGTTCAGGCTCCTAGCACATCGGGGTGGGGATGAGGAAGTAGAATTTCACCTCTGGTTTTCAGAAAGTCACCTCACTGCCAAGATGGCAGTGAGGACAAGATGGCCTTACTTAGACACAGTATCCGTATTTCACCCTTATCCTCTATTCAAGACAGAATATCTTTCATGGTAAGCAACCACTTAATACAGTCAGCCTGTATTCTCACTGACCACACTGAAGCTGATGAATCTTTCTGAGCTCAAGAAGGAAAATGATGCTTTCTGATACCATGTCAGAGCTTACTGTACAACTCCAGCTCACTTGATCCTTGTAACACTTAAAGAATCTAAACTATATGCTTCTACTGAAGGCTAGTTTTACAAACATCAGGTTCTCCCAGTTCTTAAGTGAAATCTAAGATCAAGAGGGGAAGAGGCCAAGAAATTCAGTGTTGAGAGTAAAACAGAAAGCCAGTTGTCCTGTCCACACAAATCCTCATGTCAGATGGCGCCAAGCTTGGAGCACTGCCTAACCATAGAGTTAACCCTAAAGCAAGCAGGAGTGTTCTCTCCAATCAACCCACAGCTCACCCTAGGCTAACTGGGGTTACATGGAAAAATAAGGTTAGATTGTAAATCTATACGCATCAAGTGTGTAAACATAAACAAGAAAATGTTAAAGAGTAATGTACAAACCCACCCATTCAAACTAACCAGGAAGATGAACAGGCCAAACCAGTCACTAGTGGCCAGAAGTATAACAGAATTGTAGAACAAGACTATCTTGTTCCTTTCTATGAGGAAATTTATTAACCACAATCTCTGGTATTGACATCCTCAGTATGGCTGGCATGTAATGTGATTCTTCACATTACACTGATTTGCTGCTTCCTCTGAGCAGCCCATCCCAGAGCAGAAAGAATGATCGATGTCCATTTACTTTTCTTCAGCTGGATCTATGATGAATATAGTAATGAGCACCTATCTGTGGTCCCAGCAACTCAAGAGGCTCGGGCAGAACCTAAGTCTGAGACCTAGCTAGAAACCTTGTCACACAGGCCAAAATTCACAAGAGGATTAATTTTAGGAGTAGCTATGGTATCCCACAGTTTAGGTGTATTAAATGCATGGCTTCATGTGACCCATTTTTCTGTACTCAACTTTTAGACCAGTTTAATGGACTGCCTTCCACTTTTTCCCATGAGTCAAAGTGTTTAGGCTATTGCTTGTTTTGGTGCTGAGTCAAACCCAGGGCCTAACACATGCTAAGCAAGCACATTAAGCTAAACTTTCACACCCAATTTATAACTAATTTTGATGTAATATAATTGGAAATGATCTAGCCTTTTTCCTCAGGACTAGCCTTCCAGCTCCTGATGAACGTGGATTGCTGTGTGATTGGGCAACTACTGGGGCCCAAACCATCTCAGACAACTAACAATGAGAGCTGGTCTCTATGGCAAACCCAGCTACGGAGTCTTAACTAGAATTGTGGTTCAGGAAAATACAATACAACAGAAAGGACTAAGGGTATGGCTTGAATGGTAGAGTTGCCCCCTATGTAAGCAGCAGAAGGATGAGGTCCTGAGTTCACTCCTCAGTACCACTAAAAACAGAGTTTAGCTAGGCACTGGTGGCTCACGCTTATAATTCTGGCTACTCAAGAGGCTGAGATCAGAAGATAGCCCAAGCAGGAAGTCTGAGAGACGCTTATCTCTAACGACCACAAAAGCCAGAAATGGTGCTGTGTCTCAAGTGGTACAGTGCTAGCTTTGAGCACAAAAGCTCAGGGACAGTACCCAAACCAAATTCAAGCTGTAGGACTGGAACTAAGGGAAAAAAAAAAAAAAGTTGACCAGTGAGTGAAGAGAATGAATTACTTCTCATGATGAGATCAAGATGTTTGGAGGTTGGCTGTTTATCCCACAGACCAGATATTCAAAACTGAACCTTAGTGCTGAAGTTTCAGGTGGCTTTTTCTTTTTTTTTTAAATTAATTATTGTGAGAACCGTACAGAGGAGTTACAATTACATGGGCAAGATAATGGTACATTTCTTATCAAGCATTGTTGCCTCCTTTGTCCACTATTAATCTTATCATATCTTTTTGATTGCCTTCAGCTCTAGGCTAGTGCTCTGCCGCATGACTTCTGGATTTTTCTGCTTATGTGATGCTGAGGAATTGAACCCAGGGCCTCAGGCATGCAAGGCAAGCGCTCTACCACTGAGCCACCTTCCCAGCCCAAGGTGGCTGTTTCTTGACATTGTTATCATTAACACATTCTAAAAAATCTCAGCTCTGGCTCATACTGTTTCTTTACATTTATTCTTGTCAGATGCTACAAATAAATACATATGATAGCTTTCTATCAACTGAAAATCCAATAAACAAAAACTTCCTATTTCATTTACACTGAAAATTATGTAGAGTGGGGGCTGGGAAGGTGGCTCAGTGGTAGAGCGCTTGCCTTGCATGCCTGAGGCCCTGGGTTCGATTCTTCAGCACCATATAAGCAAAAAGAAAAAAGCCAGAAGTGGCAGTGTGGCTCAAGTGGTAGAGCACTAGCCTTGAGCTGAAGAGCTGAGGGACAGTGCGTAGACCCAAAGTTCAGGCCCCAGGACCGGACCCAAAAAAAAAAAAATTACGTAGAGTATGCCCAGGTCAGCACTAGTCTTTTCTTCTAGCTGGCTAAGCCATAACTCAACTTTCTTTGGCCCAGTTGGTTCCATTAGCTCTCAACTCATGTAACAAGGATTGGAAACTTTGAGATGCTGTGATGAAATCAACATTCCCAATCAGGGCTTCCCTACACAAAAGCTTAGCAGAAGATGAAACAAGTCAGAGGCACTTGAGCTGAGGAGGTCTGGCAATTATATCCATTTATTTGTGTATTTATTGTCAATTCAACTCTTATTACTTATTCTAGCAGAAATTGATTGAATACAAAGGTATCTACTGGCTTTAGGTCTTAGATGAAGACCACCTCCAGGAGGGAGGACAAGGATTTCTTGCTGAGCTAAGTGAACAGATGAGAAGGACTACACAAGTGGAAGGTCAAACTGTAGATGTTCCATGGTGGAATGGCCTACTCATACAAACATCCTGCTTTCTGTCATCAGTGCGGTATTTAACAAGTTACATGAGACAGTCAACACCCTTTTATAAACAGGCCTTACTAATGGTTTTTCCCAACGTTAGGTTAATGTAAGTGTTCCGAGCACATTAGGCTAAACTTGCATGTCTGATTTTCACTTATGATGAGTATTACTCATAACCCCTCAGCCACCTGTAGACTTAAGACAGCCGTGAAAGAGCAGGAGTGAGGCATGCTTATTATGTAGTTTGAGTTGCTATACAGAATGAAATCAACAATGCACTCGGCATCTGCATTGAAAACTCCAGGCCAAGTGAAGCACTACAGAAACACTATTACGTTAAGGCAACAAGTTTTTAGTGTGTGTATCATTAATGAGGCTTGAACTCAGGGCCCTGTGCTCTCACTTGGCTTTTTTGCTCACTGCTTAGTCTATCACTTGAGCCACACCTCTAGTCCTAATGCGACAGTTCTTGAGGTAAAGTGAGGTATTGTAATAACACTATTTTCATGGCCCAATAAAGTGACAAACTCTCAGTAGTATTCATTTAATTCTTTCCCAGCTTTACAGACATAGTTCTGCTTTCACCTTCATCACACTTTTATATGGTCCTAGCAAGGGATACACCTCCTCTTCTAAGAATCTCTGCACCTGCAAGAGAGGAAAGCAAAGAAGATGAAACATGTTTAGGCAATAGCTCTCTCAGGCATGCTACAGCTTCAGCCATGCCTCGAGCCCAGTGTCTTTCCAGTCAGTTGATATCACTGACACCCAGTTTGATAATTTCTGTGTGTGTGTGTGTGTGTGTGTGTGTGTGTGTGTGTGTGTGTGTGTGTGTGTGTGTGTGTGTGTGTGTGTGTGTGTGTGTGTGTGTGTGTGTGTGTGTGTGTGTGTGTGTGTGTGTGTGTGTGTGTGTGCGCGCGCGCGCGCCATTACTGGGGCTTGAACTCAGGCCTGGGCTCTGTGTCTGAGCCTTTTTTTTTTTGGCTCAAGGCTAGCATTCTACCATTTGAGCCACAACTCCACTTTTTGCTAGTTAAATGGAGTCTCATGGACTTTCTTCCCAGGGCTGGCTTTGAACTGTAATTCTCAGATTTCAGTCTCCTGAGGAGCTAGGATTACGGGCATGAGCTACTTGGCGCCAGGCTTCAGTTTGAAAGTTTTATTCTACTACTGAGCATTTACTTTATTGGACAGTCTCTTAGAAATGCCCCCCTGGCCCAGTGGCTCATGCCTGTAATCCTAGCTACTCAGGAGGCTGAGATCTGAGGATTGCGGTTCAAAGCCAGCCTGGGCAGGAAAGTCCATGAAACTCATCTCCAATAACCACCAGAAAACTATAAAACTGTAAGTGGTGCTGTGGCTCAAGTGGTTGAGCGCTAGTCCTTTTTTTTTTTTGGGTCTGGACGTGGGGCCTGAACTCTGGGACCTGGGCACTATCCCTCAGCTCTTCAGCTCAAGGCTAGCGCTCTACCACTTGAGCCACAGTGCCACTTCCGGCTTTTTTCTTTTTGCTTATATGGTGCTGAGGAATTGAACACCAGGCCTCAGGCAAGCAAGGCAAGCGCTCTACCACTGAGCTACCTTCCCTGCCCATAGAGCGCTAGTCTTGAACTGAAGAGCTTAGGGAGAGCGCCCAGGCCCAGAGTTCAAGCCCCATGACTGACAAAAAAAAAAAAGTGTTCCCTTGGACATAGGTGCTCTAACCAATACATGCGTGCAGACAAGTTCAGCCCGTGTTCTCTGAGTTGGTCTTATCACTTTGACCCAGTCACTACCCTGAAATCCTCACAGATCCACATGGACCACACCATCTTGGCTCCAGATCCTTCTCACCACTGCTTGACTATAGGCTGCGACCTTCCTAATGGTGTTCCTACTTACCTCCAGTCTGAAGTCTTTTCAAATCCAACTTTTGCATAACAAATATAAATATAAATGACAAACTCCTGTTGGTCTTAAGTTTCAAATCTTGTTACTTCCTAGCGACTGTGGCAAGAATCTCTTGTTAGAGATCTAAGAACTTGACATTTCTGCTCAGCCTAGCATTCCCAGGCTAACCCCTAACCCATCAGCTTCCATACATGGTCTTCTCTCTATACTCAAAGAGCTGTCTCATTGTGATCCTACCAAAAGATGTGCTCCTTAGTGGTGCTGTGGCTCAAGAGGTAGAGCGCTCACCTTGAGCTGAAGAGCTGAGGGACAGGGCTCAAGCCCAGTGTTCAAGCCCCATGACAGACAAAAAAAAAAAAACTCAAAACCCAAAAGATGTGCTCCAGTCTCAGTGACTGCTTGGTAATGTGATGATTCATTTGTGAGTTCTGAGCTCAATGAAGGCAAACACTATTTTTCGCTAAATCCTCAGAATGAAATACAGTATTAATCATACATGTACCAAGTCCCTAGTATGTATTCCAAGAGATTTTGTTGTTGTTGTTTTTCTTTAATGGTGGTGATAGGCTAGTGCTCTCTCCTAGAGCTAAATCCCCAGCCTGAGTAAGGTTTTCAAATGAACTCTTATTCATCACTTTAAAAGGCTGAGATAAAGCTAGGTGCCTAGCTATTCAGGAGGCTAAGATCTGAGGATCACGGTTCTAAACACACAGGAAAATCCCATGAGACACTTCTCCAATTAACCACTAAAAAAGCTGGAAATAGAGCTGAGGATTAAATGGTAAGAGTGCCAGCCTTGAGCATAAAAACTCAGGGATAGGGCCCATGTCCTGAGCTCAAGTCTCAGGACCAGGACACACAAAAAAGGAAGGGATGCCTTTCTGACTACAAAGCACTCAGCTGGACATTTCAATCCACATGACTCCACAGTAGGACAGCAAACTGAGAAATCCAGAGGGAACAAGTACTTTGGGCCATTAAAAAGCCACCTGTTTACACTTCAGACAGAGCCTATTCAATTTTACTAACTAGCCCCATCCCCACAAAGGAACAGCATTCCAGATAGCACTCTGGGTTCTGCAGGCCAGCAGTGCAGAAGAGGCCATGGAGTGACTTGTCTGGAAGCTTCTGCAGGATGCTTACCTGCTGAGGTGCACGGCCAGTGAAGGAAGCGGGATCCAGCAAACGCTCCAACTGGGAGTGAATGGGGCTGAAGTAGGCATCAGCCTGGATCCGCTCCAGGAGGTCATTGTCACCCCCTTCCTGCTTGACCACGGCCGCTGCCTGCTGGGAAAGCACTCGGATTTTCTCATGGCAATCCTGAGGAGAGCAAAGTCAGGTCATTTCACTGTTGGAAGGGCATTTCAACACCCGGTGAGCAGCCATCAGACTCTACACGGTTGAGGTGGTATCTCTCAGTCTGACCTCACCAGAACTCTGACCTTAGGTAGATGTTCCATGTCTCAAAAATGACAGAATGATTTCTTCTTGATTACCTGCTTACTGAATTTCAAATTCAGGCCTAATTCTTCACTTTCTCCACATGTGATTAGTGACTTTTTTCCCCCATCAGTCATGGGGCTTGAACTCAGGGACTGGGCACTGTCCCTGATCTCTTTTGCTCAAGGACAGTGCTTTACTACTTTGAGCTACGTTACCACCTCCAATTTTCTGATGGCTAATTGGGGATAAGAGTCTCACAGACTTTCTGCCTATGCTGGCTTTGAACCATGACCCTGAGATCTCAGCCTCCTGAGTAGCTAGGATTACAGGCAAGAGCCATCAGTGTCCGGTGATTGGTGATTTTTATTTTTTTTGGGTCCGGTTGTGGGGCCTGAACTCTGGGCCTGAGGGCTGTCCCTTAGCTCTTCAGCTCAAGGCTAGTGCTCTACCACTTGAGCCACAACGCCACTTCCGGCTTTTTTCTTTTTTCTTATGTAGTGCTAAGGAATCGAACCCAGGGCCTCATGCATGCAAGGCAAGCGCTCTACCACTGAGCCACCTTCCCAGCCCTGATTGGTGATTTTTAATACTTTTGAATTCAGTATAATCACCCTCTAGAGATGGCAAACCATCCTTATTGCCTGTACCAAGTACCTATCCTTCATGGAGAGAGCAGGTCTAAAGGTGTGCTTTCCATTTATCCAAGAGCATTAGGGACTACACACCTGCCTGTTACCCCCAGCCTTGACCATTGCCATGATGATGTTCTCTGTGGCCATGAATGGCAGCTCTTGACGAATGCGCCGCTCAATTACCTAGCAGAAAAAGGGGAGGGCCAAGACAGAGGCCTTCATGTTACACAGTGACACAGCACAAGATGAACATCAGGCAAAATGCACAGTGTGGACACAAACTACCATTATTTAACAGAGGTAGAGGGGCAACAAGATGTAGTATTCAGTAATGTAAATTCTGATTTAGTTCTTTTTTTTTTTTTTGCCAGTCCTGGAGCTTGAACTCTGAGCCTGAGCACTGTCCCTGGGCTCCTTTTCGCTCAAGGCTAGCACTCCACCACTCGAGCCACAGCACCACTTCTGGCTTTTTCTAGTGGTTTTTGGAGATAAGAGTATCAGAGCCTTTCCTACCCAAGTTGGCTTTGAACTGTGATCTTCAGATCTTAGCCTCCTGAGCAGCTAGGATTACAGGCTTGAGCCACCAGCACCTAGCAACAAGGTAACTTTCAAAAGCTACTTTTTGGAACAACTAAAGCTTCAAATTTGTAAATTCAACGTGAGGCCTTAAGGCTGAGTGAAAATGCCTTAAAACGGGGCAGGTGCTGCCACCTCCTCGCTCTAGGCACTGGAGCTGCAGATTCATGCCAGCTGGTAGTGCAAGGCAACTGAAGTACTCATCTCGATTCCACACACTTGTCGGTGAGTTCCTCAGACCTAGGGGTAGGATGAACTCCTCCCCCTTCCCACACCCCAGTCTCTCCCCAGTATTTTGCTTTTTTAATCAAGACCTCTTACTTTGGGGTACACCACCAATCCTTCTGAAATGTTCTGCAGTGTATTCAATATGGTATCTGCAGTGAGAAAGGCTTCGGCCAAACAGATCCGTCTATAAAACAAACAGCCATTCCATTACCCATCTAAACAAATGTTAGAGGTAGGCAGGGGTCTATGGCAGGAAACTGAGCTGTTGCATTCACATGTGCATGTACTCCCTGGACAAGTTTCTTCAGTCTGAAGACTTCAAGTGTCCCCTCTAGTCCAGACCAGTTGCCCAAGAATAAGACCTTCTTATAGCTAGTGGAAAGCTCTAGTAGCTGACTTAGACATTTCAAACCCGAACTAACTGCATCTATTCTTCCTCACTACCTCCTGCTCACCAGTACAAACCTGTTCTCTCCTTGTGGCTCTGGCCTTAGTCAAGGCAGCAGCACCCAGTCACCAAGTCCTGGAAAGAGTCCAGATACCCTGCCATGCAAGCCAGTCTGCCGCCTCTTGCTTTTGTCTATCACTTGTGGAGCGTGACCTCAGGGCCTGGGCTCTGTCCCAGAGCCAGGCACAGCACCACTTCTGGTTTTTGAGTCATTAATTGGAGATAAGTCTCATGGGGACTTTTCTGCCTGGTCTGGCTTTGAACTGTGATCCATAGATCTCAGCTTCCTGAGTAGTTAGGATTATAGGCGTGAGCCACTGGTGCCTGACCTGCCTCTGGCTCTTTATGTACATGGTTCCACTCTATTTTTGTGGTCACTATGCTAATCTAGGCTTGGAATCTAATGTTAACCCCTGACTTGTTAAGATGGGATCCAAACACCTTATAGGATTTTTTTTTTTTTTTTTTTGATTTGGCATTTGCAAGGCTTAGAACTCAGGGCCTGGGCACTGTCCCTTAGATTTTTCCCTCAAGGCTAGCATTCTACCACTTTGAGTCACAGCTCCACTTCCAGTTTTCTGGTGGCTAATTGGACATAAGAGTCTCACTAATGCACGGGTTGGATTTATGGCAGGCCCGTCCCTCTGGGCCTTTCATAGTGTCCCATGCCAGAGCAAACTGTGGTCCTGAACCATCGCCTGGCCTGTGGGCTACTGGCACTGAAGGGGGTTGCACAGAGGGGGAAAAAAAAAGTCTCACTGACTTTCCTGCTCAGTCTGGCTTCAAACTGCAATTCTCAGATCTCAGACTCCTGAGTAGCTAAGATTACAAGAGTGAGCCACCAGTGTCTGACTACACTGATTTTTTTTTTTTTTTTTTGCCAGTCCTGGGGCTTAAACTCAGGGCCTGGGCACTGACCCTGGGCTTCTTCTGCTCAAGGCTAGCACTCTACCACTTGAGCCACAGTGCCACTTCCAGGTGTTTCTGTTTATGTGGTACTGAGGAATCAAACCCAGGGCTTTGTGCATGCACTCTACCACTAAACAACATTCCCAGCCTAGAACTGATTCTTTAAATTGTAGCTAGGATGTTTGGCAGGTCACAGCTTCTTAAAAACAGTACAGTTGACTCTCAGAATCCAATAACTCAGCATCCATAGATTTAACCAACCATGGACTAACATTACTTGGGAAAAATATTTCATTAGAACTGAACATATGAAGGTTTTTTTGTTTTGTTTTGTTTTGGTATTTCCTAAAGGATACAGTGTAACAATTACTTATTTAGCATTTACATAACATTAGGTACCACAAGTAAACCAGAGGTGTTTTAGAACATATGGAAGATGTGCATGTTACATGAAATACTACACTATTTTACATGGTAGACTTGAGCATATGCAGGTTTCAGGATGCACACTGTCCCGGAACCAAGCCCCCACAGTCACTCAGGGAAAACTGTACTAACAACTGACTTCAGAACCAGTTCACATGACCTATTTCTATTGGTTAGCCCAGGACAGATCCCAAAGAGCTAGCCAGCTTTATATCCTTCCACTTAAATCTCAGGCTTGGGCAGGAAAATCACAAGTTTCAGACCAGCCTGGGTTACATATCACGATCTTGTTCAGGGCAAAAATGAAATCCTATTGAACTGCAAAGCAGGCAAGAATGTGAATGTAAGCCTGCTCCTTTTAAAGCATAACAAACAGACAAACAATAATAAAAACAACCTGGGACTGACCACAGGCCCTCCTAACTTGCTAGGTAAGCTCTCCACTTCAGCTATACCCCCCAGCCCTGTGAGCCTGCTTTAAATGTGCATGTAGAGTTATGAATGCTGGTATTTTATGGGTAGTTACAAATTACTTCTTACCCAAATATATCACCCTGGATATTTGCCCTCAGAGTAGAGTGGGAACCATGAGGCCTTGGGGAAAATAGCTTCTTCCTGTGATCATATCATGCCATGGCTTCATCTCCTCACACTACTCAGCTATTAGTGGGTTGCTAAGCTATTCTTCTTCCCACCTTCATGCTTTTATACACATAGGATATGATCTTCAACTGCCTATGCTATGTAATCACTGGGGCACTGCCTTGTCTATGAAGTTTGCCTGAATCCTCCCACACTACTCTCTCCTCGGTGCTCCAACAGCTCTTGCACATGGGGTCACATACTCAGTATGCCAGTCTTTGTTTTTGCTGTCCTGCTACTCAGGGTTCCTAGGGGATAGGGAGGGAGGCAGAGGAGCTCAGTGTCCTTTTGCTCCCAGGCCACCTCTCTCAGTTCTCTTCCCAGTGTGCTGTTTGTGATGTCTCTGCTGTGCTCACCGGTTAGCACTATCATCCAGTGTGCGCTCAAACCACTGCACGGAAGCAGTCTGCAGCGGGTCCAGGACCAGCGTCATCAGGTGACGGGCAAGGCTGCAGCAACGTTCTGAACGCATGGGGTTCCGCTTGTATGGCATTGCACTTGAGCCTGTCCAGGACAAGATGCAAAGGCAGAAAGACTTCTGGGACAGCAAAGGTGCAAGCATGCCAATGGGGAGTTTTAGCACCAGCGCACGCCTTTCCAGCAGGTCTGTGGTGTTCCCAGATCTCAACCTAACACTCACCAATCTGCTGTTTTTCAAAGGGTTCCTCCATCTCCTTGAGGTTTGCCAGGAGGCGTATGTCTGTACAAATCTAGGGGAAGTACGGGAACAGGCATGATCGCACATGCTCAGTGTGCAGGAGAGCTCTGTAGGCAGTGAGGGGATGATGCAGGAAAGGAGCTCTTAGGGTGTTCATTGCTGAGCTCAATGCCAGCAAGTCCTGCCCAAAATTACCAGAATGTACCTGAGGCTTCTCTCTGCTTCTAAAGAGCGGGGATGACAAATATACTGAACATTAACATGCTTTGTGAAACAATTTTTAAGACACCACAGAGATAGGTGTGGTGTGCTGGTATACACTTGCAATCCCAGCACTACAGAACTTCAGGCAGAAGAATCTTGTTTTTTTTGTTGTTGTTGTTTTGTTTTGTTTGGGAGGGTACCAGTCTTGGGCCTTGAACTCAGGGCCTGGATCCTGTATCTGAGCCTTTTAGCTGAAGGCTAGTGCTCCACCACTTAAGCTACAGCTCCACTTTGGCTTTATGATAGTTTTAAAGGGAGGTAAGAGTCTCATGGACTTTCCTGATCAGGCTAGTTTTCAACTGTGATCCTCAGATCTCAGCCTCCTGAGTAGCTAGGATTACAGCCACAGGTGCCTGAGAATCTTGATTTTGAGACCACCCCAGGATACACAGCAAGACCTTATTACAAAACAAAATGACCCGTGCCCCCACTGTTAAATCTTAGCTACTTAGGGGACTGAGATGTGAAGATTACAATTCTAAGCCAGCTGGGGAAGAAAAATTGAAGACTCTTTTCTCTAACTAACTAGCAAAATGCAAAAGTGGAAGTGTGGCTCAAGTGGTAAAATGCCAGCCTTGAGCAAAAAAGCCAAGCAAGAGCACAAGGCCTTGAGTTCAAGCCTCAGCATTGGCAAAATAAAAAAGCAGGCATGGTAGTACATGTCTATAATCCTAGCTACTAAGGAAGCAGAGTTTAGGAAGATCATGGTTCCAGGCTAGCCTAGGCAAAAAGTTAAGATTCCCATTTCAATACAAAGAGCTGAACAAGGTGCATATCTGTGATCCTGGCTATGGTAGGAAATATAAATAGGAGGATCACAGTCCAGGCCAGACTGACTATAAATCATGACGCTAATTTCAAAAATAACCAAAGCAAAGGGCTGGGAAGGTAGCTCAGCGGTAGGGTGCATGCCTTGCAAGCATGAGGCCCTGGGTTCGATTCCTCAGCACCACATAAACAGAAAAAGCCGGAAGTGGCGCTGTGGCTCCAGTGGTAGAGTGCTAGCCTTGAGCTGAAGAGCTGAGGGACAGCGTCCAAACCCAGAGTTCAGGCCCCATGACCGGCAAAAAAAAAAAAAAAAAGCAAAAAAGGGATTAGAGGTATAGATCAAGGTAGCAGAGTGACTACCTAGCAAGCACAAGGCCCAGAGTTCAAACTCCAGTATACTTCCTCAAAAAACATCATATAAAGACAACAGGAAGATCAAGTATAACATAGCCCTCAATAAGATGTCATTGTGGCCGGGCGCTGGTGGCTCACGCCTGTAATCCTAGCTACTCAGGAAGCTGAGATCTGAGGATCACGGTTCAAAGCCAGCCTGGGCAGGAAAGACTGAGACTCCTATCTCCGATAAACCACCAGAAAACCGGAAGTGGCGCTGTAGCTCAAGTGGTAGAGCGCTTGCCTTGAGCTGAAGAGCTGAGGGACAGCGCCCAGGCCCAGAGTTCAAGCCCCACGACCGACAAAAAAAAAAAAAAAAAAAGATGTCATTGTGCAGAAAGTCTTTTCCTTTAAGACATGTTAATTTAAGGGCTTTCTTTGCCGTCACAAACTGCTGTAATTGACATATGACAGAGAGACAATTAAATGAAAGCCTGAGGCTGATTTAGTCTCCGGTCCCCAGAGCTCCCATTCCCCACAGTGCAGACTGCCCCAATCCCTTACCTTGTGCACGGATGCCCCCAAGCTAGCCAGCACAGACAGCACCTCGATGTCCACTTTTCGTGTATACGTCTGCCCTGAGATGATGAAAGCCCTGGAAGTAAAGATTTGTATTAACACATATCAAATCACGGTGGTCAGACATGAACAAAACAGAGCCTAAATGACAGCTTAGTTATGACTGGCCAGCCAGTGACATGGAGCCCAGCGGACCTGACTGGTAACTCATTCTCTACTGCCCTTTTCACTATCTTCAGGAAACTGTCCTGAGGAAGAAACATGGTCTAGAGTTCCAGTGTCCTGCCAAGCGTTCAATGACAGACCTGGGAGAAAAAGCCATGACAAAATCTAGTGGATCTCAAGAGAAATGGCCAGATTTAAACATGAGAACACCAGGGGGGAAAAAAAAATCAAATTAGTAATATGGTTCAGTGATGACCTGAAGAAATAGAAGAGTCAGGCACCAGTGGCTTATCCCTATCATCTTAGCTACTCAGGAGGCTGAGATCTGAGGATGGAAGCCAGCCTCTGTGAGACTCTTCATCTCCAATTAACCACGAAAAAGCTAAATGTGGCTCACATGGTAGAGCACTAACCTGAACGCTCAGGGACAGCACCCAGACTCTAAGTTCAAGCCCGAGGACTGGCACACACATACAAAAATAACAACAAAGCCTAAACCAGAGAGAAGAGGAAATAGGTAGCAAAGCAAAGGAAGACCAAAAAATTATTATCAAATCAGAGATATACTAACATAGACCTGTCAAATTTAAGGAGGCCAGCTTTTCCTGAAGTGCTCACCTCTTAAATCCTGCCTTTTCTGTCACCATTTTGTCCAGCTGTTCTACCTTAGAGACAGAAAAGACACATTTGTACAGAAATCTAGTTAACAGAGTATCCCAACTGGTCATCTGGCCCAGACCTTGGCCCATCCTCCTCCCTGCAGCTTATCTGGGAGCAATCTCTGCCACACCCCTGGAAGGAGCATCATCTTTTGGGCTGCACTGCTGAAGTGATGTGTCCCAGATCACTTTGAAAATACCTTCTGGTGATCTCCCTCGAAGAGCTGCAGGAAGCTGGCCTGTGTGCCAGTGGTGCCCTTCACCCCCCGGAAGCGCAGGTCATTACGGACCCTCTGCAAGTTCTGGAGATCCATGCAGAGATCCTGAATCCAAAGACAGCAACGTTTCCCAACTGTGGTTAGCTGAGCAGGCCTGAAACAACCAGAAAGGAACACACAAATCTCAAACCAAAGCATAACTTCATAAAGGCCTTCTAATAGCCACTGCTATCTATGGATAGAGGAACAATTTAAGAGTTATTGAAATAGTAAAAACAAAACAAGAGCCAAAAGGAAATCATTATTAAGGAGAATCAATATATTGTAAATCTAGTGGTGTTCTCATAAGAACTATTTTTTTTTTCTGGTCATTGGGGTTGAACTCATGGCCCAGGCACTGTTCCTGAGCTCTTTTTGCTTAAGGCTAGTACTCTACTACTTTGAGCCACAGCACTACTTCCAGTGTTCTGGTGGTTAATTGGAGATGAGTCCCACAGACTTTCCTGCCTGGGTTGGCTTTGAACCACTATCCTTAGATCTCATCCTCCTGAGTTACTAGGATCATAGGAGTGAGTCACTAGCACCCTGCATGACTATTCTTTTTTTTGGTTGGTCATGGGGCTTGAACTCTGGGCCTGGGCGCTGCCCCTCAGTTCTTCAGCTCAAGGGTAGCACTCTACCACTGAGCCACCTTTCCAGCCCTACTTTATTGTAAATATTTAACCTAATAAATAGTTCTTCCTTCAAGAGGTGGGTTTTGTTGTTTTTCCTTTCAGCCAGGAGTATATTAGACAAGCTAAGGACCTTAAGGTTAAGGATGGTCTGGGCATCTTCCAAAAAAAAAAAAAAAAAAGATTCACCCTTCCTTCTCTTTTAAACACTCTATCACAGTCAGGCACTGGTGACTCATGCCTATAATTGTAGCTACTCAGGAGGCTGAGATCTGAGGATTGCAGTTTAAAGCCAGCCCAGGCTGGAAAGTCCATGAGACCCTTATCTCCAAAAAAAACACTCAGAAAACTGAAAGTGGAGCTATGACTCAAGTGGTAGAGTGTTCGCCTTGAGCTGAAGAGCTCAGGGACAGTACCCAGGCCCAGAGTTCAAGCCCCACAACCAACAAAAAACAAACAAAAAAACCACAACACTCTATCACAAAGCCACAACCCAAGACAAGAATATTTTAATGTAAAAGCAGGAACAACATTTTATTCACAGTCATATTTTCAGATGTTGGCAAGAAAGATATCTGAAACTCATATAACTAACGTTTGCCAAATATTTAATGTGATCTTGGTAGTGGAAATACAATAGTGAATAAAACAGACAAGTTCCTGGATGGAGTTTGCATTATAGTGCAAGGAAGTACATAAAAAAATAAAAATAAATGAGATCATTGTCATTGACTGAGGCTTGAACTCAAGGCCTCTCGCTTTCACTTGGTATTTCTGCTCAGTTGATGCTCTACCATTAGAGCTCCAGCCTACCTGTGCTGCTAGTTATCTTGAGAAAAGAATATCAGATTTGTCTTCCTGAGCTGGCTTCAAACTGTGATCTCAGCCTCTGGAGTAGCTAGGATGACAGCAAGAGCCACTGGTGCCTGGTTATTGGCCTTTGTGTGAGCCAAAATCCACCCAGGGGCAGTCACACCATGTTAAAAACTCTTGAAACTCATACAACCAATGGTAGTCGCCAGTGGCTGTCTTTCTTGTCTGATGCTTAAGAAACCAATCTATACAGATGAAGTGAACTATACAACCTGTGGGTGGAGAGGGGAGTGAGGGACTGGGAGTGAGGGAACAGAAGGCATAGTACGAAAGGAAATGTACTAATTATGTGACTCATTTAATTGTAACCCCTCTGTATATCACTTTGATAATAAAGATAAAGTAAATTAAATTAAAAAATCAATCAAGTGGTAATCTCTCTCTGAACATATAAACAAGTACTTTCTTGGTGGTGGTGGTGGTCTTGGGGCTTGAACTCAGGGTCTGGGTATTGTTTCTGAGCTTTTTTTGCTCAATGCCAGAGCTCTACCACTTACGCCTAAGCTCTACCAACAGCTTTTTGGTGATTAATTGAAGATGAGTCTCAATCTTTCCTGCCTAGGCTTGCTTCAAAACAGATCTCAGCCTCCTGAGTGGCTAGGATTACAAACATAAGCCACCGCTATCCAGCAGCAAGTTTTAATAACTCAGATGTCAGATGGAATTTCCCTCCTCTAAGGCCAATGGCCCTGGTAGCAGGCAACAGGCACACCCTAATCTCTGTAGGAGGCACCTCAAACACAAGCTACATGTCGTACATACCCAAATAGCTCTTGTGGCAGTTATTGTTGAAGAATGTGATTTCTAACACGAATGCCATGAATATAGGAAATATGCTAACTGAAAGAAGCCAGCCACAAAAGGCCAGGAAGAGGCAAATTCATAGAGACAGGAACCAGGGAAGGAGAATGAGAGTGACTGCTATGTGGTACAGGATGCTTTTTTTTGAGGATGATGGAAACTAGTGGTAATGGTCACAGCACTCTGTAAAGATACTAAACTTTTTAAAAGGGTGAATTTCATGGCAGATGAGTTATATCTCAGTAAAGCTTTATATCTGCAGAGAATGATACACCGAAGCAAAGCCCCTGCATCAACACCATTTCCTGCTGCTAATGTATGCTAACTGTGGAGGCCAAAGCCTCTCAGAAATCATTCACCAGATGAGCGCTAGATGCCTCTGCCTCCCCCAGACATGGGAGAGGAAGGAAGGAAAGGTACAAATCAGAGGAATTTTGAAGGGCACGAAAGCTGCAGAGAAAGCAACATCCACCAGTCAGGCCAGACACCCTGACTACTGCACATGAGCAACCTCTTTAGGCTTCTGCTACTAATGGTAAAGGCCCTAATTTTCAGGAAGCTTAAATTCAACAGAAAAGTTATAAGATGATAGACCTACTGTATAAAGTATCTCATTAAAATAAAGCAGATGGGGCTGGGAATGTGACTTAGTAGTAGAGTGCTTGCCTAGCATGCACGAGGCCATGGGTTTGATTCCTCAGTATCACATACACAGGAAAGGCTGGGAGTGGTGGTGTGGCTCAAGTGGTAGAGTGCTAGTCTTGAGCAAAAGAAGCTCAGGGACAGTGCCCAGGCCCTGAGTTCAAGCCCCAAGACTGGCAATAAATAAATAAATATATAAATCTATATAAAAAAAGCAGATGATATCATATCAATACATGCATTCCTCAAACACCTATAGTTAGCATTGCAATAGTAATATCAGCTTTTAAAAACAGCTTTTATTCACTAATCATGAAAATACTTGCACATTTTTAAAAAGTCAAAACTTGCTGGGAGCTGGTGGTTCACACCTGTAATTCTAGCTACTCAGGAGAGACTGAGATCTGAGGATTGCGGTTTAAAGCCAGCCTGGGCAGAAAAGTCCATGAGACTCCAGAAGTGGCACTGTGGCTCAAAGTGGTAGAGTTCTAGCCTTGAGCAAAGGAGCTCAGGGACAGCATGCCCCATAACAAACTTACCCCCCCCACCCCCCAAAAAACGACTGTGAGCCAGGCATGGTGGCTTGCACCTACTAACACTAGGATGAGGATAGTGATTCAAAGCCAGCTTCAGTTTAAAAAAATGTCTGTGAGACTCCCTTTGCAAAATAACTTGCAAAAAGCAGAGCTGGAAGTGTGGCAAGTGGCAGAGTGGCAGCCATGAGCAAGCCAGCCCAGCGAAGTGTGAGGCCTCAATTTCAAACCCCAGTACTAACAAAACAACAACAAATGCAAATAAACAAATGCGAACACTATGGCTCTTGAGACATATTTACACATATTTCCTAAGTCAGCTGCTAACCTCAGCAGTACAGCTTTTGATGTTGGGGTCTCAGATCAGCCCATGCTAGTCTAGAACTTGTGGGCTAAAGCTATCCTCCTCTTCAGCCTGGGTAGCTGGGACTACAGGTATGGACTGGAGCACACAGCTTCATTGTCATTTTTGTGGGGGTGGGGTAGGGTGGGGTTGCTGGGAATTGAACTCCAGGCTCTAGCATGCTAGATACAGCCTGCAGCAAAGCTTCTAAGGTGGGTATCAAGCTCATTTCTCATCAGTACCCCAAGTTATCTGCTTATGTTTTGAGCTTCTGTCTCTTAAGCTTCCTATGGAAATGGGAGATCTGAAAGCTGCACGCTCATACGTAACCACTTACTGGTAATGTGTGAAGCCTAAGGTAGGTAGATCTGAGCGCTCCTTGGCAAAGTCAGCGAGTCGAGAGATCACTCTGGCAAGCTACAGGCAACACCACAGGGTAGAAAGAGGTGAATTCATAAGAGTCCATTACATAATGACAGATCAAACTTTCAGACAATATTACATGAAATGAGCCCTCTATAGCTCATGGAATGCAGCATCCTTATCCTTTCTCTTTGTATCTGCAGGTTCCCTGATCAGGGTTCATAGCAATCAACATTCAAAAATGGATTCAACTACTTAAACTACTAAGACCATTGCAGAATAACAGGACAAAGTCATAATCCTGACACATAAATTCTTGCAACATGTTTCTGGTTGCACTTCCTTTATTTAAAAGGCTATGTTTTGCCAAGCACCAGTGGCCCATTCATATATAGAAGGCTGAAATCTAGAGGAACACAATTCCAGGCTAGCCCAAGTAAAAAAGTTTGCTAGACTTCTATCTCCAAAATAACCAGCAAAGGGCTTGTTAGAGCACCAGTTGTGAATGAGAAAGCTAAAAGAGGCCCTGAGTTCAAGCTCCAGTACTAGCATGAAAGACTGCAAGCATGGCTCAGGTGAGAGAATACCAATCAGCCTTGTAAGAATGAGGCTCTCTGTTCAACCCTACACCATCAAAAAGTGAATAGTAAAAGGCTATGTTTTAAAAGGAATTCACTACTATAGTACACCCAAAAAGAAACTATTTTTTCCACAAATTATATAGTCATGTTGAATAAATGATTACATAGATTATATAGTCTGATGTTGCTGATTAAGTCATAACTGGAGACCCATCTCTTAACTACAGGGACTGGAAGCTGGTATCAAACTTATGCCAAACTCTTACCTTGGGCAAAAGTAGGTCAAACGCATTTCTAAGAATGATCAGGTCCTGCAAAGGAAAATGCAATGGCCATGAACAGCTCTGTCAAACCTTGTTATTATACAATACTTTCTGGCCATCACAATTGGGTCACACCTCAGCAAGCAGCCTATCTCATTCCTAACAACCCAGAAATGCTAATAGAGGATGTTTTCTTTTTTTTTTTGCTTATGTGGTGCTGGGGAATCGAACCCAGGGCCTCATGCATTGCAAGGCAAGCACTCTGCCACTGAGCCATCTTCCCAGCCCCGAGGATGTTTTCTAATGATGATTTCAAAAGCACAGTAAAGTATGCTGTGGTATCTAAAGTGATTGAAAATGTTAAGCTGGCACCAGTAGTTTACACCTGTAATCTTAACCACTCAGAAGGCCAAGATCTGAGGATTGGGGTTTGAAGCCAGCCAACCCAGGCAGAAAAGTCCCCCTGAGCTTCTTGTCTCCAATTAACTACTCAAAAATTGGAAGTGGAGCTGTGGCTCAAAGTGGTAGAGTGCTAGTCTTGAGTGAAAAAGCTCAGGGTCAGTATCCAGGCTCTGAATTCTAGCCCATCGACAGACCAAAAAAAAAAATGCAATGCCACAAGGCTTCCATCTTTCCAGAAAGGAGCAGCTGAGTCTCTGAGAAACTTCCATTAGTTTCTTCCTCCTTTTTATTCTCATCTATAGTTGTTAATAAGGGAAGGCATGACTCAGAACACAGGTTAAAAAAGTTGAAACCATTGTTTTGTTTTTGTTTTTAAAAAAAACTCTGTCCCTCACCCCCAATGTCTATTAGACACTTATTTCCAATTAGCCACCAAAAAGCTTGAAGTGGAGCTATGGTTCAAGTGGTAGAGTACTAGCCTGGTGCAAAAAAGCTCAGTGATAGCACCCAAGCCTTGAGTTCAAGCCCCAGGACTGGCACAAAAAAATGAATAAAATATAAATGAAAATATGTATCTTATGGTATTTGTGAAAAATAAATCAACACAGTATATATGTATTCATTGTATAGGAAATAAATACACAGTATCAGAGTCATCTGGTAAACTTTCAGGAAAATGCTTGCTATTACTCTTCCATGTTTTGCACTAATCAAAAAGTTCATTTGACAATAATAAATATAATTCATCTTTCCATTCAGAAGCCATAGCCAAGTTATAAAGGCCACTGGAAAGAAAAATACATTAGGAAATTTAAATGAATTTATAAATGTATGATAAAAATTGAGTCCTAATATAAACAACACAGGATCCTACTGTATTGTCTCCAACATAACAGGAGGTAGCACCAAGGTGAATAATGCCTGCGGCTTTTGGACAGCAGTGGCCAAAGGTGTGCACATGAGCCATGACATCATGTCGCAACTGTTTCTCTTCTTCGGCTGCCATCTTGAAGTCGATGTTGTCCAGGTTTGCCTTCATCTCCTGGATTTGTTCATCTGTGATAGGCAAACCCAATGTCTGCAGAATAAGTAAAATAAAGCCAAAAGTCTATGTTGCAATTGTATGACGTGACAAGAAAAAAAATGTTACCCTGAGTATCCAAGTGGTCAAATCAATTAAAATTTCAGCAACCAGGCTCAAAGTACAGTGCGTCTACGTGTATGGGGTTAGGAGAAAGGTGAGGAATCAAGGTAAATTATATTCTAAGGGAATGCTGGTGTGTCTATCCGGACTGTGACTGGTCCTGTCTCGATAACTCCTCTTGTCTTGCTGCTTCCCATATCTAATCCCTGAGCTCAAGGGTCATCTATTCAGGGATCTTCTGACATCACCGTAAAACACTCCGTGTCACTCTACTCCTTTAGCCTGGTTTTATTTAGAGCATTCATCACCACCTGATATTTGTACATATTCACCTACCTATCCCCCTGGAAAGTACACTCTGTGAGAGGAGACCTTTACTGTACTTATTATTTAATCTCTAGTGGTTGGCACAGAATGCCCCAAAGGGTGACAGTTTTACAACTGACCTAGATGAATGCACTCTGAAAAACTAAAATTAAGAATTCTGTAAAGGTCTGTCATCCCAGAACTCTAGAGGTGAGACAAGAGGAACCTAAGGTCAAGGCCACTCTGAGCTGCAGAGACCCTACGGATGTGCATCTGTGTATCTCTGTGTCTGTCTGTCTGACACACACACACACACACGTGCAGGCAGTGGAGCCCGAACCAGCAGCTCGCGACCCGGGGCGCCCCGCCGCCCGCCCTCTGCCCCGCACGCGGGCGCCCGCCTCGCATTCCGTTACCTGCTCGGCCTCCGCCAGCCACAGCCACAGCTGCCGCCACGTCCGGAACTTGTACCTGTCGCTAAACACGAAGCACATCTCCGGGCTGGCATAGCGGGAGGAGAGCGGGGAGCGGTAGCCGTCGGGCCCGCAGACGTCGCCACCAGCCGCCATCCCGGGAGGCGACGAGGGTCGTGAGGGCGGAAGCGGAAGGGCAGATATGGGGTGGGGCGGGACTAGGCTGCGGAAGTCCCGCCCCCTCGAGGTTCACGGTGTGTCGCCTACGCCACCCCAGGGCTTTGGAGGCTGAAGCTGGGACACTGCTGAGCTCTGAGCTAGAGGGAGACCTTGTCTATTAAACAACAACAAAAAAACCCACCAAGCCAAAATGCAAATTCAGCAATTCAGCCATGTCTGGAACACTTAGGAGGCCTGCAACGAGAGAACTTAACTTCCGACTCCTTTCTTGGGCCCACAAGTTAAAAACTCAGGCATCTCTGCCTTCACTTTTGCACGTCTCCTTTGCCTCGGAGCCATCCTTTCCTGCAGTCACCAGGGATCCTGGTGAGACCGAACTGACCGACTTTATCAGGGGCTAGCCTGACACACCTGACCAATCCGAGGTAATGATCAGACCACCGCTTCCTTACGCCTCTCCAAGCGTTCCGCCTCAGGCCTTACCCTGAAGATGCTCTCTCCTTTTCCACTGCTAAGTCCCACATTATATCAATCTCATTTCTCTGACCTTCAGTATCTTTAATTGACATATTAGGATTGGGACTTTTTCCCAAAACTCAGATAACATGCCCTATATGTTCCTATGGCTAATTATATGGCCAACTACTCCACCCCATTTCTACATTGCAGTTCTGGGGAGAAATACCAAGAAAGGGTAGCATTTAATACTTTTCTAGTGAGCCCCTTGAGTCAAACTACAGTAGAAATAGGTTTCATCCATAGCTTTCCACGTGAGTGACTTGCTCAGTCACCTAGCCAGTAAGCAGTCATCTGCAAAGGCAACCAGTTCTTTGGCCTTCCAGTCCTCTCTCTTGCCTCTGCTTAACCTTGCTTTCTGTGACCTTTATCCCCTGAAAATAGGATTTCTGCCTCCACTCCTCCCTGCCTTTTCATTTAAGGATTTTACTCCTTCACTTGTTTCATCTGGAATCCTTAACCTCCCCATTGCAACTTCTCTTCTGATGTGGTTTTTTTTGTTTTGTTTTGTTTTTTAGCATAGGGCCTTCTCCTCATAGAATTAGCTTCACTTGCCCTGGTATTTTTGTAACATGCCCCTTTCCTGGCTGTCTTCTCACCAACCATTCCTAGCATTGTTGTCTTAAGTTCTGTTACTTGGCAGGTTTCACTCACATGTAAAGTGTAGTTGATGACCCCAGGAGTAGAGTCAGGTAGGATGGCATACCTACCTCCTTACCTGAGACTCTGAGGGGCAGTTTGTCTCTACCCTGCTTAAGTTCTTAGAACTGCCATGTTCCTCTTCCTCCTAATAACACTCACTGATCCCCAATATCCTTGCCTAGTAGTCTAATCAAAAGCCCCATAAAACATTTGTTTTCCCACCTCCACATAAAGAAATACCCTGTCTAGCCAGGTGCTGGTGGCTCATAACCTGTAATCCTAGCTACTCAGGAGGCTGAGATCTGAGGATCAAGGTTCAAAGCTAGCCCAAGCAGGAAAGTCTGTGAAACTCTTATCTCCAAAAAAGCCCTAGACGGGGCTGGGAAGGTGGCTCAGTGGTAGAGCGCTTGCCTTGCATGCCTGAGACCCTGGGTTCGATTCCTCAGCACCACATAAGAAAAAAGAAAAAAGCCGGAAGTGGCGCTGTGGCTCAAGTGGTAGAGCGCTAGCCTTGAGCTGAAGAGCTGAGGGACAGCGTCCAGGCCCAGAGTTCAGGCCCCACGACCGGACCCAAAAAACAAAAAACAAAAAAGCCCTAGAAAACTGGAAGTGGCACTGTGGCTCAAGTGGTAGAGCACTCTCCTTGAGCTGAAGAGCTGAGGGATAGTGTCCAAGCCCTGAGTTCAAAAAAAAAAAAAAAAAAAGAACTACTATCCTGTCTGTGGAGGGTCAGGGACCAAAACACAGGTAGCAAACCTTCCCACTGTACATCTTAATGTCACTTTGATTTTTGCAACAAATAGCTTTTTTCTTTTTCCTGTACTCATTCATCACTCCTGACTTAAGTCCTTAGCATTTGGACAATCTTCCTCCTTCCTGATGACTCTCTTCCCTTCCTGATCACTGCTTTTCCTCCCTTCCCCCTCTTGCTTTTGGAAGAGTGGTTCCTCCCTTGGGGAAGCACAGGCACAGCTGCGAGGCTTACCTTCTGCGTTCTGTCCGAGGGTCCCCTTGAAGCAGCACTGAAGGTCACCCAGACACTTCCATCTAGCTGTTTCTGTTACCTAAAGCAACACTTAAGATGGGAATTTTACTTTTCCCAATTTGCTTTTGTGGCTCAGTTCACTGGACAGACATGCTTTTTTCTATTCTGGATGTAACACCCTGCAGCCCACTAGGATGATTCATTCTACGATATCTACACTGAAGTGTAATAGGCACTAGGATGCGGTGGGTTGGAGTAGAGAGGTCAAAGGTGATACCAGGAGCAAGTGACTTTGGGCAATTCAATAGAACTGAAATGCTTGTTGAAAATCTGTATTTTACTCTAAGCAGTGGAGAACCCTACCCCCCTGCCCCCCAAACAGGGCTTTAGAGGATGACCCCATCAGATTTGTGTTTTGTTTGACAAGGATCATCCTAGTTATTTATGTATGAACTGGAATGGGAAAAAAAAAAAAAGGACTGGGAGAAGGGCATCTGGGGTGAGAAAACAGTTGAGCTGATGCAGTGAGAAGACCTAAAGGTAGGTGGTCTTGCAGTACAAAGGCCAAAAGAAACAGAAGAATAAACATTAAGAAGGACAACCAATCAGGTCGCTGTAAGGGGAATAGAAGAGGCAGAATCAAAGACATTCCTATTTTGGGGTTTTATAATTGGTGATACCAGGTAGCAAGAGTCAAGACGCAGGTGACATAGACAAGAACAAATTTTGTCTTGGATTAACTGAGTTTGCAGGATAGCCAAGTGCTTCAAAATGTTCTACACATAATTATGTATACATGGCTGGCGCTCAATGGTAAAGATCAGAAATATAAACTTAGGATGCTGGGAAGATAGCTCAGTGGTAGAGCGCTTGCATGCATGAGGCCCTGGGTTCGATTCCTCAGCACCACATAAGCAAAAAAGAAAAAAGCTGGAAGTGGCACTGTGGCTCAAGTGGTAGAGTGCTAGCCTTGAGCTGAAGAGCTGAGGGACAGCGCCCAGGCCCAGAGTTCAGGCCCCACGACTGGACCACCCCCCCAAAAAAAAGAAATATAAACTTAGAAGTCACTAGTGTATAGATAATTATATAAATAGAGCTTGGTGTAGTGGGAATCCTAGCACTTGAGGAGGCTTTTGAGTTCAAGAAGGGTTTTGAATTCAGAAATTTCAAATTTCAAATTCAGGGTAGAGGGGTGAGGGGAGTTCACTTCAAGGGGTTCAGGGGACTGAGAGCAGCTTGCCTGGGGTTTGTGAACAATGGAGTTTGTATCTTAGGCATTATAGGCACAAGTTATGGTTGCTTTGCGGGCACCCGTGGAGAGTGGTGGGGAAGAGAAGGGGAGCAGATGACTAGGATGCTACTGCAGCGCTCCTACTGGGCAGAAGAGACTAGTAGAGCCACCAAGAGCTGGCGATGGAGATAGGAGCTCTCAAGTCACACCAGCAGTATAATGCTGCAAGACCTGCTGGCGGAGGCCACATGGAGGTATTTGAACTGGACGAGCTGAGACAGAAAGATGGGGGTGGGGAGCGAGTAGTTTGACCAAGAAGGTGGAAGAATTTGTCAATGACTCTTAAAAGTAGGGGATAAGAGCCTTTGATCCCAGCTACTCAGGAGGCTGAAATCTGAGGATCGCGGTTTGTAGCCACACCAAGCAGACAAACCTGAGAGATTCGTCTCCAATGAACGAGCAAAAACTTGGCAGTGGAAGTGTGGCTCAATGGGTAGAGCACCAGCCTTGAGCACAACAGCTAAGAGCATAAGACCGTAAATTCAAGCCCCAGTATTGGCACAAAAATAGAAAAAAAAAAAAAAGTAGGATTACAGGTGGCTAACACCTGTATTCTTAGCCCTGCAAAAGTCTTGAGGATTGTGGTTTGAAGTCAGCCTGGGTTGCTTTTGGATGATAGTAGAAAGTGGAAATTTCATCATACAGGTGTCAAGGAAGAGAGGGGAAAGGGATTTATGGCGTTGACAAGTATAGTAACAATATGCTTGCCTATTATTGACTAATTTAGTTATTCTGATGAAATGCATTTGCTATCTCAAATAGCACTCTGAGAACTAAATCAGATACAGAAGCATATCTGATACATTTTCATTCCAGCAGCTACCAGTTAAGACTGGGTGGAGATGGAAAAACCTAGCTCAATGGCTAAGGCTGGACTGTGCCTCAGCACCCATAGGCAGGAGGAAAGGCACTCAGTGTGGCATTTTCTGAATGAAAGTTAGTTGGCTTCTCCTGTCTTCTCTTCTCCACCCTAGCGTTCTCACACAAATGCAAAATAGGATCCAACAAGATCATAGGCAAAGGCAGAAGAATATAAATTTCTTTCGGAAAATCTGAGCCCTGCCCTGCAGCAGGTGGTCACGGTTAGCACTGAAGCAGACAGCAAGCAGCTACCCTATGGACAAGCAGAATAAAAAGAGCAGATGAACAAAGCTGAGCCCTAAACACAAAGGCAGGACTGCTGACTTTCCTGCTTGTGTAATAGGAAGAGAGAGAGGGAGCGAGGGAGGGAGAGAGAGGAGAGAGAGAGAGAGAAAAAGAGAAAGGGAGAGGTGGGGGGAGAGGGAAGAGGAAGAGGAGGAAAAAAGAGAAGCAATCAGCAAGTGAGCAAATTAAATTGGTAGGAAAAAAAAAAAAAACAGGAAACCACAATAGTAAATGCTTAGCAGCCAAACACATTTATTAGTCTTTTTTCTTTTTTTTTTTTTTCCAGGAACCCAAAAATATTTTGTAGTTATAATGTAAGCAACTGAGTTGCACATAATACAATCATATCTTTCCAAAATAAAATAAAAATAAAAAACTAAACAAAAACAAAAATAAGCTGTTTAAAAGCCCAAAAAAACCCTTCAGAAAACTCTTATATGCATTACATCATCTCTCAGTTTTAATGAAATGACGACGACTTAATTCCTTATTACTCAACCTGTCACAATCCAATCAAACACCACCCTTCAGTTTTTTTTGTTTGTTTTTGATATATAGATATTTTTTGAAATCCAGCATGAGAAATACAGTACCTGCTATGGCAAAAAATACACAGAAAATGCAACTTTTCAGCTTATTTGTACATTAGTAGAGTTTAACATTTTATTGTTTTTTTTAAGTGAACCAGTGATTTTAAGTACCACTATACTAAAAAAAGTAAAATAAGATATAGAAAAGGGGGCCCAGCCTGCCGTGCAAGTGCACCTCTAAAGTGCCTAGTTTCTGTGTCCATGTAAAACCAATAATATGAGGAGCAATTTTCAACATATGGGAGTTTGATTAAACCTCTATGTAAAAAAAAAAAAAAGAGAATGCCATTTCCTCCCTCTTCTCTCCATAAGTGTCTTCAGATCCCACCATTCACTCTGTACTGCCCATCAGAAGAGAGAAAAGAAAGCCACCAAATAATATTGTAAAAGCTATTTCAAGTATAAGAAAACCAAACACTTATAGGTAACTTGCGGAGAGCATGGTTCTGTGCAGCTATTTAATCCTTCTGATGGGTTTCTGTTGAGTGTTTCAGATGAGAGGGTTTTTTGCTCTACCTTCTGTTTGTGTGCAAAATTGAAGAGCTGCCTCTGTAAAAATCCAGCCTCCTTCTTAGACCCTTCTCTGCACCTTCTGTTTGAGGGGCAAGGAGAACCCTGGAGGGAGGAGAGGATGGGAGCCCATATCACAATGGGATAAATGGTTGCCTCTCTTCCTCTGCCACATTCCCAGGTCCTCTCTTGTCCCCAGTTTAGCCTCAGTGACCTCTCACTGAAGGGACTCAATTGTAACTGTTCACCGTTTTCCTGATTTGGTAGGATGTATTTCACTATGTAAACATAGTCCCCTAGGATTATGGAACCCAAAGCAGCATTTGTATCTCCTTTGAAAGGGAGAAAAAGAAAATAGTCCAGAAACCTCTCCTCAGGTTGCTTTTGTCGGTTTTTGGTTATGCAAAACAGGGGTGAGGCGGGGTGGGCACAGAATGAGAAGTTGTAAGCGAATAGTGGAGAGTGAGGAGTGGGTGCTCTTGAGCTGTTGTATCTGCTTTTTTTTTTTTTTTTCCTTTTTCCCTCCCAGAAGTTTTTTTTTTCCCCATGTTTTTTAAAACCTGTTAGAAATGTTCCTGCACCTTAAGTCATGCTGAAATTAAGGCCAAGGGTGCAGAAGCTTGTGCACGTGTCTGTGAGCACACTCGTGGTGCGTGCACCATGTTGATGTCTTGTGTGAGACCACTGCGTCGTACACTTTGGTCACTGGTGTGTGCAAAGGGGGTAGTGGGGAGCGACCCGGGAAGGGGGCGCAGAGATCAGCAAAGCCCTTTGGGAGCATCAGAGAGGGACACAGAACCCACGAGGGATCCAGAGTAGGAGACGGACAGGAGAAGGGCCTCCAGACAAACAAGAGAAATCCAAGTTGACAGTGCCCGAGTGTGAGGAGGTGGGGGGATAACATGCATCACTTACAATCAAGCTTCTTCCATCAAAGGAAGTCGTCACTACACAAGATCAGGGAGCGCACACTAAAAGGGCTTCTTGACAGATAGGACTTAGCTTAGAGTGGGACATAACGGGGTCTTTTGTGAGGAAGCTATTCAACAAGCTGTGTTCTGGCCCTACCTCTTGGCGGCCCAAACCTTAAGTGGGCAAGAGCTGAGAGCCTCCTCCAAGCAGCATGCATTACATGTGTTTCCCTCCAGCAAGCAGCGTTAGGAGGAAGGAGGATCTGAGGATACACCATTCGGGGCTGTTTGCATGTTTCCTTAGATGAGTTTCCTTCTAGTAAGAAATCAATACATTGCCAGAGCATCGAAAGGTGACGAAGCCACAGTGCAAACTGAAATGCCAGGGACTAAATCCCATTGTGGACTACAGAACAATCCTCTGTGTGGATGTATGTATGTGCTAGAAAGATGGACAGCCCATAGACTTGAATTCAAACCTTCCAGAGTCCCAGAAGGGGACAGATGGTCAGGAGGAGAGCAACTCAGAACCACACTCCCCCCACCCCACCAACCCCTCCCCAGACTGGATGCTGGAATAGACGGACTGACTCAGGGCAGCACTTAGCTACTGGTCTGCTGTCACTGTTTGAGGACAGTCCCATTACAACTGTAAAGCCACTGCTGACCTGCTCTATCCTTTCTCCTAAAACATAAAAAAATTCCTATTGGAAACTTCTGATGGCTTAAAATACAGAACATTGTATTTCAGGGTTACTTTCACAGCGAAGAAAAATGTTTTCCAAGTTATCCTGCTATTTACATATCCCTAATTTTATAAAGGGAAACCACTGACGGCAGAAAGGAGACAAGCTAGAGGGTTTACATCGCAGGGAAAATGTACCTCGAGGTATTGTTTTGTGTTAGACAGTTGAAACATCAGGATTTTTTTTTGTCTTTTTTGTTTGTTTGTTTAAAGGCAATCTAACAGATTGGAACCCTGATAAGATCGTGCCTGCACCGCCTGGTCAGGCACGAGGACTGGGATCAAGTCTGTTACTCATTACAGTACTGTGAACATCAACAAAAATTGCTGCATGGAAAACACTGAATACAGGCCAAACCTCTCGCTTACCATACTGTGTTGTGAATAATGCCTAGACCAGAGCAATGCAGGTGCCACAGTTTGTCACAGTCACAATTAACAAAGGAAATATTAGCACAAAGAGATGTCTGCAGGTTCTGCCGTGTCTCAGACCCCTCTGCTCACCAGCTATGTCCAGCGTCAAAATGCAAGGGGGAAAGGGGTAAGGGGTGAGGACAAACGGGGAAGAGAATGATTTTTCTTCCTCCTAAGAGTACATCCATAGAACAATGATTTCAAAAAGAAAAAAATAAACATTGAAAAGGAGAGGAGGTGTTTTCCAACGGACACATGAAGATGGACTTCCAGGCCAGCAAGCGTGTGGCATGGTTTCCTGAGTTTGCAAGGGTTCTGGATTCAGGAAGGATGAGTACTTTTGTCCAGAGGACACTGGAGCCTTTGGGGCTCCACTGTACCTCTGGGTTAACACTGCACGGCTAGAATCAAGAATCCGGAACCACATGGGTGGATGGGAACTGCAGGCCCCTGGAATTTGCCTGGCCATCAGACCTGCCAGCAAGCGAGCCAGCAGGAGGCCTGGGAGCTCTCTTCTGCCCACCCCTGCTGGCCTCGGCCCATCCCTTCTCAACTCCCCTTCCCCTTGAGGATGTGGGGATTCCATGGACACAGAAACTGGAGAACAAGGGTGCAAAGTCACTTCTTTCTCCACTGCCCTCCCCCCCCTTACAGAATGCATAGTTACAATTCGCCATACAAAATAAAGAAACAATGATGACCACATATGGATCTTTTAAAAAAGAAAAGAAAAAAAAAATCCAACAACCTCTTCTTAAATTCAGTATCAAAATTCACATTTGCATAAAAATACATTTCAAGGCCATTAGAGAGGAATGAGAGAGAAGCATTGGAGGCAGCCACCCCTCCTCCCTCTGTCTTCCTGAATGAAGCTGAAGAGAGATTTGCTTTCCTCCTCGTGGAGATCTGAGGAATGGTGCCAATGGCCCTTAGCACTCACTGGATCTTTCTTTAGAAGATAGGGGTGGGAGAAGAGGTGGAATTGTTGAAAACAAACATCAAAAACAAATGATTTCTCTGGTTAGCTCTATTAGTTCTGAAGAAACAAAATGATTTCAGGCTTGTTTTTTTCTTCCTCCAACAGATCAACCTCAACACCTTTTCCTGTGTGTAATACCCTGTTTGTATAACCAGCAACACAACATGACTAGCATTAGGGAAAGAAAGAGCAGCCTTCGCAGGGCCATGACTGAAAGGTAAGAATGCATGACCCAGAGAGGCTGCGCAAGCCAAAGCCCCAAATGCCTTCTTTACATGCATGAATGGGACACAAATACCACCATATTCCAATTCTCCAGTGCTTACAGAAAAACATAAACTTAAATAGCCACATGCACACACATACATACACAAAGAAAACTAGGGAACGCAGATGGAGAGAGTCAAACTGCACTGGACTAACCTAGCCCTGGCATTCGTGCTTACATACCTTGTTACCTTCCCTCCCATCTCCCAGAATCTCTACTGCACAATGACTGGTGCTAAAACCCCACAGCTGCCCCTGGGGCTGCTAGGAGAAACCCAGACTTCTGGAAGACTTAGGAAACCTTCATTTTGTTTCTACCCAATGGGTGGCCTCTTCCTAAAACAGAAGGTATCTGGACTCACAAAGGCACATTCAGAAGTACTACACTTAAGTGATTCTCGGAAAAAATTAAAAGGGATGGGTGAGTGGTGTTTTAAACACATTTAGTGTATTTTCCCTGGAAATTTCTGGCAAGGAGCTTCACGCTGGAATGCATCACTTGGTGAGAAACCACACTACCTTTACAAGGTAAGTTGCATTTTAAGGGCTCCCAAAGGTTTTGTTTTGCATAAATACCCCCTTGTCATTTTTGGCATGCACACACCCAGCACGGATTGGCCCCCCTGGCTGTCAGGCCAGTGCTCACAGGGAGGCAGCTCCCTCTGCCTCCGGTGGACTCTCTAATGCACACTCTGCCAGGAAGTCAGGGAGGAGGAAACAGCAACAGCAGGAAGGAGGGACTTCTTTTTGAAGAAACCATCCCAACTATTGACACTGGCTAGAAAAGAGCCAACGGTAATTGGAAGTTTATTTCCAAAGCAATGACTCATAATTCAAAAACTAAGTTGAGGCACATAGTGCATTAGGAAACACTATTTCTTTCTTACATTAGAACACACTGGCCTAGGAAGTGTATCTGACTCCTCTTCCATGAAAAGGTACGAGCCGATGGCAGCTTTGCAGACACCTGCTGGTCAAGGCAGCACTCTTCCCCAAAGTTTCTTGTGGAAACACACACACACACACACACACACACACACACACACACACACACACACACACACACACACACACACACACACACACACACACACACACACACACACACACACACACACACACACACACACACACACACACACACACACACACACACACACACACCCTAAATACAAAACAAATAAACAAGAACAAAAACCTCCAGAACACAGGTGTATAGCTGATTGAAAAATATAACTATTTAACTTGTGTGAGGCAAAAAATGTCATTTGTCACTTAGCTACTTTTTTTGTGGGGAGAGGGATGTATGGTAAGAGGAGGTTACAGAGTCTGACAGTTTAAAAGCTACTCAGATGATGAAAATACTTGGTACTACTAGGGATCTAATTAGTTACCTCACACTCACAAAGGTGCTGAGCTGGGAGAAAGCAGCTGCACCCCCAGCCAGGGTCCCCCTCCCCCATCCTGTAGATGTTCATGGTCTTCCTGTTTGGCAGTGGAGGGTGGGGGGAGATGTGGGAAGGTGATATGGGCAATGTAGGGAAGGCTGCTATGCAATAATTACTATTATAATCCTCAGCATTGACAATTCTTTCAAATGTACAAAATGTGATATGACAACCTCCTCTGAGCAAATTTAAAGTCAAGAAAAAAAAATACTATCATTGACAAATGGGAGATCATGTGTGAAAGGGAACCTGCTGATGGCACCACAGGCTGCACAGACTCTGGGATACAGAGGATGCAGCAGGTTTGCTTACAGACTCAGATGATGTCCTTGTCAGCATTCTGGAGAGTTGTGTATTTCTAGAATATATGACACCCCTGTCTTTATAGACAAGGAACCAAGAGGGTATGGTACGGTATGGGTCAAGGCTCTAGTGGATTCTAAATGGCTACTCAAGTCCACAGAGGGAAATTCACTGTATATACCACAGGCTAGAAGATTCTCAGCTGTACCATCGAGTATAGCTTTACTTACAGACTCCTAGGAGGAAATCCACCATCACAGAATGAGATTTTTTTTTTTGCAGTGACACTAAGAAGTGTTAGTAAATGCACAATGAAATGTGACAAAGCTTGGCAAAAAATGGAAAGTGATTTTTTTTTCTCTTTTAATCAGCTAAAAATGTACCTGTACTCCTATTGAAGACCTTATGGATACTTAAAAAAAATGCAAAGCAATAAACAAGAAAGCTTTATATGCTGAATGTTCACTTTGAGGGTGGGAAAGAACGGGACCTTTTCTGTATGAAGACTCAGTCAGGCCCTAATATTAGGAACCAAGAATGCTGACAACAGCCTGCTTATGCTGGGGAGAAAAACAGGATTGACTGACATTCTGTTTGTTAGAACAGATACTAAGAGAAGAGCCAGAACACAGAATACAGAAAGTAAAATGAAAAAGTATACATCTTCTGAGGTCAAAATGGAATCTGGCTATTAACTTCACAAAGCCTGCTCTCCCTGCACCCTCTCCACCCCCCACCAAAGAATGAAAGCAGGAGTGAAGAGCTGGGGTTCTTGGTGGTAGAGTGCTTCCTAGCATGGGTTGATCTCCAAACCCCAAACAAAAGTTGAGAGTGAATATGTGCAGCAAGTTAATAGCCCATGAACTTTTAGTTTCTGACAGACACACTAAAAAGGGAGTTTCCAAATTCTTAGGCAAAAATTTTTTCCCGCTAAGTGTCTTACAGCAGACCTTCAAGCCACAGGGGCTTGGCAGAACCAATTGCTGATATATGCTACATTCATGTCAGAAGAGAGCAATTATTAGAACAGAAGCCACAGAAATACAAAAATCTAGCTGCTATACATAAAACTAACTGGCAATAAATGGAGGGAAGGGGCACTGATCAGAGTGGCTTGAAATCTATTTTGTGGTACAAGGATTGAACCAGCATTGCTGATTGGTAACCCGACCAAAGTGGAAAATTTCAAGGGTAAGGGACTGAGTATTTGGAGATGTTAGGGGAGCATCTGTTTCTTTACAGCAGTCTTCTGTCACATGTAAATGAGATCATAGCACAGTCTCATTGGCAGCAGAGGTGGTCCTGCCTGATGGAAGGCATTCCCTGCCTTACTTGTGCCGCTTTTCTTTTGGCTACTCAAGAACTGGTGAGAACCCAAGTCTGTGATGTGAATAAGAAACGCCCAGCCACTAGTAATCAAGTGTTGTTGTTGTTTTCTAAATAGAAGAAGCTAGTACACAATGGAAAGCTCACACATCCATGTTGAAAATGAGTATTAAATAAATCTATGTAATGAGGGTGGCCCAGCAAGCCTCTGTCCACATGCCAGAATGTGCTAGGAGAAAGGACGCTCCTACTGAATTTTCTAAGTGTAACTAAGTCCCTTAGCTTCTAGGTAGACAGAGCTTTTGCCAACGAATACCAAGGAAAGAAAAGAGCTTTCCTCTTCTAGGACACCTGGCAGTCAATCCTGCTCTTAAGGTCACTACCAACCAAAAATGCAAAGCTTCTAGCAAGATGATGGGATAGGGTAGGGGGTGGACAAAGGAAAACAGGAGCAGAAAAATAGGAACCCTTCCACTGGCCCACCACAAAGAGACTTTTCCCAGGCACTATAGCTGGGACAAGAAGTCATCAAATCCAAGCAGGGACTGGCAACACAGGAAGGAACTTGGCATTCCACATTATCAAGACATAAAAGCATATTTATCTGCCTTGACTTTTATCTACTTATTTTCATCTAGCCTACTGCCTTTGGAGCCCATCCAGGAAGACTCCAGTTTTATGGGCAGCCACGAAGGATGTCTAGGTATATGAATGAAGGCACTCAAGCGGTTTTAGAGAAATCAGGCAGCAATCCCACCCACTCCCTTCACCTGTGGAGTTGGAGTTTCTTTCCCACCAGGGAGCTTAATGTTTGAAAGAAGCTGTGGTTATGTGTGGGAATTCTGATCCCCAGTCCCAGGAGGGAATACAAAAAGAGAATTCAACATCACCAAAACTGAAACACTCCACATCTCTGCCATCCAGGGATGGGCATAATTAAGCAGCAGATTTCAAAACAGTTATTAAAACAAGCACAACAGTAGCTGGGAGCTTTAAAAAAAAAAGTAAAATCACTTGTTCCTTATTAGATTCTTCTGTTTTCTCCTCCTCCCATTACAAATGGAGGTGAGACAAGACATTCTTCATTAAGAGAACAGTCCATAATTTTCCTTTAGAAATGCCTACATTTAAAAGTTGTTCCAAACTTTATTAACTTATAGTTCCTAACTCTTTACATATATTCTCAGCAATCCATCTGCACTATTTTACAGAGTAGGGTTACTTTTTTTCTTCCTTCTTTTTAAGCTGTTGTCTTTATTCCTTTTGTTGTTGTTGCTGGGGTTACAGGGGTAGAGAGAAGGGCTCCATTAAAAAAAATGGCTGGGGAGATTTCTGTTTAACCTTTTATGGAAGAAAAGGCGGCACGCAACTGTTTCCTCTGTGCACCAAACACTCCCCATGCAGTCACATCCTGACCTCAAACAGGCTCGTGATGACTCTCTGAAGCTTGAATCCTTCTCCCACAGCTTCCAAGTGAACAAATTTACCTTTTGCTGCTAAACTGATCATTTTTTAAAAATATCTCTATGTGTTTTTAAAATGTATGATTTCCCCAGTATGACAATAACATTTGAAGACTTTGCTTTTTACATGTTTTTTCTAAGTAAAAATTGTTTTAAACTTTCTGAAGTTTCAGGAACTTGTAGAAGTTTATTAGCAGGAAAGAAACAGCCGCCTATCTAGGATAAGATACGGTTAAATAAACCATCTTCAAAAACTGGCTTCCTACCCTAGAATTCCTGAGAATGCTTGCAAATTTTAAAGCAGGAAAATAAATGTTAAAAACAAAAACAAAACAAAACAAAAACACTGTTAAATGCTCCCAGAGTTAGTCTTCATCTAAAATATATATGTGTATGTATGCATATATATGTATTTGTATATGTATATATATAAATATATATACACACATGCACTTTTTGGTCTTTTTTTAAAAGTTTTTAGTTTTTTCCCTTTAAGCTTATGATGGAAGAACATTTTAGCTTCTCATGTTTATTTTTACATATTTCAAATCCCTCATTTATGTCTTGTAAACAAGAGGGGCTCTAGCACCCGGCTTTCACCGTAGTATCGTAAGGAACTCAACTAAGCCATAGTGCAGGCAAGGACCCAACAGGCAGGAGGAAGAGGGCAGGGCAGGACATGGCCGTGAACCAAGAGCGGCAGTGGACAGTCCCCAGTGGCTCACAGGAGACTTGAGATGAGCTCCTAGCCTGGGGACACTTAAGATTTAGCCTTCTGTCTGTAGATGTCTGAACACAAGCTGCGCCTCACCTGGAGGTTACCTGTCACAGATGAAAGGGTTCTGCTCAGTGCAGAGGTCAGTCAACAGGGGCTAGGAGACATTTTGTAGGAGGGCAAAGGTGGGAGGGGCATGGTGATAAAACTGAAGAGCAGGAGGAGGGCACAGTCAGTTTGAACAAGGCATCTGTGGGAACAAACCAGCACTGCACACTCAAGTTTGCCTACCCACCCGTGGGGAGCTCCCACAACCCCGCATGCAGGACTGCTCAACTTGAATTACGCCTGTCAATCTCTTTCAAGGCTAGGTTTATAATCAACAGAGCAAGCCAACAGAACTACAGAATTTCCCATTCATTGTTTCACAAAACCACTCTCATGTAAATAATTAGGTTGGTCTTTTTTTTTCCTTTTCCTTTTAACATACCCCTCCACCCACCTACACAAAGACACAAGCTGAAAGTCAAATACATTAGGCATTATTGTGTCCTTCACTGAAGATGCTAAAGAAAAGAAAAACTCCCTTGTCCTCAACAGCAGCGAGTTACAGTGATAGAAGTCTGCTCCCGCTAGGGGCTGGAATGGGCAGGTATTTGCTGGTACAGAATGTCGGCACTTCATGTTGAACAGTGTGATGCAGACTGGGACAATCACACAAGTGCTAGCACACTACCTGCACACCCCTCTTCCCCTCACCCCCCAGCTGCTTGGTGCAAAGGGGTTCTTGTAAGGTCTTCTGTCATTCTTCACAATAAGCAGTTTGATATATTTTGATTCCAACAAAGTACATACAAGTTGGTGATAACTGTGGATTAAATGTTGCCTCCTGTTCGGCCCAGAGAACTACTACATTGATGCTTAAAAAAAAAACAAAACAAAACCTCAATTTAAATACAAAAAAAAGGAAAAAAAGCAACATTACAAGGAAAAAAAAAGAGGTCAAAACCAAAAAGGTGCAATACTTAAAAAAGTCTTTGCTAAGTTATTCCTGCCTAAGCAAAACCACATACACAGGAAATACACAACACGGAGAAACAAAGGGAAACGCTTGAAGTACACACTGGTTTAAGAACATTCGTTAAGTAAACGTTTCTGTCAGTGATGGCCTGGTGTTGTAACACGCCCCGGCCTGGCACAGGTAGCGCTCAGCGCAAGAGGAGTAGGAGGAGGAGCAGAGAGGGAGGAGCAGAGAGGGAGGAGCAGAAGAGGAGGAGCTGCGATGCTTCCAGGAGGCTGCTCACAACTTACTGCTGTTGGTTTTCATCAGATGACAATGAGAACCAATAGAAGATTCAATCACATCACCAGACTTTTGACAAATCTCTCACACCTGATCACACAGGGAAGCAGGAACACAGCATCTCTGCTTCTGTGACATCACATAACTGAAAAACTATCTTTTGTTCCCAAACTAACAAAAAGGCCTGCATGAAACTGCACAAAGACCTCAATGCGCCTAGCAGCCACTCACTTTAAAAAACAGAAATGAACACACAGCTACCCCAAAGGACACGTCCTGCTCTCCAACTGTTGGACTTGGCAGTGCTCTGCTCTGCTGCTAGGTTGAGAGAAAAGCTAGAGAACCTCACACTCAGGCGAATGCGCAAATGGCAAGGAGCTCCCTGCTCAGACCATGGAAAAGCACGCTTCTCTTAATGCAGCCTGACCAAATGGCTTGAGTTGCAGCGGCTTCCCCGTGCGCGTGTGTTCTCATAGTTTAAAAAACTAAGAAAATAAAAAAGCCAATGCAGATGGCTGGCCGGCCAGCCAGCCTGCGGACTGTCAGCAATGCAGCTTTCTGAGAAATCAGGGTAGGGCAGGAGGAGGGCAGGACACAGGCACACACAGAGACAGAGAGGCAGATGCACGCGAATGCACATGGACACACGTGCACACACATACCAGAACGAGCATGCCTGGGCAGTTACATGTGCCAGAACACACTGGTATTTATCAACCAGCCAATCACAAATTTTTTCTTTTTTCTTTTTTTTCTTTTTTTAGGTTTTTTGTGTTTTTGTTTTTAAAGTGAGGCTCCGTCAAGTCTTCCCTCCCCCCTCCCCCAACAATTCTTTTGAATTTCCCTCCCACCCAAACATGGTAGACCTAAGGACGGAAACACACCCAGTGCAAACAAAGTTAAAAAGCTATTTTTTTCAGTATATATGTTTCTTAGCAACAACTTCCATATAACATGAAAAAAGTGAAAAACTAGAAACTAATTTTTTTAATTTTTTGTGTTTAAATTTAAATGGTATGTGTACTTGCTTCACATTGTCTTTCTAGGTTGGCGTTCATGATTCAAGTATTTCAAGAGTGATATGTTCTCTTTTTGGATTCAGATTCCAAACGAAAAACTGAAGTTATAAGGGAGGCAACTATGTGCTCAGACAGTCTGTCAATGACCCACCTTTTTTTTTTTTCTCTCTCCGTTTTCTTTTTTCCTTTTAAAAATGTATTTATTGCAAGTTGAAAAAAAAAACGAAAAGGTCAAGTTAGTGCTGCTGCTGTTCCAAAAAAGGTCACGAGGTCAGAGTTGAAAGTTCTAAGTTCAGATTGAATCCGACCCTCCTCCCAGAAGGTCACCAGGTAGTAAAGGAGCCGGGCTGCCCATCCTATGGGGATCTTCTACCGTTGGGACTCCCCATAAGCTAGAAGAATAGTTTGGGGGCCCCCACAACGAAGCGCCAGCAAGATCGGCCCCACTGCTGCCGCCAGCACTGCTGCTCCACTGCCCGAGCCCAGTAGACCCACCGAAAAGGTTCAGCGCAGGTCCAACAGGGTCTGACTGGTTCTGGCCGGTTTCCAGGGACTGCCACCCTGCGGTTGGTGCGCTGGGGGTTGCTGCAGGTGTAGGGGGCTGAGCTTGTGCCAAAAAGCGGCTAACTTCATCATCGGTGGCAAACTCAGCCAAGATGGTAGTGTTTCCCAACACACACCTGGATAGAGGAGGGAGAGAGGACTGTGGGTCTGGATCTGAGGGAAGCATACATGGGACAGGACACTCTTACCTCACCAGGCCACATTACCTGGATGAGCTATAGAAGGCAGAATCATAGACCCCACCCCAGGCCTACAAATCAGATGCTGCATTTCAACTGATGCAGAGCATCAGGCTGTCACCAAAGCTTGACAGTCAAAGGTATACAGAATTCACATAATGCAGACAGCACAGACATCAAGAAGGATGGGCAGGAGAGTACGTGGTACAGAGGGTTTTGAGTCCAAAACCAAGGACATGTAATGCTGTGCATGTAGGCGTTAGGCATGGGGACTATATCTTAGTGTATTTTCATCAGCTGTGAACTGTGGATACTGGGATGCTGGGCATGCTGAGAAGGGCAAAGGTGTACGGGAAATATCTGTTAGGGCCTCTCAAATTTTGCTGTGAACCTAAATATTTTCTTTAAAAAATCACATTTTTAAAAAAGAAGGTGGGTGCCAGTGGCTCATGCCTGTAATCCTACTCAGGAGGCTGAGATCTGAGGATCGTGGTTCAAAACCAGCCTGGGCAGGAAAGTCCCTGAGACTCGTATCTCTAATAAACTATTCAGAAGAAGCCAGAAGTAGTGCTGTGGTAAGAGTGGTAAGAGTGCTAGCTTTGAGTACAAAGAAGCTCAGCGTCAGTGCCCAGGCCTTGAGTTCAAGTCCCAGGACTGGCAAAAAAAAAAAAAAAAAAAGGAAGGAAGGAAGGAAGGAAGAAAAATGCACCTTAAAAACAAAAGAATCCATGTGCAGTAAAAGATCAATCGAAAGCATCAGGCAGGTCCTCACCAGACACCAAAAGCCCCTCAGGGGGACACACTGCCACCTCACCATCACTTGTTCATTCTGTGTAGTGCTTTACCATGGCAGCTGTGGCCGAAGGCAGGCAGCTCTTTCCTATCACCATTTTGGTGGCTGGGAGAGGAATGATCAAAGTCTGATCTAGTTCAATCTGTTTCAAGTAAAAATCCTGCTCCCTGCCAAGACCACAAAAATGTCATCATTATTTACAAAGAGGTCACCTCAAGCATCTTTGATTCTACCTGGAAAATGACAGCACTAAGAATATTACATTTCCATGGTATTTACTCACTACACTTCACAAGTTATTTACATTTGGAATTTTGATCACAAGCCTATGATACATGCAGAACAACATGAGCATTCTCAGATAGAAAGGACATGTCTCCTGCAAATGCATACAAGGAGGGATTATTTGTGCATGTTTGTGTGTGCTGGTAGCAGAATACTCACATGAGCATTTCATGTGTGTCAGTCTAGGTGGGCATGGGATGGAGTACTTACATGTGCAATGCAGTTTGGGCCTTGGCCGCCTCCTGTTTGGTGCTGTATCGGATCAGGGCAGTGCCCTGGGTTAGATTCAGATGGAATGTCAGCAGTGGACCATGCTGCATGCAGATCGTTCTCAAGGTTGACCCATCAATCTAAGAAGTAACAGTATTCATGAGATATAAGTTAGGGGTGGGACAATTTGACAATGTTTAAATTGTGGGTCTGAGACCCACATTCCCATTTTGCAAATAAAATATCTGCATAAATAAAGCTCAAAATGAATGAACAGTTTCTGTGGTCTGTTCTCCTGAAAAGATAAACAAGTGAGTGGAAATTAGAGTGATATCTTAGAACCTAAAAAGGCAGAAAAGATGGTAGAGTATAAGAATTTAAAGGAACATGTAAAGTTCTTGGGATCATTACTAATGTTTTATTTCTCTGCCTCCCCAGTAAGCAATTTCACAAAGAGACAAAGAAAAAAAACCAAACAAAACAAAACAGTTAGACACGTGGTATTCAGAACTGATAACTACCTAGCCTAGTTCATAGACTATTCATTCCAATACTGTCTTACTTGGACCACTTCAAGGAGAGACTACTTCTCTGCTCCTTCTCTGTGTCCTAAGCTGCCCTCAGGCAACTTGACCAAAGGTACAGTTGAAGTCAGGTCAACTAATGAGTTCAGTTATGCCAGATGTTGTGGCACAGGTTTGAAATCCCAGAGCTCAGAAAGCAGAAGCAAGAGAACACTAAGTTCTAGGCTACATATTGAGACCCTAATGCAAAAGCAAACAGAGTTTGACAAGACTCCTTCTGGATAAGCATTGTAAAAGTGGTGCTACAAAATCAATAAAGGCCCAGGGCTCCTGTTCCTTTCCCTCATTCAGATACTGTCTCAGTCACAGAGCAACCACAGTTTAGGGAGGGCAGTTTAGTGTGACCAAACCCGTCCCTAGAAATCCCACCACAGGGCATGTGGTGGTGAGAGCAAATCAGCGATGTTGTCTGTACTAGAGTAGAACAATGGCTGAAAATAAAAAGCATCTATGTGGCAGTGACAAAATCAATTCATTCCTTCTAGTGTAGAAATGGATGGTTATTTAAGCAGCATAAAAATGATTAATATTGAGTCTCAGGTCTTGCTGGATTAATTAGCAAAACAGGCACTCCCTTTCTCATTTTTGTTTTTGTGCTGACAGGGATGTTAGATAAATGCTCTACTACTGAGATAGATACATTCTGAGCCCCAGGTAGCTTTTCAGTGTGTAATTAAAACATCCCTTTCTACTTAGTTCTGGATTCTACTCTCTCATCCATACAGAAAATTACCTCTACTACACAGAAACCACTATATCATACTGCTCAACTCTGAGTGTTTTGTAAACTCCACAGATTTCCACCCATTTGATGGTGGACAGGAGGCTAAGTACCCCCTTTCAGAAGGTGGCTATATGTCTTAGAGGGAGGAGATACCTACTTCCTATATGCAGGACCCCACAGTGACCAGGAAACAAATGATTTTTCTTACATACCAATGTCCCCTATCTCCTAGTTTTCCTATTTCTCTCTTTTTGGCAGTACTGGGGTTAGATCTCAGGGGCTTTACCACATACAGGTACTGTTTTGTGCTTTTGCCATCTGGTCCTCCTACTTCTGCCTCCCAAGTAGCTGGGACTACGGGCATATTATCGTGCCCAGCTTCCCTCACTCTCAATACAGTTGAGTCCTCTCTAGAAAACCACAAGAAAGCACCATTACCTGTGGAGTGAGATTGTGAAGAACGAGCCAGTAACTAGGACGAACTGAGCCACCATCACTCCAGGTAGAGGCTGCAAGCGACCACAGACAAAGGATGAGGAATAGTAAAACAAAAACAGAACGCCCCCAACTCCAGAAACCATGTGGCAGAAATCTTTTTTGCCTCACCCTGACCCTTATATCCTGTGCCTTTCTCCTCGTCACGGACCCATATAGAATCTTTTCCCTATTTGCAAGACACTGTTTCCCTCCATGTTTACTCTTTACTCTGCTATTGGTCATTTTTAATTGAGAGGTCTGGGTCTCTACACCTTGTATTGTCGGCAACTTTCTAATCAAGAGATACAGACAACCAGTCTCCTTGGTGTGCCAGCCTCTTCACATCCTCCCCACTGTGCCAGCCCAGCGACTGCTGTAGGAGATCTCACCTGAGGCAAGCCGAGAGTCCTGGGTCCCCCACCCCCTGACGGATCGGGGTGCTGTGCTGCTCCAGGGAGATGCCGGTTTGGGGTTGGTCAAGCCGGGAGGTGGGCGGGGCAGCGGTGTAGTGTTCCTGGAGGAGATGTGGTTTTTCCACATCTTGTTGGAGAGATGAGTGGGGTTGTGTCCTATGGGATCTGGGGACCACGTGGATTTGTAATCAGGGAACTTTGCTGTGAGAAGAGAAGATTCAAGAAGCAATAGGTTAGATGGGGCAAGTCTGTCCACAGATGTAAACAAATCTTGCTTCCACACAAATATGTATACAATCCTATTCGAAAAAGTTGTTCTCTGAGCTTACTGAACAAAAAATTTTCAGTAATATTACTGTGACTTTACAAAGTTTTCATAAAAACTGAAGATTTAGTAAGATAAGTAATTCTAGGAGTAAGTACTCCTAAAGCTGTCAAGCTTATGATATGATTAGAATGTCAATACTAGCACAACTAAATTATCCTATGAATGCTTCATGCCAAAAGTACATTAAAAATTAGCTTTCTAGGATGGGAATGTGGTAGAGTGCTTGCCTAGCCTGCATGAAGCCCTGGGTTCAATTCCTCAATACCATATAAACAGAAAAGGCCAGAAGTGGCTCAAGTGGTAGAGTGCTAGCCATGACCAAAAGCTCAGGGACAGTGCCCAGGCCCTGAATTCAAACCACAGGACTAGCAATTTAAAAAACCACCACCAACAAAAACCCACAAATACTAAGGGCTTATTATCTTTAAGATATTAAATCAATGCTAAGGTTTATAATACAGTGATCCTCAAGAGCTTCCAGTTCAGATGGGAGATGGAACAGTGGGATAACTGGTAACCCTGGCAACAGCACAATGTTCAATATGCAGAGGATAGTCTTTGCTAGGCTGCCGGCAGAGGCTTTGCAGAGACAGATCTGAAGAATTCAGATCACGGGACCAGTTCGGTAAAGCAGGAAAATGGGAGATAAGGTTTAACATAGGATCTCCAATACAGAGTATAATCTCAGCCAATTTTGATTGAATGTCACATTTGCAGGGGTAGGGAGGTAAGGAGGTGATGTGGAAAGCTAGAGCAGGGTAACCTGCAGGGGAGTTTCTGAAGCAGGTTCAGCACAGGGTTTATAGAAGGGTGATGGAAAACAAAATGGAGCAGGAGGAATGGGTAGTGAAGACTATGAGTCAGGATACAATCATGCCTGGATGCAGGAAACAAAGAAAGGAAGGAATGGGAAATACTAAGATTCTGTGACAAAGTGAAGCCTGGGAGCATTATTTAAAAAAATAAGGGTATTCATTAAAAAGAAAAGATAATTTGAAAGTGAATGTTCAACTGTAGAGAAATACCTAGGTCAACTTGAGATATGGGCACTTATAGACGGAAAAAGAGTTGGATGAAAATGAGCTGGAAGGGAAAAAGATCAGAGGCTCGAGGTCCAGGCACATTTCTGGGTATGGAGCAAGATTTTATCTCAAAAATAATCAGTGTGAGCCAGGCACCGGTGGCTTATGCCTGTAATCTAGCTACTCAGGAGGCTGAGATCTGAGGATCACGGTTCAAAGCCAGCCGGGGCAGCAGAGACCGTGAGACTCCTATCTCCAATAAACCACCAGAAAACCAGAAGTGGCGCTGTAGCTCAAGTGGTAGAGCGCTCGCCTTGAGCTGAAGAGCTGAGGGACAGCGCCCAGGCCCAGAGTTCAGGCCCCACGACCAACAAAAAAAAAAAAAAAAAAAAAAAAAAGGAACAAAAATAACATACTAAAATATAAAAATTAAATAAAATATTAAATAGATAGAATAAAATAGCTGGGTGCTGGTGGCTCATACCTGTATTTCTAGCGTCTCAGGTGGCTGAGATTTGATGATTGTGGTTTGAAAAGCCAGCCTGAGCAGGAAAATCTGTGAGACTGTTATCTTTTGTTAACCACAAAAAAGCCAGAAAGGCTCTAGTAGCATAGCACCAGTCTTGATTAAGGGATAAAGCCCAGATCCTGAGTTCAAGCCCCAGTAGCAGTATAAAAAAATAATGAGTAAAATAAAATTTAAAGCTAGCCACCAGTGGCTTACACCAGCAATCCTAGCTACTCAGGGGGCTGAGATCTGAGGATCATGGTTCAAAGCTAGTCTAGGCAGGAATATCCATGAGATTCTTATCTCCAATAAACTCAGAAAAAGCTGGAAGTAGAGCTGTGGCTCAAATGGTAAAGTGCGAGCACTGAACACAAAGAGGCTCAGGGATAGCACCTAGGCCCTGAGTGCAAGTTCTAGGATTGGCAAAATAATAACTGTTATAATTAAGGTGATTACAGAAGGATTACTGTTTCATAAATCAGGTAACAAGTACATTTCTTTTTGGGAAATGTCACCCCTTCCTTCGCTTTCCCCCAATTTCCTCATCCTATACATCTACAAGATCTTTAGTTCATTTTCAATGTAGTGTTTAGTGAGTACCATTGCTGCATTTGTTCACCCTTTGTATTACCATTTCTGTGTCCTCTCTTACCCTCCCCCAAAGGCATATAAATGAACACACAAGACAAAAAAACAGAAGCAAAAAAAAAAGCAAAAACAAACACCATCTCCACCAACAACAGCAGAAATTCATTTAGTTTCCTGGGAATTCACTTAACTAATTATTACTTAAATGTTCACACGTATAGAGAGGCATTTCACCTTTTGGTTTCTCCGCTAAGAGTATCCTCCTTTAGTCACATTGTATATGAATGTAACATGTAAATTAGTCCTGCAAAGTATAATGCTGGGTGGTTATGTGAAACACCGGATTTCTCATGTGTAATTTAGGCTCATACTTGAGACATTTTTTTTTTTTTTGGCCAGTCCTGGGGCTTGAACTCAGGGCCTGGGCACTGTCCCTAATCTTCTTTTGCTCAAGGCTAGCACGCTACCACTTGAGCCACAGTGCCACTTCTAGCTTTTTCTGTTTATGTGGTACTGAGGAATCAAACAGAGGGCTTCATGCATGCTAGGCAAGCACTCTACCAGTAAGCCACCTTCCCAGCCCTTGAGACACATTTTAAGAATTTTTTTTCCTTTTTCTTTTTTGAGAGAGGATCTTGCTATGTAGCCCATGTTGGCCTTGAACTTGAAGTCCTGCTCAGCCTGAGTGCTGGGATTATAGGAATGTATGACTATAGCTAGCTCGTATCAGATCTTTGAGTCTGAGTCGGGATTGTAACATAGTCTACTCATAGCATTATGTAAAGGTCAAAGGTTGACTTCAAATCCTAGATTATATCCATTAAGCCAACAAGTACTTCTGGTCAAATTAACCAAGGCCCTCCCCTTCTTTGGACTTTTTCCATCTCCCTTGTTTTTGTCTATAAGCTAAAGGATTTCTAGGGAAGAGCAAGCTGTTATTGGCTGCCACAGGAATAATAATGTGGACTTAACCATCTCTTCCCATGTCCCTTGATTCCTTGGCAGATTTGTCAAGGGAAGCATTTGTGTCAATCAGGTCACAGGTCCTGCCTCTTTGTGCACCCAGTGCTCAGATTCTATCACTTCTGGCCTTGAGTCAAAGTTGTAGCTTTTTTGCTTTCTTCAAGGTGATGGCAAAGACTTCTGGACTTCCTCTATCACTGGCCTCCTGTAAAAGTATTCCTTAGGAAACTAATGGCAAGTGCTAACCAAGGGAAGAAATGACTCTCATACCTGAAGTGCTATGAACGTTGGTGAAGGAGTTGTCAGAGGCACTGTAGGGCCAGGCACCAGGTGAAGGCAGCGAGGTGTTGAGGGAAGAATTAGACCCTTGAGGTGACAACAAGAAAATATGGAAAATTAAATGTCAGTTGATCCAGTGAAAAAAATACCTAAAAAATATGCCTAAAAAATAAAAAATGTGAAAAGTAAACTGTTTCTATTTTCTGGTTACATTATTAGGTACCTGCATGGCTAAGGCTGACTTGTATAAAAATGCCGGGCGGAATCCACGCAGAGGATATGGCCGCCTACCTGTGGTGTTATCCCGCAGCAGTTGGTGGTCAGTATCTACAATGGGAGATGTGGCTGTACCCCCCAGCACACTTCCTGGGGTGACATAGGGATCAGATTCAGGGTCAATATTTTGGATACCTTTCCATGGCACTCCTGGTTGGAATTCTGAGACAAGAAGAGCAAATGTTAGGGAAAAGAGGTTGTCTTCAACCCCTCTCCTCTCATCCCTCAGCACCACCATCTTCCCCTCCCCCCATAAAAAAAAGAAAAATAGATCTGTGAAAAGTCTAAATTATGAAACTATTTTCATCATAAAGTTAAAAAAAAAAACTTTGCCTGAACATATACTCTTGCCAATAGCACTTCATTGTAGCATAAAAGTCTATCTGGGGTTAGGAAGGTGGCTCAGTGGTAGAGTGCTCGCCCTGCATGCATGAGGCCCTAGTTTCGATTCCTCAGGAACACATACTCACAAAAAGCCAGAAGTGGTGCTGAGGCTCAAGTGGTAGAATCCCAGCCTTGAGCTGAAGAGCCGAGGGACAGTGCCCAGGCCCAGAGTTCAGGCCCCATGACCACCACCACCACCAACAAAAAAGTCTGTCCATGTGGCTACTGTGGTTGTAAACTGGAAAGAGACAGGTACTTAATCCTCCTGCTCCCAGGGAGCTACAAGCAGGAAAGATGAGTAGGCCGAGAACTGGGAGAAAATCTGAGCCTTTTCTGTTTTCCTTACTATCATTGGTCAAAATACACAAGAAAATTAACCAACAAAAAATTTAATTCATATGACTTCTGCCACACAGGAATAATAAGGAGGAATAATTTAGTTTATCATGAGAAAGCCTAAATTTATATTAAAGCTTATCATGTTTTTATTGGTTAAGTTATATTTAAAGGTATGTAATAGAATTAATAAACTATCTTCCTAATCAAATTGAAGAACAATATATGTGGACGTGTATATCACACATATATGAATATATTTTTAAAATTTTTGTATTGTTATTATAAAGGTGATTTACAGAGAGGTTACGGGTTTTGGACAATTTCACCCTGAATAGGATATACTATCTCATCCTTCTCTAATAAAACTATATAGATATGCCACAAGTATGTATGTACAGAAAGAAGTATGTATATGTGTGTGTATGTATGTACATGTGTGTGTATAATATAATCAGTTGATTGGATTTTTTTTTTGTTTTGGTTGTGGGGCTTGAACTCTGGGCTGGGCACTGTCCCTCAGCTCTTCAGCTCAAGGTGAGCACTCTACCACTTAAGCCACAGTACCACTTCCAGTTTTCTGGTGGTTTATTGGAGATAAGAGTCTCATGGACTTTCCTGCCTGGGCTGGCTTTGAATCTCCATCCTCAGATCTCAGCCTCCTGAGTAGCTAGGATGACAGGTGTGAGCCACTGGCACCTGGCTTGGATTTTTATTTATATATTTTTTAAATTTTTATTATTAAGGGGCTTGGAAGGTAGCTCAGCGGTAGAGTGCTTGCCTTCCATGCATGAGGCCCTGGGTTCGATTCCTCAGCATCACATAAAGAGAAAAAGCCAGAAGTGGCGCTGTGGCTCAAGTTGTAGAGTGCTAGCCTTGAGCTGGAGGGCTGAGGGACAGTGCCCAGACCCAGAGCTCAGGCCCCATGACCGGCCTAAAAAAAAAAAAAGAATGCAGAAAAAAATTTTATTATTAAGTAGCTGTACAAAGAGATTATAGTTCCCTAAGTCAAGTTATAAGTACAATGCTTCTTGATCAAGTTATTCTTATTTTGGCTTTACTAAATTTTATAATTTCCCTACAATAAAGTGAAGACAGAAAAAATTAAATAATTTCAGTGTATTCATCACTGCATATCTACAGCCTAAGTAATAATAAAATCTCTAATCAACTGACTAAGGCCTGTATTCCAGGCATTCTATTCCCAGCTACAAGGTCATCTTCTACATCTCCAGAGGCCCCCGTAGTCAAGATTTTCCATCTTCCCTTAGCACATGCCCCGCCTTCCTGCCCTTACTAGACAATAATTACTGAATTGAAAAAAGAAAGCATGGAATTCAGTTAAGTGTATTGCAAAAACAATGTGATTAGAACCTGAACAAATGCTATTCCAGAAAAAGCATTTCCTGGACAATACCTGGAGGCCAACTGGCATTGCTGGATTTACTTCCAATTTTATTTGTTGGTGGAGATTTGGCAGGTAACCAGCTATCACCAGCAGGACCCGTATGGCCACCCAGCGTGTCACCTGGGATGATATCAAACTGGTTGTATGGTGACCCTCCTCGGGTTTTACCAGGGGCCACTATAGCGCCTGAGGAAAGAGAGAGGTAATTAGTTAACTCAGAAATAGAGGATCTGTTCAGAAAGCACTCTGTTAATATTTTTATTGTTTTTTCTTTCTGAGTAATGGAGATTGAACAAGGGGCTTCCATTTGGTACGCAAATGCTCTGACATTTGAACTGTCTCAGCCCCCAGATGAAACTTTTCTTTTTTCCAGAGGACCTTAAATACAGTTTTCTGAAGCATGTGGAATAAAGAGAACACTGGAATATGAGGCTGCATGGGGCACTTACCTCATAATTAAGGTGGAGATGGCCTTAACAAATCATCTTACCTCTCTGAGCTTCTCAATTTCTTATGTAACTCAGAGGCCTACATTTTTTTTTCTTGGTGCCAGTACTGTTGCTTGAATTCAGAGCACTGCCTTATTCTGCTCAAGGATGTCACTCTACCATTTGAACCATGCTTTCCATCCAGCTTTTTGGGGGGTTAATTAGAGATGAGTCTCATAGACTTTCCTGTTGGCTTTGAATCACAGTCCTCAGACCTCAGCCTCCTGAGTAGCTAGGATTATAGGGTTAAGCCACCAGTGCCCAGCTTCATCCTCACTCCTGAATGCTGAATGGTTCTTTTAGTATGAATCCCCTTAGGAAATCAATGAGATGTTCATATGCTGCAAATCATACCATGATCACCAGAATTTCTATGCTAATCACTCCAGTGAGAAATGGGAAGCTTTTTTTGGGGGGTGGGGGGTCAGTCATGGGGCTTGAACTCTAGGCGTGGGCACTGTCCCACTTGAGCCACAGTGCCACTTCTGGTTTTCTAGTGGTTTATTGGAGATAAGAGTCTCATGGATTTCCTGCCCAGGCTGGCTTTGAACCACCATCCTCAGATCTCAGCCTTGATTACAGGTGTGAGCCACTGGTGCCGGGCTATGGGAAGGTTTTTAAATGACATCTCTACAGATGATACCTACCCACATTTCTTAAGTGCTAACTTAGCTTTAGATTAGCTAGAAGCAGCAGGCAGGGAGTCCAATAGAGAGAAAGGCATCTGCTATTGCTTTAAATTCCAAGGCAATGAGATGGAATTCCTGTCCAAGGGTCCTTGCCAGCAAAAGGCCAGTAATGAACTCTGCAGCTCTGAGACCCAGGGCCTTACACAGGAAGAACAGCAAACCCTTTGTCTCAATGTTCCTGAGGGCATTTCTGAGATTTTTCTGGTGCCCCTGCTTGTATTTTATATGCTATGTGGAGGGAAAAAGTTCAAGTTTTAACATTTCCTTAAGTCAGAAACTAAGAAAATATGTTTTACTTTAGATAAAACATTAGGTACCTGTGAGATGTCATTCTACTAATTTTTCTCAATGAATCTCCTATATTATGTTACTCTGTAGTCTTAGGATGCAATTCATGAACAGATTAAAAAATTATTTCTAGCATGATGTATTAAAATACATGTGTAAATATTGAATTAGATAATCTGTTTGGTTTGGCCTAAAAGGAGTGTTATCAAAACTATCTCCTAGCTCAGCTAAGAAGATATTTGCTTTTCTCAAGCCAATGCCTGAAAGTTTGGCTCATAGGCACATTTATGGTCAAGTAGTAGGAAATGAAAACCTCAATTACCTCAGGGAATGCTTAAGGAAATGGGAAAAACAAAAACAAAAACTTGTCTACCAGTTCTAAAAGAGGCAAGAGGAGAGTTTATTGAAATTTCAGTTCATAGTCTTTTCTGTCTGTCATGATCCTCACATCTTAGACACTTTGAGCAGCTAGGATTATAGTTGTGAGCTACTAGCATTGGCTTAAGTTTTTTTTTTCTTTTTTGTTTTTTCCAGGGCTGAGGACCGAACCCAGGGCCTTGAGTGTGCCAGGCAGGCGCCCTTCCGCTGAGCTAAACCCCCAGCCCCTGGCTTAAGTTTTATCATTTCAACAAGTCATTCTTGATTTTCATCATGCTTGGGGTTGGCAGGCAGAGAAATCCATGTGACTCCTTCCTTAGACTTCTTGATGGTCTTATTAAAGAGGGCTGACAATGAGAACCTGAAGTCTGCAGACTGAATGAGCCTTTTAAGAGCCAAACACCTATTCATACTTGGTTTTCATGGAGACCTGATATGTGAAACACTGTCAAATGAAACAAATAGAAATGAAGGGTGAGAGAAGGGTAAGACCGCTTATCTGTTTACTAGGGAGATGAGGAAATTTCCAGAGAATTATGGAGAGGAGGAGCCAAGTCAATTCACCACAAAGCCTGCAATGTACTCCAGTGCTGTCCCACAAGACTGCTATTCACGAGGAAGAAGCTTTGTGAAAAACTCAAGCCTCATAGAGGGGAAGGTGGGGGGGACAAAGGAGGAGGCTACAATGCTTGATTAGAAATGTGCTCATTATCTTGCCCATGTAATTGTAATCCCTCTGTACAGTATTTTCACAATAAAAAAAATAAAAGAAAAGAAAAAGAAAAACTCAAGCCTCATGTATTCTGATTAGTTATCTTTCAGAGTTTAAAAGGCGCATGCCTGTAATCCTAGCTACTCAAGAGGCTGAGGCAGGAGGATCATGGAATTTGAGAGCAGCCTGAGCTACATGGCAAGACCACATTTCAAAACAAAAGCAAAAAAAACTTCAAACAGTATTTGGGATATTTGGTGAGGGGAAGGCCGCTAGGGGTCAGGGGCTCTGCTTATAGTGACTGTGAGGTGGCTCTCACCGTTTTTGTGCATGGAGGCTTCCTGTGTGGCCACAGAGGGCAGTCCTTCCATCATGGAGGTCCACTGTTTGAAACGAGACTCAGTCCCAGCCTCCTTCCCACCAACCATGCCATAGTCCATACCGCCAGAGCTGAAGCCTGAAATGGAGAACCAGGGTTATCTCTTTCCTGTATTTCTCACATTAATGCCAATTCTCAGTCAGAACCCATGAACAACACCATCATTCGCAAGCTAATTTATAAAGCCTCGATTCAAAACTCTGATCTTGGCTCATGCTAAAAAGATGTCGCCTCTTTGTTAATGTGTGAAAAGGTATGTCCTTGCCATCTAATTTAGTCCATTCTCAGGGCCTGTGTGTACCTACTTTGTCACCAATTAAGCATTTATGTCACAGTCCACTGGAAAGCACTCTGCAGCTGAAATGGAGAACACAAATAGAAGAATATATGGCAGCAGCAATGATGGGTTGGCATGGGTACTTTGGAGAGAAAAGGCCAATAAAGCTCTGACTCATGACTTATACCAAGTGTGTTTAGGGAATGGTGAGAGGTTCAATGGGAAGCAATTCCCTGTCTATGGAGAAGTAAAGAGAAGTAACAAGAAGTAAGGAAGTGTAGCGGAGACGGGGAAAGCCATGTCACGGAAAGCCTTTACATGTTAGGCCTAGGAGGGCAACTAGGTTTGTGTTTTAGAAAGAAAACTGCCAGGGTGAGGAAGGGACACATGGGGTTATGGCAGAATCTGAAAGACCAATTTGAAAGTCTTCTCATGAAGATCCTAGAGCTAGAAGATGCAGTTAGGGAGAGGTTCCAAGTTCACGGTGTGATAAGCCCTGCTTAAGACCCAGTTGTAGGGATCTTAGCAATAGTCACAGTGAGCACATTCCCCAACGTCCCACCACACAGCACTGCAGAGGTGAAAGCACACAAACACTGGTAAGAATCTCACGGGGCTTCTCATCTTGTTTTCCACTTGAGCAACAATGTACATAAGGATTCTTCAGCCAGGCACCAGTGGCTCACGCCTGTAAGATCTGAGGACTGTGGTTCAAAGCCAGCCTGAGCAGGAAAGCCCATGAGACTCTTATCTCAATAAACTAACAAAAATTCGGAAGGAGAGCTATGGCTTAAGTGGTAGAGCACTACCCTTGAGGAAATAGCAGCTTAGGAACAGTGCCCAGTTCCTGAGTTCAAACCCTAGGACAAGGAAAAGAAAAAAAAATTTTTTTTCAAATTGACTCTCAAGAAGTGAAATTAATGCCAGGCACTGGTGGCTCATGCTTGGAATCCTGGCTACTCAGGTGCTGGGATCTGAGGATTGCAGTTTGAAGCTAGCCCAGGCAGAAAAGTCCCCATGAGACTCTTCTCTCCAACTAACCACTCAAAAATCAGAAGTGGAGTTGTGGCTCAAAGTAGAGCGTTTGCCTTGAGCGAAAGAGCTCAGGGACAGCACCCAGGGCCTGGGTTTAAGCCCCACAACCACCAAAAAAAAAAAAAAAAAAAAGTGAAATTAAAGAGTGCAGGGATGAAGAACAAACAGCCACTGAGAAATGATAATGATGGAGAATGAGTGGAAAGCCAGTGGTGGTAACAGTACTTAAGATACTTTATCAAAACCAAAGTTCCTGAGAACCAAGTGCTTTCCTTGTATTTCTCTAGTTCCCAAATTCATGGCCTTCACCCCATTCAAACAAGCCATTTAGTTCAGTTCAATCCATATTCATCAGAGCCTAATTCATGCCAGGCTCTGAATTGGGAGCCAAGGTACAAAGTAGAAAGAACATGTCTCTTGCCTTTGCTCAGACTTATTTTAACAGAACATGCCTTTTACTTACCATTCTTGCAAGTACAACTGACCTCATCTGTTTCTGTCACAACCTCATTCTCCACCACACACTCCTTAAGTCATCTTCTATTCATCACTACTACCTGGCTCAGTTCTTTTTTTTTTTTTTTTGTCGGTCGTGGGGCTTGAACTCTGGGCCTGGCCGCTGTCCCTCAGCTCTTCAGCTCAAGGCGAGCGCTCTACCACTTGAGCTACAGCGCCACTTCCGGTTTTCTGGTGGTTTATTGGAGATAGGAGTCTCACGGTCTCTCCTGCCCGGGCTGGCTTTGAACTGCGATCCTCAGAACTCAGCCTCCTGAGTAGCTAGGATTACAGGCATGAGCCACCAGCGCCCAGCTGGCTTAGTTCTTATATCCTCCTAAGACTAATTACGTCTCTACTTCCTTTCTCTCTTATATACACTTATTTTGTTGTGCACTGAACACAACTATGGGTTTTGGTGGTGTCACTCAGTGCCTGGCATGAATGAAGCTTCATCCCTAACTCTACAGGCAGAGTGGGGGTCTGGAGGACTACTTTTATAACAGAAACATCTCCCTATAACTGCTGATCCTTCTACAGTACCATGCCAGTACGAACATCTTAGATATGCATTTCTCTTCTTCCATGTTTACAATTCCCATGCCACAGCACTATTCTTCACTAGGCATACCAGAAGAATAGTATACAATTTGATACATTTTTATGTTTTTATTATTCATTAATTGTTAGTATTGGAGCTTGAACTCAAGGCCTTGTCCTGAGCTTCAATGGCTTTACTTTATCACATTAGCCATACTTCCACTTTCTGCTTTTTGCTGGCTAATTGGAGTAAGAATTTTATGGATTTGTCTGCTTGGGTTGGCCTCAAACTGGCTTAGAACTGCAATTCTCAGATCTTGGCCACCTGAGAAGCTAGAATTATAGACATTAGCCATGAGTAACTAGTTAAAATTTGATATGTTAAACATAAAAATAAAAAGACAAAGAAAATTGTTACTGGAAATGCCTTTTTTCTTTTTGCAGCACTGGAGTTTGATTTTCGGGATTTATGTTTGCTAGGTTGACACTCTACCCCTTCAGTAGTCATACATATAAGATGGGAACAAAGTTGGACACTGGTGGCTCATACCTGTAATCCTAGCTACTCAGGAGGTTGAAATCAGGAAAGTCTGTGAGACTCTTATCTCCAATTAACCATCAGAAAACCAAAAACTGGAATTGACACTATGGCTCAAAGTGGTAGAGCACCTTGAACAGGAAAAATTCAGGGACAGCACCCGGGCTCCAAGTTCAAGCCCTACCACTGAGAAAAAAAAAAAAGGGGGGGGGGGACAAGAATTATCACATCATTTAATTATCTGGATTTCTTTTCAGATATAGGTCCTTCCCTCTGGCTCAATAACAATACAATTTGTTCATATCTGAACATGTAGATATGTGTTCAATTTTGCTAAAAGCAAAAAATAGGAAACTACAAAAGAATCAATGAGGATTGCTTCAGCAGCTATTCTATTTTGAATTGTGTGTGTGGTACTGGTATTTTTTGGGCAGTTGTGGGGCTTGAACTCTGGGCCTGGGCTGGGGTTTGACCTAAGGGCCTTGAACTTGCTTGGTTTGCTTGCTCAGCAAATACTTCATCACTTAGGTCATGCTCCAGTTTGGCTTTTTTGCTACGGTCTGAACCATTCTTCCAGTTCTGGCTTCTTGCTAGAACCTTGATACTCAGATCTCCTCAGCCTCTAGAGTAGCTCGGATTACAGTCTTGAGCCACCAGTGCCCAGCTCTTGTTTAGTTTTAACTTTTATTTTGAGTCACTGTTGCCTTACTGACTTGATTCTGCTTACAGCACATTTCTCATTTCTAAAAGCGTTATGATTTGCCTGCCAAAAAATTCTTAATGAATGTCAAAAGTATAGCCTTACTTGTGCTAATTCTATTTAAATCCTATGAAATCATAACATTAGATAAGTTTTTTTATCTGCCTTAAAATTTTAGTTTTTCATTTTTCCATGGCAATTTTATCACTTGAGTCAAACACTTCAACTTGTACATATTTTTAATAGATTACAACATAAGCCATTTGTAGCAATCACAGCACATGCAAACACTTCAATTGGCTTTCAAAACCTGCTGTTGGAAGGAGAGCAGTTTGGCCTTTACAAACAAGTTACACTATTAGGCTATGTTAGAGCCAGAGCGGCTGGCCTGTCTTTGCTATGTACTAGTTGTGTGGTGAGCCTGGGAAAGCAATCAGGGCTTGAGAGCCTCAGACTTCACAATTTCATCTGCAACCAGGGAGAAGAACTGTTTTCTGCCTTGTAACCTTGTACAGCTATTGTAAAAATGAAGGGTCATAAGAGTTCAACTCCCATTAGAGGCTTAGACAAGTGGATTTTGAAAAAAAGGTTCTTTTGACTATGACCAACATACCAGAACCATATCCAGGGATTGGCCCTTTGGTCTGAAGGTCTGGTAGCCCCACATTCAGTGCGTTGGGTACCATGTTGTCCAGATGTGGCTTGGGCCCAACCGGATGAGAGGGTGAGTGCTTCATGCTCGGCGGCCGCTGTTGCTGCTGTTGCTGCTGCTGTAGTGCGCTCACCATTCGAGCCAGCTGAAGGCATAGCAGCCACATCAAGGAGGGGCCCAGGAGAAACAGAGACACACGATAAGCCAGTGCTCCAAATATCTCTCTAGTGGTTAAGCCAAGAGGCAGTCTCAGAGCCCCTGGGAGACCCTCCCCACCGAGGTACCTGCTGCTCTTGCTGCTGACGCACTGCTTGAGAAATCTTTCTCTGGTTCTGTAGCAACTGCTGCTGCTGCTGCTGCTGCAGGAGAAGCTGACAAGCCTGCAAAACCCAGAGAGAAGAGAAGAGGGGTCCAGGGCTTCCTAAGACTGACTGGCTGAGAACACTGGAAGGGTTTCGACTGCAGCGCAAATCACTGGTCAAAAGCATCGGTAAGGGAGGCACTGATGAATTCCTGGTCTACCGGTTAAGTTTACTGTCAGGCGGAGTGATATAGCAACCTTAAAGCATGCTCAGTCACTTGTATACAAGTTTGAACATAAAAACTAACAAACATAAAAAGTGACAAAGACACAGAATATAGGAAGCTAATGACCTTTTTAGCTACAGGAAGCGCACTTGCTACTTACCAACTGGAACTGGGGGATTTGTGGAAGCTGGCTCAGCATGGCAATTTGTTGAGGAGATAACTGGGGCCCCACGTTGAAAAGACCTGGATTCAGGCCACTGTTGGGAAACTGCTTGAGCATTGAGGCAGAAACCTAGTCAGAAAATAGGATGGGGTAGGTTTCTTAGAAATTATCAAAACATTTTTTCCCCTCCAATAAGAATTTTGACAGAATTAAAGCAAGTACTGTGAGTTTTTTTCCCCCCCTCAAAAATATTTGTGAGAATGAAATCGAAACATCAACACTTTGTGTTTTGAGATGGGCTCTTTCTATATGGCTCCGAATGGTCCCGGACTCCTTGACTCAAACAATCCTAGACTATCTCTGGCAGTGAGATTTTCTTTTGACTTTAAAATTTTCTACAATAAAAGAATAATTTAAAATTAGGAAAGTGTCTTCAAGAAAAAAATTATAATTGAAAAACTATTATTAGAAATATGCCATAAAACAAAATATACCAAACAGCACAGAACTACTGAACACTTCCAAAAAAGTGTTTCTTTTTGTACAAATAAGAACAATATATAAATAAGAAACACAGAAAGCCTGTGGCAAAGAGCCTGGAGGTTACTGGACTGGGTGGCTCCTTCTCTCTGGTTTTCTGGAGTGAGCCAGGCAAGGCTGCTGGTAGCACTGGTGACAGAACTAAGGACTTCCTCCCATTTCTGACCAATCACTGAAGGTGCCTTCAGTGGGTTGAAATGAGATTCCCTGCACCATCATCTATGTAATTGGCTGCTCAGCCAGGCCAATGAGAGCAAAGATAACACTCTCCTCTGGAGTGGAACACAGCACTGATCAAGAGTTCAGCATTAGTGGGGCATGGTGGTGAGTACCTCTTGTTCCAGCTACTCAAGAGGCTGAGGCAGGAAGCTTGTTTGAGCTCAAGAGTCCTGGACACCATTTTGGGCAAAACAAAAGATCCCATTTATAAAACACCCAAAACAAAACTAGGTGTTGTGCTAAAGCAGCCTGCCTGGGCAGTCCAATTTCCTAGCGGCTTTGTTTCCACCAATGCAAAGATGTGGATGACACCACTACCGAACGACTCAAATGCTTGTCTGAGCTCCTACAAGACTTGCTGGACTTGTGGCAGATGTGACAATCGTGCAAATGGAACACACACTCCAAAGTTCCCCCAAATAACAACCGTTTTTCATGGAGGCACACATTGGAGTTACATTGGCTACAAGCCGAGGGGCACCCACATTTCCAGCAATGGCCACAGCTAGCTGAGAAGCTGGATGGATTCTCCCTCACAGTCTCCAGTGGGAAGCAACTTGCTACCACTTTGTTTAGATTTGTAACTATCAAAGAATGAGAGACTAGTTCTGTTGTATGAAGTCACAATTTGTAGTAAGTTGCTGTGGCAGCCCTAAATGTCTTTAAGTGTAAAGCACAAATCCAGTAAGTGCATTAAAGAAAGTAGAATTTCAGTAATAATGTTAAGCACTAACTACATGATAAAATAATATTTTAGATAGACTGTGTTAAAGAATATATAATTAAATATAGTTAAAGGGTAGTGTGTATAACGATGTACACTGCTAAAATTTGTTTTAAGCTGGGAGCTGGAGGCTCATGCCTGTAATCCTAGCTACTCAGGAGGCTGAGATCTGAGGACTGTGGTTCAAAGCCAGCCCAGGCAGCAAAGTCCCCGAGACTCTTATCTCTAATTAACCACCAGAAAACCGGAAGTGGTGCTGTGGCTCAAGTGGCAGAGCACTAGCTTTGAGCTGAAGAGCTGAGGGACAGTGCCCAGGCCCAAAGTTCAAGCCTCACAACCGAAAAATGTTTTATTTTTTTGTGTTCTCTTCGTTTTTACATTTTGCAATTCAAGTTTTAGTACATTATCTGGTTTATGTTGTATTTTAATTAAACTGCATTGCTCTAATCATGAAGCAATTTCCAAATTCCTTTGCAAAATTTTCATCCATGATTCACGAGACTGCCTTTGCCTATTCTGCTTTTTAACCTGCTGGCCTCCAAAATAAATAGCTGTGACTTGCATTTCTCCTCCTTTCTCCATTCACTTTTAGCAGCTGGTTTCTGGATCAATCCACCTCTCTCTTCAGTCTAGGGATGGATACCATCCCCTGTTGACAGCCATATCTGTCACCCTCCCCCCCACCAGACCACTCCTCAAATTAAAGAAACCACCAAAGTAGACACCAAGAGAAGTGCATCCTATCAGACAAGTAGGAATATTCATAGCAGTACTGTTTATAATAGCAAAAAAAGAGAAACTATGTTTATCAATAGTAGAAGCGGAAAAGTTAAACAAGTTATAATACATTCATATAAAGGGAGACATATGAACCACAGGTAGGAAAACTGTAGAAATAATGTCAAGCAAAAATAAGAAAAACAAGGGGAAGTGGGCATATATTATATGGGATTATTACATAAAGTACAAAAAAAGGTAAAATAAGACAAATTATATTATTTATATTGTTTAATGATACAGAAAGACAACAAAAAAGCACAGAATGGCATCTGTCTGTCTATCTATCTATGCATGCTGGTACTGGAGTTGGAACTCAAGGCCTTGTACTTATGTGGCTTGCTTGCTCATGGCTGATGTGCTACCATGTGAGCCATTTGCATTTTTCTAATTATTCTGGAGAGAAAAGCTCATGAACTTTTATGTCTTGCCTGGCTTTGAGCTGCAATCCCCCCAGATCTCAGTATATAAACCATCTGAATACAATTTTTGTTTAAATAGTGTCACCACCTACGTTCTAGAACTTGCCTGCTGAGATAATCAATGTTATACTTCTGAGGACTTCCTAACTAGCCCTGCTCAACTCTTCTGCAGGTTGCACGCACGCACACAGTCTTCCTCTTTTGTTACAGCAGGACTGGAGAGAAGTACTATTAAATTCCTGGCAAACGGCTGTCTGTACCTGGGTTGCAGCATAATTAAAGTGCACATCTGCACATTCCTCTTGCACAGAGTTAATTATGCTGGCTTAAAACCCCTTCAGTCTCCAGCTGAGCAGTAGAAAGTGAAGCTCTTGTAATCAATATGTACTTAATGAAAGCACTGCAGGTACAAAATGACAGCAATTGAAGGCAAGACAGAAAGCCTGCTGGAATGTGTTACTCTGAATACTTGAGTGACAGAGGGACAAAGCAACTGTAAAGACAAGGTGGTCTTAACAACTCCCTAGCCCCAGTGTTGTGGACAGAACTTAGTTCCTCACATATGTGAGGCAAACACTTACTACCCAGCTATACTCTCACCATTGTAACAAATCTTAGACAAGTTTCAGTGTCTGCTGTCTATACTTAGATTAAATACTAGCTGCCCTTGTAAAGTGGTCCAAATGGATTTGAAATCCAATGTTTACAAAAACTTTTAAAACTGTTCATGTTTGCTGGATGCTGATGGCTCAGACCTATAATCCTACTCAGGAAGCTGAGATCTGAGGATTGAGATTTGAAATCAGCACCTGCAGGAAAGTCCATGAGATTCTTATCTCCAATTAACCACCAAAAAGCCAGAAATGGGAGCTCTGGCTCAAGTGGTAGAGCACCAGTGGCAGAGCACCAGCCTGGAGCAAAAAAAGCTAAAGGACAGAGCCCAAGCTCTAAGTTCAAGCACACCCACACCCACTTTTTCTCTGATCCAATTTTTATTCTGCACACACACACACACACACACACACACACACACACACACACACACACACACACACACACACACACACACACACACACACACACACACACACACACACACTTTTTCTCTGATCCAATTTTTATTCTGGGCAAAAAAAGCTAAAGGACAGAGCCCAAGCTCTAAGTTCAAGCACACCCACACCCACTTTTTCTCTGATCCAATTTTTATTCTGCACACACACACACACACACACACACACACACACACACACACACACACACACACACACACACACACACACACACACACACACACACACACACACACACACACACACACTTTTTCTCTGATCCAATTTTTATTCTGGGCAAGTAAGTTTGGAAAACAAGCCAGGTATGGTGATGCTTATCTAAACCAGCAGAGGCAAGAGAATCACAAGTTCAAAATAAAACACATGTATAATATGGTAAGAATTTCCTAGCAGCATTACTTACAGTGAAAATTTAGAAGTATTTTTTTTTGGGGGGGAGGTTCTGGTTGTTGGGCCTGAACTCTGGGCCTGGGTGCTGTCCCACAGCTCTTCAGCTCAAGGCTAGCGCTCTACCACTTGAGCCACAGCACCACTTCCGGCTTTTTTTTTTCTGCTTATGTGGTGCTAAGGACTCGAACTCAGGGCCTCATGCATGCAAGGAAAGCGCTCTACCACTGAGCCACCTCCCCAGCCCCAATTTAGAAGTATTTTAAAAGCCAGTAATGCTGGAAAGAAAGTGTCAAGTAAATCATAGTACACATACCTGGTAATATATCAGTAAGAATGATCAATATGGGCTAAGGCTGTAGCTCAGTGCTAGAGCCCAGGGCTCTCTCCCCAGCACCAACAGAAAACAAAACAAAACCTACTTAGTAAGTATGAAATCCTAAGTTCAAACCAGTGCTGCCAAAAAAATTACAGGAGGACAGGAGAAAATACTAAGCACTGGGACACAATTTCAACAATAGCAGCTTTTAGTGAACTGTATGCCTGTACTTGTACAAAGTCTGAACAAGGGTTGAGAATTTCTAGAATTTTTTTTTGCATATGCAAGTTTTTTGTTTTTGTCTTTTTTTTTTTTGGTTTTACCAGTCCTATGGCTTGAACTCAGGGCCTGGGCACTGTCACTGGTGCTCAAGGCTAGCACTCTACCCACCACTTGAGCCACAGTGCCACTTCTGACACTTTTTCTGTGTATGTGGTACTGAATCCAGGGCTTCATGAATGCTAGACAAACACTCTACCACTAAGCCACATTCCTAGCCCTGCATATGCAAGTTTTCAGTGTGGTTACCTTGTCTTCATTTTTAAAAAGAGCTATCCCACTTTTTTAAAAAATACAGAAATGTCATTTTATTTTATTTTTTGGGTCCGGTCATGGGGCCTGAACTCTGGGCCTGGGCACTGTCCCTCAGCTCTTCAGCTTAAGACTAATGCTCTAACACTTGAGCCACAGCGCCACTTCCAGCTTTTTTCTTTTTTTGCTTATGTGATGCTGAGGAATCGAACCTAGGGCCTCATGCATGCAAGGCAAGCACTCTACAACTGAGCCACCTTCCCAGCCCAGAAATGTCATTTTAAAAAAGGGCATTTTATTAGTTAATATTCTGCCTGCATTATGTATTAAAACAATGTTATCTACGTTTTGATAAATCAGAATTCGTGTGCACACAAGTACTTTTCTTTTTGTAAAGCCTTGGGCAGAGGCATTTGAAGCACCCAGGTCCTAACACCTGCACTCTAGAACTCATTCTGATATGCACTGTCCCAGGATGTGACACTTATTTACTGGGCCAGGCCCAGCTGGAGATACTCAGGCTCGGGCAGTGAGCGAGGCCAACCAATCCGTGCCCCTGGAAGCCTGACACACTCCTATGCAAAGGAGAGACAGACCACAGATAGAGGGAAATTCCAAAGAGGTGGAAGGTAATTGACATGGTAGAAGTGCATGGCACATAGCTAGGTCTGGGGAAAGGCTCTGATAAGGTGGTACTGACATGGAGATCCAATGGGAATAAAGATGGAGCCGAGGGTCGATCAGGAGAAGAGTGTCTAGGGGCAAGACTGGCATGTAGGGCCAGTTGGCTGAGAGGAATAAATGTATGAGACAGGTCACCAAGAACCATAAACACTGTACTTGGTGAGACAGTAAGCTGTGATGGACTCCATGTAAAGGAGCAAGGTGGTCTATCTAGTGTTCTAGAGTAGTGCCATGGCAGAACTTTCTGCAATATTGAAATAGTACCATTTAAATTTAAGCTACATTTTAAATTAAGCTACATTTCAAGTGTTCATGTGCTACTGGCTACTGGCAATGGCTTTACAGGACTTGTTTGACTCAGGCTGGGATGAACAGGGTGGGGCAGGCAGGAGGTCCCCAAATAGTCTAGGATTTAGGGAGTGGACTGACCAAGGACTAGACCAGTGGAGGTGGTAAGGGGACAGAGCCTTGATAAAGTGTGGAAGCAAAGGTTTGTTGGATAGAATATAGACATTGAGAGGGCTGGGAATGTGGCTTAGTGGTAGAGTGCTTGCCTCGCATACATGAAGCCCAGGGTGTTTGATTCCTCAGTACCACATACAGTAAAAGCTGAAAGTGGTGCTGTGGCTTAAGTGGTAGAATGCTAGCCTTGAGCAAAAGAAGCTGAAAGACAGTGCCCAGGCCCAGAGTTCAAGCTTCAAGACTGGCATTAAAAACAAACAAACAAAACCATATAGACCATGAGAGGTTCCATCCTGGCCTGAGCCCTTGGTCTGAACCACTGCAGAATGGGGCCTACTTACTTGGATGAAGGTGTTTTTCAGGATAGGAAGCTCGGTTGGTATGTTAACTGGAGGTGCCTATAAGGCATCCTAGTGAAGATGCCCAGCAATCCTTGAAGCTGAGAAAAAGTGGGGGCTACAGACACAAATTTTGAACGTAAGTCACTCCACTAGGTGAGATCATCAAGAGAGGTTTAAGAGGTGAGGCTGGAAGCCTGTGACAGAAAAATAACCTGTAAAGATGGTGGAGAGACAAGAACCCACCTAGTGCTGGAAAGACAATTAAATCAGAAGGGAGAAAGGGTAAGCGCTGTCCACATATGCTAAAAAGAGGCAGGAAGGCAGGACAATGGGGTCCTGTACCATGGAGATGAGAGAGGAGCTGGTTACAAGAGTGCCCGCATATCATCACTGCCTGGCCTGTGCTCCTGCGCTCTGGAGCCTGCACCAGCCCAACACAGCCTCCATCTTTATTAGTGTTAGAGCATTATGCTGTGACTACACAGATGAAAAGGCCTTGTTCACCCTCCATTATCTCTAGCAATAGTCAAAATTTAGGTGCACATAATAACTACCTGAGGTGATCAGGCCAAGGTAGAAAGTCAAGAGCAAAGTAAACAAAGCTTTGCCAAATTCTGCTGCAAACTCCTCCCACAGAGATTCTGTTGCTTCACTGGAAGGCCAGTTTAATCTGTCTGTGTCTAGAAACTCTGACTTCTTCTCCAAGACTCAGTTAAAATGTCACTGCTAGGGAAAAGCCTCAACCAATTCCAGAAACTCTGTTGTACATGCTTTTTTTTTTAGCAGTACTGGAGTTTGAACTCAGGGCCCTGACCACTTGAGCCACTCCCAGCTCTTTGCTGCAGTTATGTTTTTGAATAGGGTCTTGTGTTATGTTCATCATAGGACTATGATTGTCCTAATGTCATTTCCCACACAGCTGGATGACAAAGACAAGTACATGCCACCATGCCCACCTTTATTTGAAATGGGGTCCTGTGACATTTTTTTTTTCTTATGTCTGTCGTGGGACTTGAACTCTGGGCTTGGGTGCTGTCCCTGTGCTCTTCAGCTCAAGGCTAGCACTCTACTCTACCACTTGAGCCACAGCACCACTTCCAGTTTTTGGATGTAAGAGTCTCACGGACTTTTCTGCCTGGGGTGGCTTTGAACAGTGATCCACAGATCTCAGCATCCTGAGTAACTAGGATTACAGGCCTAACATTTTGTTTTATCAGGTTGATCTTAACTCATGATCCTCTCTATCTCCACCTCCCAAGTAACTAGGATTATAGGAATGAGCTGGCCTAGCTTGTTAACTGAGATAAAGTCTTGCTAACTTTTTGCTTGGGTGAGCCTTGAACCAAATCCTCCTGCTCTTTACCTCCTAAATAGCTTGGATTACAGGCAAGCGCTACCACTCCTGCCTCTACTGAACCTTAAACTGTACAAGGGACACCTCATTGTAACATTTCTATATACGCATATAATATATCCCTATCAACTCATCTCTCTATCACTCATCCTTATCCCTCACTTTAAAGTAACTTCAATAGATTTCATCTTTCTATTTTAGGAAATAAACTTTGGCTATATTCATCCTCATTCATCCTCTTTATTGGCCTTTCTGCTTCCTGTTGGTACCAGTTCCATTCTCCAACAGAGATTGTTTTACATTCTTGTTTTTTTTTTTGGGTCCGTCGTGGTGCTTGAACTCTGGGCTTGGACGCTGTCCCTGTGCTCTTCAGCTGAAGGCAAGCGCTCTACCGCTTGAGCCACAGCGCCACTTCCGGTTTTCTAGTGGTTTATTGGAGATAAGAGTCTCACAGACTTTCCTACCCGGGCTGGCTTTGAACTGTGATCCTCAGATCTCAGCCTCCTGAGTAGCTAGGATTACAGGAGTGAGCCATCGGCGCCTGGCTGAGATTGTTTTACATTCTTGTCCTTCATTTTTTCAAAAGTGTGTACTAACTACACTCAGGGATTTCCCATGGCATTTTTGGCATGTATGTATATTTTCATCAGAATCTCTCTGCTGAACATGTCATACAATATCTACCACACTTACTATCTGTTGTCTACTGGGTTTTCAGAGCATGTGTAACCTCCCTGACAGTGAACTGAGCATCTCTGAGGGAGAAGCCGACCTAAACATTTCCTGCGACATCTAAGGACCGAATCCTCCACACAGCTGCTCCATGAGTAAGATGTCAGCCCAGGCATCTTTGTTTCTTCATTAGTTCTACAACCCCAGAGTATCAGCTCAATAGTTTAGCAAATAGCTCCTCAGAATTTTCAAAATAACCTAGAATCTGGAAACTCTCGTTCACATGTGGGTGAATCCTTGAGGACAACCAGCCTCCGAGAGTTGTAGCATTTCCATTAATAAAGTAGTCTTACTTATGTATATAAATATTACAGCGATAACTAGGAGAAGATGTAAAAGGAACAGAATGAAAATGCTTTTCATGAAAAAATATCTACTTTGTTTGCATGCATGATGCAATAAAAGAGATGTGGTATTTTGTTCTAAAAATCTTGAAGTTGGTTTAATTTTAGACTAGTAATCATCACTCTGTTCATGCCTATAAAACCAGTCACTTCTCATTTAGTAACTGGTAACCATTTTAGACTAGTAATCATCACTCTGTTCATGCCTATAAAACCAGTCACTTCTCATTTAGTAACTGGTAACCACCTGGTCTTTAAAATCAAAAGTGTGGACACGACGGCCACCAGTGGCTCACACCCCTAATCCTAGCTACTAAGGAAGCTGAGCTCTGAGGATTGCAGTTCAAAGCCAGCCTGGGCAGGAATGTCCATGAGACTCTGATCTCCAATTAACCCGCAAAAAAGCTGGAAGTGGTACTGTGGCTCAAGTGGTAGAGCACCAGACTTGAGCAAAAGAAGCTCAGGGACAGCACCTAGGTCCCATGTTCAAGTTCCAGGACCGGCAAACTACAACAACAACAACTGTGGACCCGTGAAATTGCTTACCTGGGGGGAGATAAACTGGGGAGGCACTTGCGCCCGGAGACCAGGAGAAGAACTCAGCGGCTGCACTGGTGTGTGCAGGCCCCTCGATTGTGCTGTGCTGTTTCCAAATAAACCATGATTGCCGCCCTGTAGAAATAAGAGCACCAGTAAGGCTTTTTGTCAATGAGAGCAAACGCAAGTAAGAAGCAATTTTGGTTTCTGTCCCTCAGAAGAATCATGGTCTGTGTTCCATGCAATCACAGCATTGTATAACTGAGATGCTTCTCATTTGGGAACGCTGGGGGCAGCTATGCAAATCAGTTCACAGGCATATCATTCACCAGCTGTGCAGGCTAAAGAACTCTACAAACTGAAAGAGTTAAAACTTAGCCAGATGTTAGAATCTTTTATGACTAAAAGGTATAAACTGTAAGATTAAGCTCAACGACTTTGTGTTTTAGTGGTACTGGGGTTCTCGCTTGCCAGGCAGGTGCTCTTCTATGGCTTGAGTACCCTTCCAGCCCTCAATGAGGTGATCAAATTTGTCCTTAAACTTGATCTTAAAAGGCACCTGCATAAAAATACATGCTTATGCTATCAATTGTAAAATAACATTACAATGGGCTAACTGAACCATGTCATTACTGCCATGGTGGTAAGCCTATTATCATGAGGACCCTACTCCAGCCTGAACCCCTTTCTTTACCCAGGACTTGTGACCCCTTCTTTACTAGATGAGGAAATGTCAATCAATCACACAATGAGATAAAAAGGGAAGAAAGGGAAACAGTAAAAATTGTTTCAGGGATACTAAAATGAACATTACTCACCTGTAACTTCTCATTCCAATGTTTGGATATCAGTCTAGTTACAAATAAGCTTCACCTCCTGATTCTTGAGGGCTCACCTCACTGAGCACCTCACTACCCTTCCACTGAGTTGGAGAAAGCTGGGCTCAAAGGGTGATTGTGCCTTTCTGATTTTGATAACCCAACACTGTTACCTCCTTTGCCTAAAGTTACTTTTTAAATTTGTTTTAGAGATGGGAGGGGCTCTCCCTCAATGGAGCCCAGGGCTAGCTTCAAATTTGTGCTCTTCCTGCTTCTGCTTCCTGAGGGCTAGGGTTACAGTAGTAAGTCACCTTGCCCCATTTCCTGAGGTTCTTTTCTACATCATATCCACTTGACCTTTTCAAGGCCTGGATCAGAGGTCACTGTGAAGGTCTTCTCCCTAAACCTTCTTCCCCATTCCACATGCATTCCACTAGTTCATCTCTGTGTCATCCAAGCACTGGAACATTGTGATGACACCATCAAAATGTTAAGAGTTACTTTCATTCTACCTTTCACCACCAGCTCAACCCTTGAGTTTTCCTACTCCCAGAGCCCTAGTCTGTAAGATGGACATATCATTTGAGGTATCCTGAAACATCCCACTGAGCAGCTTCAACAAAGAAAGCTGCACCACTGTTTAAACTCAGCGTGTGAACTCTCAGGTCACCACCTTCAGCTTGCCATAGGGATGACTATTTTAAAGAATTTGTTAAAAGCACTGTAAAGTTCTAGAACATTAAAGATACTTTGATGGCTTTAATGATTCAAAAATAGATTAAAGGGATTGCTTTAGGCAAATCAATAAACTTAAAAGCACTAAAAATAAAAATGATTATAAACAAAGTAGAAATGGCAATTCAAATCTGTGTGTTTCATAAAAAGAAAAAGAAACCCATCATGAATTTTATGTCTTCAAATGGTTGCTTAAATATGAGAAGATCTTTAATTCTAGAGACTAATACTCCTACTCATCCTGTCTAAACTCATCAGATTTGTCACATGAAGGATAGATCAGTTCTAAGTTTTCTTTGTTCTGATAACTGGATGGTTTGACTGAACATCACCCAAAAAAGAGGATTAAGTTTAAAGTAATGACCTTGATACTAAAGGTCATTATTCACGACTGGTCCTTAGATGGTGAAGTTATAGGAAGCTATAATCTTTGCCAGAGTTTGTTTTGGCAAGTATGAAATTACTTTTTTAGTGGGGAGATGCTGGGTCTTAAAGCCGGGGCCTCACACATGGTAAACATGTGTTCTATCTCTGAACCACATGCCTGCTCCTGAGAGTCATTCTAATGCTACTACAGACTTTGAGATGAAAGCTTGCTATGGAGTTGCCAAGACTGGCCTTGCACGTCTGGACTCAATAAATTCTGCTTTATCAGCCTCCTAGGTAACTGGAACTACCGGTACGTATCACGGCACCTGGATTAGTCACATTAATTTCAACCTTTGTTTTGATAAGTAGTATTTAAAAGAATGTGCTTTTTTAGAAGTTTTTTATAAAATTAAGAACTGATTCCCTCTTAGCTGATAAACGCCTCCCTTCCCAAATAAAGTCCAAGGACCTCTGAAGCCATATGCAGCACTGGTATTAACCTGAAATGGAAATAAGTAAGGCAACTGCAGTCTATCAAAGAGGCTCTTTATCAAAGAGGCTCTACTTGGGTTTGAACTCATGATGTTGAGTCTTGAGCTTGCTAGGCAAATTACTCTACTACTAGAGACAAGAACTGTATTTTCTCTCTTTTGCCTTAGTCCTGGCATCTGAACTCAGGACCTTGCACTTCTAGGCAGGCACTCTACCATTTGTGGTACACCCTCAGCCCTACCAATATCTTAAAATGGAACCCTGGCATTAAAACAGCTCATTTTCTTGTATTTGTTTTACACAGTGAGGAATTAGGGGCAATCATAAATATGAGGCCTTTAAAAAATTAAATTTAGAAATTAGGACAAAGGTACAAAGTGTTTATATATGCTAATATTAGATGATCTCCTGTAAATAAATAAAACTTTAGTGGCTTTATGTGTGGCTTCTAAAATGATCTGAGTCCCCAGAGTTATCTGCCTCAACCTCAGGGTTTAATTCACAGAAGCATAAAAATTTTAACAAATTGTCAAGCTGACTGAAATGGTCTGTGAGTTAGAAAATCAAAACTTTTTTTTTGGGGGGGGGGGCTTGTCATGGGGCTTGACCTATGGTCTAGGCCACAGGCGCTGTCCTTGGGCTCCACTTTGCTCATTGCTCAAGGCTAGTGCTCTGTCACTTGAGCCACAGCACCATTTCCAGCTTTTTTTGTGATTAGGTAGAGATAAGTCTCACAGACTTTCCTACCAAGACTGGCTTGAACTGTGATCTTTACATTTCAACCTCCTAAGTAGCTAGGATTATAAGTGTGAGCCACCGGCACCTAGCAAATCAAAACTTCAAATGTTATTTTTTAAACTTTTTTTTTTTTCTAAATTGAACTCAGGGCTTTGAACTTGTTAGGCAGGCACTCTACCACTTCAGCCATGCCTTCAGCACCTTTTTGCATTGGTTATCTTCAAGGTGATACTTTATTCTGGGGCTGCCCTAGGCTACAAACTTCCTTGTGTTGCTGGGAATGACAGGCATGTGCCAGTGTGCACAGCCATCTTAATCAAGATGGAATCTTTCAAACTTGGTTTTGCGAAGGTTGGCCTTAAACTGTGATCCTCAATCTCTTCCTTCCATGTAGGATTACAGGTCTGAAACACTGTGCCTAGCTTAAATTTTCTTTTTAATATGAAGTGTATTCAAAACCCTTACCATAGAACCTGTGCACACACTGATAATAATAGACTTTGCATCAATCATATGCACGATTGCAGCAATCCATAGATCCAAAACAAAGAAGGCCTTAATCTTAAAAGTCCAATGCCAAACTGGCCTGGCTGTTTTATTATATTCCAGCTATGTACTACACATAGAGTACTGGATAATTATGTCATCTTGGAGCTACATTATTATGACTGTTTTATAGTTTCAATATGTCACCCAAAAATGAGTACTCAAACTATCTATGTTATTAATTTCCCCGTTTATATAAACAATACATAGCCATGTCCTCTGTAAGAGAACTGTGATAAACATCAAAATATTACGGCAGAAAATAAAAAAAAATTATCTATGATTGAGAAATAACTAATCTGAAGACAGTATAATCCACTCTTAGAAATGTGTGAGTTACTACCAGAAGGCATAGAGGCCTGTGTGTAAGTTGGCTGGGCAGTGTTGGACACCACTTTACCCTTCCTCTAACTTACACATGCAAGCCACATAAGACAGACTGGATACACCTAATAATTACACAATGTATAATTAATGTCCTTCTGTGACTCTGAGGTGAAGAGCACAGTGGCAAGGGGGGCTCACAGGATGATGGCACACTTTCAGAATTACTGATGCAAAGGCACTGAGGCACCAAATTCCTGGCTTTCTTCAAAAAAGTCAGAAGAGACTGTGGAGAGCCTGCCCTGCTATGTCCCCTCCCCTCAAGCCTGTGAGAGTGAGGAGGCCTGATCCAAGAAAACTGCAGACTCCATTTCTATTGTGCGAAGCTTCCTTGCTTGGAGGACTGCCAGGTACAACCCTAGCAAAGGGCTGCTCTAGGTCTAATGGCCACACGTGAGCAATATGCACTCTTCTCAAAGTTCTACTATCTGTTACAAGTTGCTCTTCTCTGGGTAACAATTATCCTACTTCAAATTTAAAAAAACTAGATTAGCAATATGTGGTATTCTTCATTTAATCTTACAACCCTGTCCTTATTTTTTAGTAGGTATATTAAATGGAAGAAAAGACTTCCAAACCATGACTTACTACCCTATTTAATATTAAAAGTAGGTATATTGCTAAATTAGATTATATAAGGTACCTATATAGCCTTGTTAATATTTTCCTAAGTTATTTATCAGTTATTAAATATGAACTCATGATCAAAAATGAGAAGACAAAAGAAACACGTTTAAAATAATGTCCATGTTGAGAAACATGAGAAGAGATGGTTCTATGGGCTGAAAGAGCTAAAACCTACACTTAATATCATTCTGTGCATTCAGTAATCAACAAATTTCCCAAGACAGACAAATGATGCAATAAACTGAAGACCAGGGCCAAGGCGAGGCCTAGCCAAGCAGTTACAAATTTGAGAGGCCTCCTTACTTGTCTAGCAGCGAAGTTTTGGGGGTTGAGCCCTGTGCCGATTGCTCCAAGGCTGACGTTGGGTAGTGTGGAACCAGAGGGAGACAGCTTGTAGCTGGGAGAAGGGGAGAAGGGAGAGCAGGGAGCCTCATCCCCAAGGCACCCATCTTGATTGGAGAAAGGCAAAGTCAGCTGAAAGGTAGTAGGAGTTAGCCAATCACAATGAGTGTTGGTTAGTGAAGCAACAGAATGCAAGAAGGGAAAGAGAGAAACACTGGAATAAACAAAGTGACAGTGTATTAGCAGTAACCGAGGATGGAATTTGGATCTGATAATAAATCATACTTTGCCCAACAGAGACCATCTGTCATCCTCTTTGATATGATTTTTCCTTTTCCTCTAAGTAGTAACACATTAAGTTCCATTGTATTACGGTAACAGTTGCCAGACCCTTTATTTTTATGTATCTAATATTGATTTCTCTGGCTGTGTGGCTCCTGAGACAGAAGCCAAGGCAATCTTGTTGTGAATATACTGTTGTCTGGACCAGTATCAATCATATCAAAAGCAGTCAAATCTAAAAGTTTTAGTTGCTTCGTGAATATGAGGAACACTACAAATTGGTATTTTGAATCAAGGAATCATCTTCACTAAAAGTGTAAAATCAAAATCAACACATAAAAATAACCTATTTTAATCAGGTAGTTGAGAATTTGAAAAGTATCATTGTAACTAAAGATAAAGTACTCAGTGGGAAAGATAAAGTGGTTCCTCCCACTCTCCTGAAAAAAACCCTAGAAGTCAAAGCCTTAGGAGATACAAATGTCTGTACAAATCCCAAGTTCAGTTGGTAGTTAATAATAGTTTAAGAATGTAGTTGACGAAGAACAGCAAGAAAAAATTAATTTGGAATAATTTCTTTCTAAAATATTCCATGTTTTGTTTCCACTGTCTGTGAAACTTCATGAATATCCCAGAGCTTAAGACCTTCACCATGATACATACTAAAGACAGACGGTCCTAGCTCTTTCCAATCACCTTTTGACATGTATTGTCTTCATGTCACCGCATAAATGCAGGTGATGTTTGTGCTTTGTTCACTGAGTCCAATAACTCAAATGCTTTTTTTCCAGAATCAGTTATTAAAAGACAAAGAATAAAGCGGTTCTTGGGAACTATTACCTTAAACAAAGGATTCAACTCACCTTCTCAAAATAAGGCCCACTGTCTGTGGTTCCCAAGTCTTTGGAATTAGGTGGACGGAACCCAGATCGATCCTTCCTCATGATATCATTAAAATCCCCGAGATTCATTGCTCGCTTGTCCACATCAAATTTTTTATCTGAAAGAACAAAAGCAGGGTGAAATTTTTTGGAATCAATGAATGACCTCAAGATCACTAAACTGATCTCAAGATCAATGAATCAATCTCAAGAACCTGGCCCACCCTGCTCTGTGGGGTGGGCACAAGCTCTTTCTACTCTTGAGGATGAGACCAGGAGAGCTCTGGCTCTCACTGGTTCAGGGTTCTTTCATAGAAAAAACCCAAAACATCAGGGCTGGGAAGGTGGCTCAGTGGTAGAGTGCATGCCTTGCATGCCAGAGGCCCTGGGTTCGATTCCTCAGCACCACATAAGCAAAAAGAAAAAAAAGCCGGAAATGGTGCTATGGCTCAAGTGGTAGAGTGCTAGCCTTGAGCTGAAGAGCTGAGGGACAGTGCCCAGGCCCAGAGTTCAGGCCCCATAACCGGACCAAAAAAAAAAAAAAAAAAACCCAAAACATCTATCTGCAAACATATCTGCTGTAGCTTGTCCTCTGTGGAGCTTAGGGACTAATCTAGCTAAGAAAATATTTAGACTGTGGTTACTGGTTTGATGAACACATCTTGCTCACAAAATTCAAATGTTCTCAGCGAGAGAAGTTGTCAGCTTTTGCTATTTAACATCTGCTAGATAAATGGTGCAGTTGTTGCCCTAAACTTTAAATTTTAAGAGCTGAACACAGCTGAATGTGTTCACAGTCTGACAGGCAAGATATAATCTCACAGGTGCAGGAGTTATTTCCACTTCCCCTTTACAGCTCTCTAAATATGCTACTATACACTGACACGATCACAGCCCAAGGTTAGAAGATCAGACTACGGATTTCTCTTACCACCTACACTGTTTTCTAGGGTAGACAACAACACTGACCTCTATGCCCTTCTATTCAGAAAACATTCATTTGTAGTCTTTCCTGGATTTTTGCATGGAACCTTGTCTGTCACTGAACTGCATCATCACAACTCACACTAAACAAGATATCCCAAAGCCCACCATCAGCTTCACTCCACTCCTAATGGCAGAGTGATACACACCTACAGACAAATCCATTTTGCTGCTTGGATTATCTTCAGTTTGACTCTGAAAAAAAGTAAAGAGGTAAAAGAGCATTAAACTGTACACATTTGAATCAGGAAAGGAGTTCTACCTTCATGTGAGAGCACATCTTACCACTGGCACTAAATCCTCTGACATGAATTCTACTATGGGATGAGGACCGTAATGTTTTCTATTATCATAGTCTCACTGAAACTCATGCCTATGCAGCTAAAGTCCAATCTTCACACACCATTAGCCTCAGTTAATCCACAGACAGAGCAACAATTCAACAGCTGCCTGGAGAAATAAACTCTCATCCTCAAGTTCCAGCTGGCCCAGGATCAAATCCCATAAGCAGCAGCCAAAGGATGACAATTTCTTGTGACTTGTCAAGTCATCAAGTCTTGAAACGTGCTGCCAACTCAAGTCAGTTGCTTTTTTGGCAACCAAGATCGGGTGCCTTCATAGAGTTCCCAAGAGATAAGAAAACTAAAAATTCCCCACCTTTTCCCTAGATAATTAATCCCAGTATGGGTTTCCTAGTTACTATATTGTTATTTTAAAATTGTAATGTAAAAACTGGTACAGCAATGTTGAGAATACAGTATAAATTTTTAAGTGTCTGACTTCTTTCTTCCTACCCTCCCAAGATAGTAAATGTACAAGTCTTCAACTTTAAATACCGGTATACGCTATAAGAATAAAGTATAGAAAACAAGCTCTGTATTACTATATATGGTAGTTGCCTTCAAATTAGTACTAAGCCTCAAATTTGAGACATACTATACATAAGTTAAATAAAACTTACCAGCAATCCCATATTTGAAAACTGTTTGGCGAGAGGATTCATCCATGAATCATTGTTTCCTCCTTTGAGTGAGCACTACAGAAATGAAATATGGAACCTCAGAATCATGAATTTGTCTCAGCCTCCTACTGAAATGTAGGACCAAAAATTTACCTTTTTGAGCATTATTTCTGTTTGTCACTTTGATGGTTTACCTGTTAGCTGGCATCATTAGTAAGCCCTAGTTAACAGCTATGTCTTTGCTTAACTCCCAGTGCTGAACTAGATGTCACTAGAAAAACATGCGGTGCTTCTACTTTTCGCATGGAAAGAAGTCACTGCCAGGTTTTGTAACACCCTGTGTCACTACTTCCACTGAAGAAGGAGCTCAGGGGCCAAGCTGGCTCATATAGGGAGAAAGACTGGTGTTGTCAGTGTGCATTATTTAGACAGGATCCTGCCAAAACCAGACATTACTCCCATGTGGACACAATGAGGAACTCATACAGGAGTACCTCATCTGCACGAAGGCCACTGATCCACAGAGGGAAAGAAACCTGGTGGAAGACATTGACACAAGCTCCTACATCAAGCAGAGCAGAGGTGGGTCTACATTTTTTAGTGAGACAAGCTGGTTTCTCTCCTGAACAAGGCAGCAGTGACAATCAGCTCGCTCCACTCCCACTAGATGGGGATTTGGTGGGATGGGAGACAATGAGCTAGGGTCAGATAAAAATATGTGTGCGGTGACATCTGTCATATCAATCTTACTAATCTTTAAAATGATAGGGCATTTGTTGTAAGGTGAAAAAAAAGTCCTCACTGGAGGCAAAGGAGAAAGGAAGCCATTTTTTTCTTCCTCTTTTTTTTTTTTTTTTTTTTTTTAAATTTTTTGGTATGTTTTGTTTGTACTGAATTTTTTTTTTTTTTTTTTTTTGTCGGTCGTGGGTCTTGAACTCTGGGCCTGGGCGCTGTCCCTCAGCTCTTCAGCTCAAGGCGAGCCCTCTACCACTTGAGCCACACACAGCGCCACTTCCGGTTTTCTGGTGGTTTATTGGAGATAGGAGTCTCACGGTCTCTCTTGCCCGGGCTGGATTTGAACCGCGATCCTCAGATCTCAGCCTCCTGAGTAGCTAGGATTACAGGCGTGAGCCACCAGCGCCCGGCTCTTGTACTGAAATTTTAACTGAAGACCTTGCACTTGCTTGGCTGGTGCTCTACTAGTTGAGCCACACTTCCAGCTTAGCCTTTGATTATTTTGGAGATAAAATTTCACAGGCTTTTTTGGTCTGGCTTAGCTTCATTCTCCAGTTATTGGCTTCGTGAACAGCCACAATTACAAGTATGAGTCACCAGTGCCTAGTGAAGGCATTGTTTAATAGCTACAGAGTTTTCATTTCACAAAATGAATTGTGTGTGAACATACCTGATGCACTGAACTCTACATCTGAAGATGGTTAAGATGGTAAATTTGACCTTATGTTTATTTTATGACCATTAAAAAAAATAAAAGTGCCGGGAGCTGAAGGCTCACACCTGTAATCCTATTCGGGAGGCTGAGATCTGAAGATTGTGGTTTGAAGCCAGCCTGATTAGAAAAGTCCTATGAGACTCTTATCTACAATTAACCTTCAAAAACCCAAAGTGGAGCTGTGGCTCAAAGTGGTAGAGTACTAGCATTGAGCAAAAAAGCTCAGGGATAGCATCTAGACCAGAGTTCAAGCCCAGAGCCAACAAACAATAAAAATAAACAAAAGTCCTTAGTGTAAGAGGTCAGAATTACTGTCATTGGAGCTGGAATATTAAGGGGTGACAGATGTCACTGCACAGATTTATTTTTATCTGCTCCTGAAGCTGACAATTAAGTCAATCTGAGGTGTCAACTGAGTTGGGGATTAATTATCTTTTCATCATTCATTATCGGTATCTTTCATCCAGTTAGTGTAGACTCACTACTAATTTGTAAATGACCAAATAATGGACAAAAGTCTACTAGAACCTAAGGGTATGTCTCAGCCTCACGAGTAGCTAGGAGTCCAGGCATGAAGCACTGGCGCCTGGCCAAAAAGCATTTTTAAAGAGCGCAGAGAGCTACCAACCAATTTGCAACATAAAAACCAAAAACAAAAGATCCTATATTTGAAAATCTATTTAACACACAGCAGCAAGAACTCAATGTCACTGGTAAGGAGGATAAGGTAATGTTTTCCCCTTTAGTTAGGATCTCAGAGATGCCAACTGTCTCTCTCTCTGCATTAATTCCATTGATTCTCAGGTCTGCCTTCTAGGAATGAGTAAGCAAGCTCAAACATTTCAGAAGCAGGCTACCTTCATTTGCTTCTTCCCTCCTTGTCCCCAGCTTGCTGAGTTGTGGGAGGAAGCACTTCCCTGAGAGCCGGTGGTGTTCCAGACTCCTCCATCGTCCTCCTCTTCCCAGCTGGGATGGCGAGTTCCTGTGACCGGCCCATCACTCTCCCCCCAGCCATCTTGCATAGATTTGGAATCTTTAAGGAAAGAGTGATTAGCCCTTTTAAACAACTATATGTCAGAAAAACCAGACAAATAATTTCCATCTAGATGTAGCATTTTAGGATTATATATATACACACACACACACATATATATATAAATAAATATATGTATATATATATATATATATATATATATATATATATATATATTTTTTTTTTTTTTTTTTTTCCCAGTCATGGGGCTTGAACTCTGGGCCTGGGTGGGCGCTGTCCCTCAGCTCTTGAGCTTAAGGCAAGTACTCTACCACTTGAGCCACAGAACCACTTCCCATTTTCTGGTGGTTTATTGGAGATAAGAGTTTCATGGCCTTTCCTGCCTGGGATGGCTTTGAACCATGATCCTCAGAACTCAGCCTCCTGAGTAGCTAGAATCACAGGCGTGAGCCACCAGCGCCTGGCCAGTATCTTTGTAATTTTATGCATTCCATCAAGATGGTAAGGCAAATGCTATCACTCGTATTCTAGAGAGTAAAGCCATGGACAGTACAATCAAAATCTTTTGATTTCTGGTTGAATGTTCACCTCCTCCCCCCAGACTGAGTTCCCCAGGTACTCAGTAGACAGAAATTCCAAAATTGAAGACAGCTTATCACAATTAAACAAACTTAGCTTTTTTTTTTTTCTTTTTGCTGTTTAGTATCAGTCCTGGGGTTTGAATTCAAGGCCTGGGTGCTGTCCCTGAACGTTTTGCTCAAGGAGAGTACTCCATTACCTGAGCCACAATTCTACTTCCAGCTTTTTGGTGGTTAATTGGACATAAGCATATCACAGACTTTTCTGCCTAGGCTAGCTCCAACCATGATCCTTAGATCTTAGCCTCTTGAGTAGCTAGAATTACTGGTATGAACCACTGATGCCCAGCTTGGGTCCTTTTTTTTTTTTTTTCTGTGGGGCTTGGAACTCAAGGTCTGGGCGCTGTCCTTGATCTTTTTCACTCAAAGCTAGTGCTTTACAACTTTGAACCACAGTACCACTTCCGGTTTTCTGGTGGTTAACTGTAGATAAGAGTCTCAGCCCAGGCTGGCTTTGCACCTCTCAACCTCCTGAGTAGCTAGGATTACTGGCATCAGCCACAGATGCCCAGCTTAGATCTCTTAATGAGCATGGTTTACTCTAGTCCTATAGTTTTATACATGTACATTATGTATGAATGTATATATATATATATGTACTTAAGTGTGTAATATCCATTTGCATACAATGAATATTAAAAACAGGTATCATAAAGAACAACTAATTGTCTAACTTGTTTTTGGACAATGTCACCCATTCCTTTGCTTTCCCTCTCTTATCCCTGCTGTGAGTTACATAGGTCATTTTCCACAGTGTATACTGAATACCATGACTGCATTTGTTCAACCTTCCTCCCTCACTTTCCACATCTTCTCTAAAAAAGACAAAACAAAAACAAAAAATCTCAAAAGCAAAAATAAATACCACCACCACAAAGACAAAACAAAATAAAACATCCTTCAATTTCCTGGAATTTGTTTCTTCTAACTTCTGCTGGTTAACTGGAAGTAAGAGTCTTTCAAATTTATTTACCCAGACTGATTTCAAACTGTGATACTCAGATCTCAGCCTCCTGAAAAGTGAGGGATTAGAGGTGTAAGCCACTGGTGCTCAGCAGAACTAAACTAAAAAGTTAGGGCTGGTGATGCAGCTCAGTCTTACATGGCATATGGAAGGCCCAGGACTCAGTGTCCAGGAGAGGGGGAAGAGAGCTAGAAGTGGAGCAGTGGCTCAAGTGGTAGATTGCTAGCCTTGAACATAAAAGCTCAGGGATAGCATCCAAGTCCTAAATTCAATCCCAAGACTGACATATTAGGAAGGGGGAAAAAAAAAAAAAAGGAGAGAGAGAATGAATAATGAAGTCCCGGGGTAGCAGAGACCACATTCCTCATCAAAATTAAAATCCTGACCAGATATCAAATCTAATTTGTGTTTTAAAATCAATAATATTATGACTTTTTGTTCACTGCAAACTTTTTTAATACAAGAAAAGGCACCAACATTTGCTATCAGTGTTTGAGATTACCTTATCAAAACAACTGTCTAAATACCCAATAGCTCTCACCAAAATGCCTCACAGTCTAATTAACAAAGAATCCTTAGAAATATAAATATGGTCTACTTACTGGGTTTCATGGCATTGGGAGCGCTGGCAGGTGTGTTTCCCCATCCTGTGGTCGATGCTCCCGCATCATCCATTTCGCCCCATCCAGGACTGCTTTCGTTCGGCTCACCCCAGGCTGATGTCCCATTATCTGGAGCAGGTGGTGTGCTTTTGCTCCAGACTGTTAAGAAAAAAAAAAAAGTGTCTCTTAAGAACAATCGGTTAAAATACCTAACATTCAATGGGGCTGAAGGCAGAGTAAACAAGTATCAAATCCTCTTGGCAGAAGCAGAGATTGAACCTTTATGGAGGTTATCAGGCAATGACATTTTTAAAAAGAGTCCAACCCACACCACTTTTGGCCCAGTAACTCTACTACCTGGACATTATACCATCATCACAAAAAAGACTGGGGCTGGGAAGGTAGCTCAGTGGTAGAGTGCCTGCCTCGCATGCATGAGGCACTATATCAACAGAAAAAGCTGGAAGTGGCGCTGTGGCTCAAGTGGTAGAGTGTTAGCCTTGAGCTGAAGAGCTGAGGGACAGTGCCCAGGCCCAGAGTTTAAGACTCATGACTGACCAAAAAATAAAATAAAATAAATTACATACACAATGTTTACTCTATTGCTGTTAAGAAAAACTGGAAGCACTGCAGACACCATCAGGAGACAGGTTAGTCTAAGCATTGTGGTTTATGCTGGCCTGTAAGGCTAGATACTTGGTAAGTAGCGATCATAAGGAATGTGGTACAAGGCCAGCGTGGGCCAAAAATTAGCAAGTCAGCACTACCATCCCAACAGAACCAGATACTTAGAAGATTCAGGAGGATCACAGTCTGAAACCAGTCCAGGCAAAAATGCTTAAGACCCCATCTGAAAAATAACTGAAGCACTGCCGGATGCTGGTAGCTCATACCTATAACCCTAGCTACTCAAGGAGGCAGAAATCTGAGGATTATGCTTTGAAGATAACCCAAGCAGGAAAGTCTGTGAGACTCTTTATCTCTTTACCACCAAAAAAAAAAAAAAAAAAAAAAAAAAACAGAAGCAGAGCTGTCTCTCAAATGGTAGAGAGCTATTGAGCAAAAAAGCTTAGTTACAGCACCCAGGCCCTGAGCTCAAGCCTCAGGATTGGCACAAAAAAAGGGAAAAGAACTGTATGTGCTTATATGGATAGTACATGAAGAGCTGGGGTAGAGCTCAGAGGCAGAACACTTGCCACGCACACAACAGTTCCCTTTGGTGGGGAAAGAGGAGCAACAAGGATGAGCTATGAAGAGAATCAGAATGGAACTTGTTTATTTTCCAATCTAGAGAATAGTATGTTAAGCAAACTTGAATTCTGTAGACCAAAAGAATATGGAAAAATAATTCTGGAGCTGGGCATGAGTGGCTCATGCCTATTGTCCTAGCTACTTAGTAGGCTGAGACCTGAGAATTGTGGATCAGGGCAGGAAAGACTTTTGAGACACACACACATAGACACACACACACCCACAGACACACACACAAAGACACACAGACAAATAGAAAAAAGAGAAAAGAGAAATAACTCTGGAGAAAAATACAGTGTTAACATTTTTTCCTTTTCCCAAGAAAGAACACCATGAGGTAGTACAGGGGCTGCCATTCTTGCATCTTACAGAAAGGCTTTCTTAGCAAGAGTTAAAGATCTGTAAAAGGCCTCCTCAGAAAATAATGCTAAGGTAAATACATGCACCTCAATAAAAATGTCCTGGAGTGGAATTTCTTCTCTGCACAAAAACCTATGAGAAAAAGCCCTTGCTTACCTGATGGTGATTTTCCGGTCATGGGGGTGGGCAGGTTTGGTTCTCGAGGTGCTGTGCCACCTTGGGAATTCTTATCCCACAGGTTCACATTCTTGTAGTTGTAACTGTTAGGGTCTCCCCATGCTGAGGTGCCATCGTCAATGTCCATCTTTCGACTAATTGACTGTGGGGATGGCTCTTCCCAACCACTGGGTTCCTCATCCTTAGGGGCTGTGGGCTGAGGCCCACTGCTCCAGTTGGAATTGGAAGGTCGAACACTGCCCGGAGGTGGTGGGGGCGGTCCTCCCCATGAACCAGACGCCTCTGGTTGTGGTGGCGGTGGCTGCTGTGGTGGCTGCGGCGGTTGGTGTTGTTTATTCCAGGAATTGGGCTGTCTGCCTGTGTCATTCCATGCGGGGGATCTTTTGCAATCTTCCCACCCACCTTTTGAAGCTAGGCTTGCATTCCCCCCATTACCCCAAGTTCCAATTTCATTCTGTCCTCCTTCACCCCACCCAGACACAGGCTTATTTGCAGTACTTTCCCAATTGCTGTTTTTCGTTTGATCAACTTCCTCTCCCCAACCATTCTTCCCAGAAGTCCACCCTTGATTGGGCTGGCGGCTTCCTCCCCACCCCTGATCCTTGCTGGAATTCTCATTCCAAGAGGAAGGAGTCTTGTCATCTGGTCTTCCTCCTCCCCAGTTAGAAGAGTTGTTCTTATAGTCATTCCAGCCTCCTGTGTTCTTGGGGTCTTTCCATTCTGTAGAGGCTGAGAGCTCCCCCCATCCAGACTTCATTTGATTGCTTTGGCTGGGTGCATCTCCCCAGCCCCCTGAGTTCTTGGTCTGTGTGGCAGCGCTCTCCCACCCCTCAGTTCCTTTGTCCGATTTCCCCTCAAGCCTTGGCACCTCTTCAATATCCCACACTGTGTCCTGCTTAATTTGAGTTTGGCCCCAGCCAGTGTTTGAGAGCACCCTGGGGTCCAAATCAGTTCGGCTTAAAAGAGTCTGCAAGACAGCCTGGCAATCAGGATGTGTAGGCCTGTACGACCGACGGCCAGAATTATGACTGTCGCTACTTCCTGCTTTGTGGTTGCTTCCAGTGCTTTGTCCTCCAACTTCACTTCCTGTGGAGCTGGAAGATCTTCCCCAACAGGGAGCCTGGGCATTGCCTTGGTTTTCAGGGAGGGGGTGGCCCTTTTGATTGTCCCATGCTCCAGTGCTAGAATTTGGTTGGTTTGGACCACTCCATTCTCCAATTTTCAACTCATCAGACCCAGTCGGCTGTTTCCATTCTCCCTGAGAGACCCCAGATGTCATTTTGTTCCCTTCACCCCATTTGTTGTCATTAGAGTCCTGAGGGCCAAAGTTCCAGGACCCACCCGTAGACCTGTTATTATTGTCCCAAGAGTCATTTTTTGACCCACTTGATTTCTGAACAGAAGCTCCTTTCCAGGAGTCCTCTCTCTCTTTTCCATTGTTCCCATTGTTTCCAGAATTACTTTGTCCAGAGACTGTGTCAGTTCCAGAAGGACCCCTAGCTGCACCCCAAGATCCAACACTCCCAGTCTTTCGATCTCCAGTGCTTTGTGAAGGGGCATCAGTGCTCCTGGAGGTGTTCCCCAAGCCCATTCCGAAGGGCATTCCCTTATTCTCCATGGGGTTTGGTGAACTTAAGTTCAAGGAGTTAGTGTTTCCACTTTTTGGTCCATCAGTGTTATGAATTTGAGCCTGTTCTCTGCCAGAGACAACAAAATTAACACCCGCATTTTCCATCTTTGACTGCTGTTCCCTGGATGCCTGACCTACTGTGCTAACCTGTGCACCGGAATTACTGGTATCTGTTTCCAATGCCCCTTTCCTAGAAGTTCCTTCTTGGACCAGTGCTGGCCAGGCAGATGGGTTGCTATTTGGGTTAAAGTTGCTGAAGCCAGAGCCAGGTCCAATTCGATCCTGACCACTCACATTCCTCCAATTTCCTAGTCCATTGTTGTTCTCTGGAGTAGAGTTGGAAGATTGAACAGATTTAGCCTTAGGGTCAGATTTCCAAACCCCAAGATTACATTCGTTCCCAGAACTTGCAGACTGGCACTGGCTCCCTTTGCCTTTGTTACTAGTGGTGCTTCCTGGCAGAGTGCTCTTCTCAGAGCCAGGGTTTGAGGCACTGTTGTTATCGGTGGTGTTTTCGGAAGAAGATTCAGTGTCTTTGCTGGCAATACAAGGCCACTCTTCCATGTCAGACCCGTCTACAATCACCTTGTCCCAGGTGTGAATTGGGTTGGGGGAGGTGCCGTTGTTGGAGGAGGCTCCCGGGCCCCAAGTGGAATTTGCATAATTTGAAGCAGCAGCACCTCCAAGGGTTGACTCTGAAAAAGAGATCATCTGATCAATTATGGCTGCTCAAGCATTACGCTCAATTCCTGAAGCTTATACTGTTCCAGGACGGTTTCACCAAATCTCTCCCTACATTGTCTTCTCTACCCAGTCACTCATTTTGGATTGTATCACAACTGTTGGTCACCTCTACTTCACTGGTCACAGTTCTATTCACTAAGTTGAATTCCACACCATTTAGCAAAGCTACCTCCTTGCCATTCCTATTGACGGAAAAAGGCTTTTTGCCTCTTAAGACAAATAAAATAGCACTATAAACTTGCTCTCTCTCCCATCTGCTCCTAACACCCCCAACTGAAACAACAATTTTTCTAAAATGCCTTTTGATTCTACCACTGCCATATGTAAGCCTTCACCAGTTTCTTAGTGCACAAAAATGAAGCTGAACTCCTTGGCTTGCATTTTGATCAAGATATGCCATGACCTTTGTCAAACCTTCCATCTAAATTATCTTCTACAACCTTCTACGCAGTCATCTACACTCCACAGCTGTGTCTTCTTACCTTGGCAACACTCCATGACAGCAACTACTGTCTTTTTTCTTTTCCCCTAAATTCACACAGTGAAATTTACTCATCTTTCTGGGTGTAATTCAAGTGCCACTTCTGTGAAGCTGTTTTTGAGCTCCTCATCTGGAATAACTCCCCTTTGTCAATAGTTATTTTCCCCACTGCAATAGCACTATGTTCACATTGCTCCTTCCCCTGGTGGTGCCTCTTTACACACCTCATCCTGCTAATGGGCCAATTCCACACCATCGCCATGCAGTGCTGCTCAGTGCACTTCTGCTGAATGACAGGAGGTCCCAAATGAATAGACTTGCTTTTAAAGGAGCTTAATCGGATCAAACAGTCCAACACAAATATGGGAGTTGAGCCCTATGCCAATTGCTATAAGGCTGACTTGGGTAGCACAGCTTAATACCAGATTTGGTGAGAAGAAAAATGACTTCTTTCTAATGGTGTCAATGTGAGACTCTGATTTACACTGGACCCATGACTCTGTGTAGTCCTCTCATTGGCTACCAAGGGTTAGGAAGGAAGGGCTGTGTCTACTCTGGGCCTGGTCTGACTGCCACAGAAGCCTCGTGGGTATGGTATGTCTCTGCACAAAGCCTGTGTCACTACTAGGTTTTCTGCCATCCTTACTTTACATACAAGATGGAGACATAATTTTTTTGAGCAATCCACTGTTCAAACTCAGAACTCAAAGCATATCAATTAGTGGAAACCATTAACAAGCTGTCCTTGCCAATGCTCGACCATATTCAAGCTCTGTATTTTAATATAACCTCAAAAGACAAATTGAGAGGCAGGTTGAAATCAATTAATGAACTTTAAAAAAAAACGGGACCTGGAAGTTCTTTGCTTTAGTTGACATAGTTGTTAAGTCATCTTTAAAAACTCAAAACTTCTAGAACACTTCATGTCTACCTTATAGTGTCTAACAAAGCTCAACATGCAGGGGTTTGAAAATCAGAAACACTGATTAAAAAAAATTTCAGTGGGAAAGAAGGTGCTGGTGGTTCATGCCTATTATCCAGAAACTCAGGAAAATAATGGTCTGAAGTCAAGTAATATTTCAGAAACTCAGGAAAATAATGGTCTGAAGTCAAGTAATATTTCCATTCCATCCATAAAGTCCATAAGATACCATTTCCAAAATAACCAGCAAAGAGCTAGGCCAGAGGCATGGGAGAAGACTAGCCAAGCAAGTACCAAGTCTTCAGTTCAAACAACCACCCCCGCCTCCCAAAAAAAAAAAATCACTACAAAACTAGAATGGTACTGGCCAGGTGCCAATGGCTCACACCTATAGCCCAGCTACTCAGGAAGCTGAGATCTGAGGACTGTAGTTCAAAGCCAGTCCAGAAAGCCTGCAGGACTCTTATCTCCAATTAACCACCCCAAAAAGCCAGACGGAGCTGGGGCAGGAAATGTGGCTTAGTGGTAGAGTGCTTTGCCTAGCATGCATGAAACCCTGGGTTCGATTCCTTAGTACCACATAAACAGATAAAGCCAGAAGTGGTGCTGTGCTCAAGTGGTAGAGCACTAGCCTTGAGCACAGAGAGGCTCAGGCAGAGCCCAGACCCTGAGTTCAAACCCTATGACTGGCACAAACCAAACCAAACCAAAATGGTATTATGTGGTGTCTTCCCATGATTCTATACTGTAATGGAAAAGGTCATTCTTTCTCTGATTGTAGCATTCTGGAAGCATAAGCACAGCATCTGGAGATTCAGAACAGCCTCCATAGGGGCCCTACATCCCCTTGTTGTTCCCTGAACACAAACCTGTAGAACCACAGAGGACCAGAGAAAAAGGCTCAAAGCATGAGACCCACAGCGGCGACTGCAAGCTGCTCATGCTAGGACGCTGTAACCCAGTTTCTAAGAACTCCCCTTTTCACACTGGGATCCTCTCCATCTTATGAATGATCCCAGCAGTCTACCTATGTAAGGGATTTGGGGACCTCACACCAGGCAATGCACCAGGCAATGCACAAGGTAAAGCTCTCTTCCTCCATTCATGGCGGTCCTTACCTGGCGCAGTCCCACTCTCGCTCTGCAGCAGCGTTCCTGTCACTTGTGCGTTGTTTGGGTTTGCTCCAGGTGCTGTGCAGGGAGGAGGCCCCGCCCCGCCCCCGAGGAGCATGCAGGACGGTGGAGGGGGCTGCCCACGTTTTAGTAACACTTTGTGGTCCTGCTGGCAACGGAATCGCGGCGGCACCTCCCGAGGCATGTAGCGGGCGGCGCTTGGCGGCTGTCCGTTCGGCACGGCCACCCTTTTGGCATTGTTGCCACCATTGACTGGTGGCGATGGAGAGCTGCCAATTGGGCTGGCGGCCGTTGGTTGGCTTAAACTTGGTTTCGTCACTTCGGGCACTGAAAGAGAGGTTGGAAAAGTCTTTGAAACCAAGAACATTTTTATAGAGATTGCTCATATCAGATCCATTCTAACAAGCCCATCTTCCCCGCTGCTCCTGGGGACACACACGGTCTTTCCAAATCGCTGCCGGTATTCTTCTGTCAACTGGGGTGGGGGTGGGGTGGGGGGGAGGAGGGGGGCAAGGCAGAGATGAAGGGTGATGGTGACAAGGATTCAAAGACGACACCATGGAATTACATCCCATTAATTACGGGGGAAAAGAAGCAACCCAGTCAACAAACAGAATTAGTACCCAACAGGGCCACGCCACCGACTCTGGGCCCCTACCCTTCACCCAGTTTCTTCAATGCTAACCTCTGTGAACTTAGTCTGAAGTCTTTGGACTAAGTGAGCCAAGCATGTTTCACCTGTGCTGAGACCATTCTGTGCAATTCATCCATCTACAAAGTTAGATCGAAATGCTCCATTCACACAGAACCCTCTCCCCTTCAAGGACAAAAACCCCTCAGGGCAGGGGAGCAGCACTCATCTTTTTTCCCTGAAAGCCTGGCAAGAGTAGACCCCAACAAAAACCCTCAGGTCTAGACTGTCACTGAATTCAACTTGATTTCCTATAGATGCCTGAACTCAAAGGCTTGCTTGGTCTTCTGCATTAAGTATTAGAAAAATTATGTCTTTCAAGCTTTTGTCAAAATAAAACACAAAAAGAAAACCCTTTCCTCTTCTTTTTCCTTTCTTTCTTTTCTTGTTCCTTCCTTCCCTCTCATTCCTTCCTTTTCTCCCTTCATACTAAGGATTAAACTCCAAGTACTTGAGTCATGTCCCTAGCTCTTTTGTTTTTGTATTTTTGATTTTGAGATTGGGACGGGGGGGGGGGGGGGGGGGCGGTTCCTCCAAAATTTTCCCATACTGGTTTCAAAATTCAAGATCCTGCTCTGCTCTGCCTCTCTAGTAGCTGGGATTGCAGGCATGCAATACTATGCTCAACTTTCAAATAATACAAAAACTTAACAATTGGATACTTTTTCTATTTAATTGAAATAAGTTGAATTTTACTTCCATTAGAAAAAATGGTAAATAGCATAGAAATGTGCACAAGAGACTACGAGCTACAAGCTGCCACACCATTTGGCTTCCTCCACCCCCTACAGAGAAGATTCTCTTAGAATATGCACTTTCTCCCTTCATCCTAACACAAGACTGTCACCCTTCCCAAGAAAATCTGCCTCGCAAATGCAGGCTTGGAGTATTACAGAACACTGTGAGGTCCAAATCCGCCACCCAGTCATGCGGGGGCCAGCCCTGGCAGCAGCACTGCTTCCAATGCTGAAATGCTGAAATGCTGCTGGGCCAGCATGTTGCCATTTAACGCACTCCTTTATGAGCAGAGAGATATGTCATCAGAAAGCAGGGGGCCTGATCTCTTCTGTCACTGGACACTAGAGAATACTGTTGGTGCCAGCAGTAAAGAGTAGGTATCCAACTTAAGTTCTAGTAACCCATGTCTGGTGTCCCAGTATAAATCAGTTATTATCTACTATGAATTAACATTGTATCCTCCTCACTCCTTATAGCAACTGACGGCTTAATAATTGATTGGTAAATGAATAAAGATTAATGATAACACTTTTCTGCTTTGGGAAGATTCCATGGCATTATCAATCCCCTTTCTCTTAGGAGAAAGAGCAAGAAGCTGGCAGAAGGCGAGGCACCTGTGGCTCATGCTTATAATCTTAGTGACTCAGGAAGCTGAGATCTGAGGATTGCAGTTTGAAGCCAGCCTCATGAAGAAAGACCATGAGACTTTTTTTTTTTTTTTTTTTTGCCAGCCATGGGGCTTGAACCTTCTGGGCTTGGGCACTATCCCTCAGCTCTTCAGTTCAAAGCAAGCGTTCTACCGCTCGAGCCACAGCGCCACTTCCGGTTTTCTAGTGGTTTATTGAAGATAAGAGTCTCACGGACTTTCCTGCCCAGGCTGGCTTTGAACTGTGATCCTCAGATCTCAGCCTCCTGAGTAGCTAGGATTACAGGCATGAGCCACTGGCACCCGGCTAAGACTCTTATGTCTAGTAAAACACTCAGAAAAGGCTAGACGTGGGCTGTGGCTCAAGTGTAGAGTGCTTGCCTTGAGAAAAAGAAGTTCAGGGACAATACCCTGAGTTCAAGCCTCAGGACTGGAATAAAAAAAGGAGAAGAGGGCTGGGAAGGTGGCTCAGTGGTAGAGTGCTTGCCTTGCATGCATGAGGCCCTGGGTTCGATTCCTCAGTACCACATAAGCAAAAAGAAAAAAAAGCCGGAAGTGGCACTGTGGCTCAAGTGGTAAAGCACTAGCCTTGAGCTGAAGAGCTGAGGGACAGTGCCCAGGCCTAGAGTTCAGGCCCCACGACCAGACCAAAAAAAAAGGAGAAGAAAAAGTTGGCAGAGATTGGGTGGATTCTTCCCAACTGGTTTTTAGAAGGAATGAGCTGTGCTTCTGTAAAACTTCTCTTCTATAAAAGAGCCAGAATCCTCACTTTTACTTCACTAGGTTGGCTGCATGCCCCGCCCCCCCATTTTCCTTAAAAAAAAAAAAAATAAAGAGCGGCCTAAAATGATTGAGGTCCAAACTCCAGCTGCAAAAACACTGCATTACACTGCATCATCTCAACCAAGGAAATCTGGTAGGCATGATGTACTGTGTAAAAATTGCTATATGATCTCCTTCAGGGTATTTTCTTACCACCATACCAGGTATAGCCTGGATTGTAAATGATGAAGTCACTTAAAATGGAAATAAATATGCTTCAACCACTTCCCTTCTAAGAGTGTTATCTCAGGAGGCAAGTCATTCAAACTTCCAGGACCCAGTTAGAGAAAAACCTACAGGACTATGTGAGTCACAGGCTAACTGCTTCAGGGCCTGATAGATTTTTATTAGATTTCTTTGATTACTCTTTTCAAGGAATTCAAGAACTTTAAGCATTTAAAAAGGTCAAGCAAAATTCTTGTCTGTTTCCAGAGAGGAACCAGCTGGCAAGAGTTCAAATCAACCCGATTTTACAAGTTCAAAGCTAAAACATCAGAATGATCATGTATATCTCAAACCACTCCAAACTACTGGATGACAATAGAAGAGAAATTATCATCAAATCTGAAAGTGTGCTTTTCAGGCCTGGCCTAGTCTGAATCATAATTTGTAGGTTGTAGTACAAATATTTCCAAAGATGAGTTGCTCATAGTTTTTCATTCTTAAAGAAAAAGTCTGTGGCTTCAACCATGGTTTCTGTACCATAGGGAAGTGAAAAAATTGGGGAAAATGCTATGTATTCTTTTTTTTTTTTTTTTTTTTTTGTCGGTCGTGGGGCTTGAACTCTGGACCTGGGCGCTGTCCCTCAGCTCTTCAGCTCAAGGCGAGCGCTCTACCACTTGAGCAACAGCGCCACTTCCGGTTTTCTGATGGTTTATTGGAGATAGGAGTCTCACGGTCTCTCCTGCCCGGGCTGGCTTTGAACCGCGATCCTCAGATCTCAGCCTCCTGAGTAGCTAGGATTACAGGCGTTAGCCACCAGCGCCCGGCTAATGCTATGTATTCTATTTTCTAATTTCTCCTCATGCATAAACTATTTACATACTCTAATGACTGACTCCCTTTCCTAAATCCTTATCTCATCCTTCTATCTTACTTAAAATTTGTCCTTATTTCTGACAGACATCAATAAGACAGTACTTTTTCAGATCAAAGCATTGGGGGACAGTACAGGAATCTGAACTCATGGCCTCGTGTTTGCTTGGCTGGCAATCTATTGTTTTAGCAATGCTCCTTATCCAAAAGCATTTAAGAAATTCCTAGAGCATAAGTTGGGAAGGTGGCTCAGTGGCAGAGCGCTTGCCTTGCATGCCTGAGGCCCTGGGTTCGATTGCTCAGCACCACATAAGCAAAAAAAAAAAAAGAAATTCCTAGAGCAGGTGAACTTCTAAACTGCTCAACAAAGTCAACAATCGGGCTGGACCAATATAAACTACTACTAATCACCTAATGGCACCAACAGGAAAAAACCATCTAGAAATCTTCTTAAGATTTTAAGGCACTCATGCCACTCATGCCTTCACCACAACACACATTGTCTTTGCCTTCAACAGCACTCTCCTCATTAAGTCACTTTAGTCTAATGGGAAGTGGGCACTATGGATTTGTTCATCTTTACCTTCTGTGTACCTCCTAACACTGCTGGGAATTCCTCTCTCCATTGTGGGGGGGGGGGGTGCGCATGCACATGTACATATGCACACACATGCTGGTACTGGAGCTTGAACTCGGCCTCACAGTGTTTCTTAGCTTTTTCCCTTGAGACTGGTATTCTAGGGGCTAGGAAGGTGGCTCAGTGGTAGAGCGCTTGCCTTGCATGCATGAGGCCCTGGGTTCCATTCCTCAGCACCACATAAGCAAAAAGAAAAAAGCTGGAAGTGGCGCTGTGGCTCAAGTGGTAGAGTGCTAGCCTTGAGCTGAAGAGCTGAGGGACAGTGCCCAGGCCTAGAGTTCAGGCCCCACGACTGGACCCCCCCCCCCAAAAAAAAAAAAAAAGAGACTGGTATTCTACAATTTGAGCCACACCTACAGTTCTGGCTTTTTGTTGGCTAACTGGAAATTAGAGTCTCTGGGATTTGGCTGGCTAGCTAGCTGGCTGGCTAGCTTCAAACTTAGATCCTTAGATCTCAGCCTCCTGAGTTGATGTGTGCCCCCAAGTCCAGTCCTCCCTCCATTTTCCCCTCCATTTTCGTGAGACCCATTCTGGCTAGCTCTTCAGCTCTTGTCTATTCCCTTGTAGACTTCTCCTACCCAGATCAGAGGTCAGCAAACTTTCTGTAAGAGTCAAACAGGAAATATTTAGGTTTTATGGCCATGGGTATTAAATGCAACACTCAATTCTGTACTTACAAGGGAAAAGTAGCCACAAAAAGGTAGCCAAAAAGCATGGTCATTTTCCAATAAAACTTTACTTATGGGATAAAACAGGAAGTTTTCATTTTCATGTGTCATGAGATACATGGAATAAATCCTAATTCATTGAAAAATATAAAGAACTTTCTTAGCTCATATGCCTCTAGCCCAACTGCTGGTTAACTAAAATAAAATCTTGCAGACTTTTCTGCTTAGGCTGGCTTTAAACCAAGGACCTCTAGGTCTCAGCGTCCTGAGTAGCAAGGATTATAGGAGTGAGTTACCAATCCTGGCTAACCCCTACTTTTGACTACTCTTTTCTTTTGGGTAGGTCATGGGGCTTAAACTTTAGGTCTGGGCACTCTCCCTGAGCTTTTTCACTCAAAGCTAGTGTTCTCTGAGCCACAGCTCTACTTCCAGTTTCATGGCGCTTAACTGGAGATAAGACGCTCATGGACTTCCATGCCAAGGCTTGCTTCAAACCATTATCCTCAGATCTCAGTCTCCTGAGTAGCTAGGATTACAAGCATGAGCCACTGGCACAAGGGTTTGACGTGTGTGTGTGTGTGTGTGTGTGTGTGTGTGTGTGTGTGTGTGTGTGTGTGTGTGTGTGTGTGTGTGTGTGTGTGTGTGTGTGTGTGTGTGTGTGTGTGTGTGTGTGTGTGTGTGTGTGTGTGTGTGTGTGTGTGTGTGTAAACTTAGTGCCTCGTACTTGCTAGGCAGGCCTCTATCAGTGGCCACACCTTAAGCTTTTCACTGTACTCCAACTCCATCATAATTTCAAGTAGTCTTAATCATAATTTCAAAATGGCAGCTGGATTTGGCTATGAGTTGTATCTTTAAAAAAAAAAGTTAGCTGGGCATGATGGCTCATGCTTATATTCTTAGCTACTCAGGAGGCTAAAACTGGAAGGGATCATAGTTTGAGGCCAGCTTGAGTAAAAATGTTCTTAAAACTCCATTCAACCAATAAAAGTTAAAACTAGAGCCAGTGGCTCACGCCTGTTATCCTAGCTACTCAGGAGGTTGAGCTCTGAGGACTGTAGTTCCAAGCCAACCCAGGCAGGAAAGTCCATGATATTCTTATCCAATCAACTACTCAGAAAAAGTTAGAAGCACTGTGGCTCAAGCAGTAGAGCACTAGCCTCGAACAAGAGAAGCTGAGGGACAGAGCTCAGGCCCAGAGTTCAAGCCCCAGAACCATCAAAAATAAATAAGTAAGTAAATAGCTAGGCTGGTATGTGCCTGCAATCCTAGGTATGTAAAGTATAAACAGCAAAATCTGGTTGAGGTAAGCCAGTTAGGCAAAAAGAAAGATCCAATCCCAAAAGCAATGAAAGTAAAAGTAGCTGGGGTTATGGTTCAAGTGGGAGAGCCCCTTGTCTAGAATGCACAAGGCCTTGAGAAAAAGAAAAAAAAAAACAGAAATGAAAAAGGAAAAAAATTAAGCTGGGTGTGGTGGTACATGCCTAGTTAAGAAGAGGTGTAAGCCGGGCACCAGTGGCTCATGCCTGTAATCCTAGCTACTGAGGAGGCTGAGATCTGAGGATCACAGTTCAAAGCCAGACCGGGCAAGGAAAGTCCGTGAGACTCTTCAATAAACCACTAGAAAAAACCAGAAGTGGCTCAAGCAGTAGAGCACTCGCCTTGAGCTGAAGAGCTGAGTGAACAGCGCCCAAGCCCAGAGTTCAAGCCCCATGACTGACCAAAAAAAGAGGTGTCATTCAGTGGCAGAATGCATGAGGTGCTGGGCTGGATCCCGGCACCAAAAGAAATCAACATGAAATGGGACCTGTACTCTTGCTACACTCAAGTTCTTGAACACAAACTCTCATGCTGAGGATTTAGCTATTGCTGTGTAACTGTTTCTCACATCATTATCTTCAATTTAGACCTTTCCATCTTCTGCTTAAACTCACTCAGCTCCAAACACTAGATCCTGTTATCTAACACAGTGAAGTCATCACCCAACTAGTGCTCAAGTTAGCACCTCAGCAGGTAGCTTAGAATTCTCAATCTGCCTATGCACACACAGACACAGACACAGACAGACAGACAGACAGACAGACACACACACACACACACACACACACAAAGTAACATCTATCTCCTCAATTCCTTCCTTCTTTCCTTTCTTTCTATCAGCACTGCTACTGACTGGTTAAAGTTCTCATTACGTTCAGGACATTCCTGTGCTCACCTATTTGAGCCACATGTCATCCACCTCACATTCACTCATGTATTTTGGGGGGGGAGAGTACCAGTATACTGAGGTTTGAACTCAGAACTCCCCACTCTCTCTTGGCTTTTCCCACTCCTGGTGCTCTACCACTTGAGCCATAGCTCCACCTCCTTATCTCTCTTAGCAATAACTCGTTTCATCTCTGAACAAGAACTCTACTAGGGATACTGGTATCTCCACAGATATAAGAAGCTCTACAAGTAGTTTATAAATAATCTAAATTATGCCTCTGCAATAAGCTCAGAAGACTGAACTGTGTTGCAGTTGTCCATTAAGCCTAGACTGTGTCCTTTAGATGTGTGTCAGCAGAGTGTAGGGGAAGATTATGAATCACTGCTTTCAATGACAGTATCTAAAAATGTAACTTACTCACTGAGCTGGAGGTTTTTCCTCCCTGCTTTCACTCATCACAGGGACTTTTGGGGTCAGAATAAGTCTCACTGACAAAAACATCTATAACAGGTATTAACTAAGGAAATGTTCCATGCCAGACACCAGAGCCCTTCAATCCTTTCTTATTTTGGTGCTGGTACCAAAAGCTTGAAATCAAGGCCTCATACTCTTGCTAAGTTTGTGGCTCTACTTCTTGAGCCACAGCTCCACTTCTGGCTTTTGCTGTTTAATGGGTGGTAAGAGTCTTTGAAGGACTCCAGGTGTGAGCCATCAGTGAGCCCAGCCAAACTCTTAATTCTATATCCACAAAGGAGGATCTAAAGCTTTTGTTTGAGGTGTTTTTCCTTCTCTGTTACCTGAGTGGCAGTCCAGCTTTTGGCCCATGTCCTCATAGGACCTTAACCTGCAATCTCTTTTGCAGAACACTCATTAACAAAAATAATAATCATAGAAGTTAAAAGAAGAACATAGTATGAATTTACTTCTCTGAAATACAGAAAAATCTAAGTTCAGTCCTCTGCCTAACCCAAGACTCTGCACAAACACAATCTTTTTTTCTTATAGGTTTTGTTAAGGGGAGGTTGCCTAAGGGAGGTAATGTTTTAGGGGACAGGAATGGGACCCACAAATATCTGCTGAGGAAAGAGAAGTAGCCAGCAAAAATGACGAACTGTGTGTAAAGCAAGACAGCAAGCCTAGAATGGGGAGCACCCCCCTCCACAACTCAAGGGTGATTTTTATTTTTCACTTCTTGTCTACCTCTTGCTTTAACTAACGAATCCCGTGAGATGAAACAGATTCCTGGTAATTTTTATTAGAATAACTGACTTACTTTTGTGTGGATTCTGGGTCTTGAACTGAGGCCCCTGCACTCTTGACTGGCTTGTACATTCACAGCTGAGGCTCAACCACTTCAACTGTGCTTTCCGCCACTTGAGTGTGTGTGTGCGTGCGTGCGTGCATGCGTGCGTGCGTGCGTGCGTGTGTGTGTGTGTGTGTGTGTGTGTGATTTTTGTTGTTTTTTGATTAATTGGAGATAAAAGTTGTGGATTTGTCTGACCGGGCTGGTTTTGAACTTCAGATCTCAACTCCCTGAATAGTTAGGATTATAGGTGTAAGTTACCAGTGTCCAGCTGAATTTATTTTTAAATTTTGAATGTAGGGAGCATATGGAGAATATGAAGTATATTCTATCTCAGTAAGTGGGGAAAATATCCTGATGTGAAGGAAAATTTTGCTAGTGGGCAGAAAGTGAAGTCTGACTTTTAAGGAAGTGTTTGAGAACGGGCCAGTACCAAAAAGACTTCTTTTGTCTTAGACTGCCTCATGGGTTTTCCACTTCCCAGAAGCAACGCCGCTGATGTGCAGAGCAGCGCGTCTCTGTGGCACAACTAGAGCTTGCCTTCATGAGCACGGGACTTGTGGCCAGACCTAGGAACCCAACCCCGACGTCCAGTGACCACAGAGCAGGGTGTCCAGGAAAACACCAATGTTCTCATCTCTCATCCCTATAAATCATCAAAAAACCCTATAAATATTTAAGTGCCCAAGTCCTTCCCTAGATAGTAAGTTGATTTAGAAAATATGGACACTGAACCACTATAAACAATACTTTTTCTATATAGCAAAGTATACTTTATAGATTAAGCAGAATAATCTACAAAGATATTTCAGAGCCATATTACATGACTGTAATCCCCAAAATGGAGTTTTGAAAAAGCAAGGGGATAACAAGTTTGAGACTACCAGCCTAGGCTACAAAGGAAGACACTGTCTTAAACAACAACAGCAACATCAAAAAACAAATCAAGCCAAACCGAAACCAGAATACTTTCAAAGGAAAGCCTACTTCTGGGTTGGGAACTGGATGACTATGTAAGGGGAGGACACTATCCTCTAATCAATTAAAATAATTACACTAATAATGATTTCCCTTAAGTTTATTTTCTAAATCATTACTAAGTCCCAGATTACATTTTTCTTTGAAATGTCTTTTGATTAGAAATACATTACAGTAGGGTCTTAGTTATCTGAGAATTTTGTTTCCCATAACTAATTTTCCAAGAAATTAGCACTATCTTTGTTCACCCTGTAAGATGTTTTGTCAAAGAAAGAAAGGAGGAAACGAAGGAAGGAAGGAAGGAAGGAAGGAAGGAAGGAAGGAAGGAAGGAAGGAAGGAATCATTAGAAGGTTTCTCATTAAGTCCTTTCTTTGGGGGGTGCAGTCCAGGGTTTTGAACTCAGGACCTATGCTTGCTTGGCAAATGATCTGTCACTTGAGCTATGCATTCAGCTCTTTTTATTTTATTTTTTAGATACAGTCTTGAATTTTTGCTCAAGGCCAGCCTGGACATCAGATCTTCCTACTCAACAGAGGAGGACATCACTCCCCATTTACTTGCTCAGATAAGATCTTGCTAAGTTTTTGCCTGAGCAGGACTCTCCCGATCCCCACCCCCTGAGTAGCTGGAATTATAGGCATGGACTCTGATCAAGTCTTATCTCTCCTTCATCCTTATCTATCCACCTCCAATACAGTCATATCTGATATCCTTCATCCAGGGTGACTAAGGTCACCTGCAGAACTTTTCAAAATACATCACCTGGGGCCACAGTCTGAGACACTTAACAGCAGCCTGGGCTGGATCTTGACAACTCTATGCAAACAATTTCAACCCATAACTGTGAACCACATATTTAATGGGCAACAACAGGAGCTATCCTAAGGAATTAAGTAGCCAATTTGTGTGTATGCGCACATGTGTACAAATGCTACTGGGGCTTGAACTCAGGCTCCTGCTTAGCTTGTTCACTCAAGGTTGGCATTCTAACACCTCAGCCTCCCTAGTGCTCTCATTCTTTTGGATACTAAGCAAAAGTGTGACCATCATCAGATTAAACTACATGATTAAATGAGAGAGGAAGAATTAAAACAAAACTCAACCTGAGTGTGTTCTGCACTAATCTATCCAAAATACACTATCTTTGATGTGTTATCTAAAAACCTCTTCTAGCTCTAACTCAGAAGATTGTGTGAACATCCTAAACGGCACATTCCACGTTTAGACAATGGATGCCATGGATTGGATGGTAAACCAAATTCTGCAGTGTCCATCTCAAAGTAGGAGCTGGTGTTTTGTGTTATTGAACTATGAAACATTTTGAAGTTTCAGTTCAAAATCATGACTCACGTTTAAAACAAAGTATATTTCTGCTTCCTGAAAAATTTAAGACCAACTAGCAACCCTACTACAAGTACTTTTTATTGTCATTACCACTCTTCAGTGACTGCCAACAACCACCTTAATGACTCCACACCACTCTTTTCAGTGGGCTGGAGCTGAGTCACCAACCCGGAGTGAGAGCTCAGCACTGAGTCTAAAAGGAAAAACAGAAACAAAAAAACTCTTACCTTTGGTTTTTTGTTCCGTGACCTGCAAAATAAACAAGACATAAATAAATGAAATTTGCCTTCTAATTAAATAATATAAGACTAATTTTGATAACAAGTAATGAAAGCTATCGGACAAAACATACAAAGGATTAGTAAAAAGGCAGGGGGAAAAATGGGAGTTAATTCAGACATCCCAGAAATTATGGCCATATGTCCAGCTACAGCTTACATGACCACTATTTGGAAGGATTGTAAAAGTGTAATATTTCTTTTCCGTGTGTGTGTGTGTGCGCGCGCACGCACACGTGTGCGCACGCACACCAGTCCTGGGGCTTGAACTCAGGGGCTGGAGGCCCTTGACTTTCTTTTTGTTCAAGGCTAGTGCTCTATCACTTGAGCCACAGTTTCACTTCTAGTTTTTTTTTTTTTTCTTTTGTCAGTCATGGGGCTTGAACTCTGGGCCTGGGCACTGTCCCTCAGTTCTTCAGCTCAAGGCTAGCATCCTACCACTTAAGCACCACTTCCGGCTTTTGTTTAAGTAGTGCTGGGGAATGGAACCCAGAGCCTCATGCAGGTGAGGCAAGCACTCTACCACTGAGTGCCCTTCACAGCCCACTTCTGGCTCTTTTTGGCAGTTTAGTGGAGGAAGGAGTCTCAGTGAAGGTAGGAGTCTCACAAACTTTCCTGCCCCAGCTGGTTTTGAACCATGTTCTTCAAATCTCAGCCTCCTGAGTAGCTAGGATTATATACATGAGCCATCAACATCTGGCTGAGTTTTTTGTTTTCTTTTTAAAAAGCACTTCCCTGGTTAAATGATATGATCCACATGCTGGAAATGATGTTCATTATTTTGGTTGTTCCAAATAAATCTTCCAGAGACAAAAAGATTCCCTTGTTAGTATGTACTCAAATCTAAAAAGCAAAATTTTAGGAGCCCACTATGGGAAGCATCAGAGATCACAGTAGCAAAAGAGGATTTAAACCCAAGTCATGCCACTTCTTAACTCAGTTTGAATTCAGTTTTCCACTTATTTGTTGTAAGGATTAATCAGACATTCTATGGCAATGCTCAGTAATTGTTTGCTGTTGTGTTCAGAATTTATATAAAGGAGCATGAAGTATAGCATTACGATTGAAATATGTAAAATGTGAACAAATATAGAGTGCTTTGTTAAAAAATATTTCTTTGAATAGTAACTAAGACAGCTATAAATAAAGTGATTAACCTAAAAGGCTAGATATAATAATAGATTTTTATAAAGCTTGAAAATGATGATTAGAAGCCACACAGGCAACTGCTTCCAGTATTGTTAAGAGGGGAAAACAAAGAGGGGAACCTAATTATACATGTCCTGTAAGACAAACAAAACCACAAGAAGTCACACACAAGGAAAACATCCATCAGTTCCAGCCGTGGTCACATGAGGTTAGTAAGATCATGGGTGATTCTGACCCACTTCTCCCCAACTGTTAATCTTCTCAAGCATGTTTATATTGGTCATATGACCAATAAAAGCTATTAGAAAATGAATGTTAATCATCTTGCAAAGAAGAGGTCTTGAATATTTGTAGCTGGTTCCTGCTATGAAGACATAGCTATTTTTGGAGAATATGACCTGGAGCTAACTAGCTGACCTCTGTCAGGCTCAATCTGAGCTAAGCTGTCGACTCTGAGGACCTCCTACAATGCATCTTTACATTCTTGCATTAAAGACAAGCTAATTCCATAGTATTGAATTTGTGGAACAAGGTAGCTTTTAAACGAACCTGCTTCCCAGAACTGCTACAGAGCTCAATTCTCCTGAAATCCCTTATAATTTTTCTATAATCCCCATTTATCTGAGAATGATTAGATTACATCCACATATCAATTTCTTAAGGCAATTTTGGTTTTACACCACTGTAAATATTTCTTAGAATGCCATTTTGAAGATCAGCTGTATAGAAATCCCTTTCTCAGCTGTAAGCAACAAACTCAAATAATGTCGATTATATCTTATAATGTGAGTTTTGTTAAAAGAGCAATCCTGAGAGTAAAAAGCTGGATGGGCAAAGCATGTGTTCTGCCAATACCACACAATGCTGTTTTCCTGGCATCAGCCTAATGTGTGAATGCAGCCCTTCTCTGATACCTCTCTCATGAGTGGAAATCTAACAGTGTTTCCTCAGGATGGCTCTGGAAAGAGCAAACTGAAAAGTTCGTGTTTAATTTCTGAGTGGAAATAACTTGAATTTCAGTTTTAAATCAAAGTCGATGCGTTAGGAAGATTCTGTTGCTATCAGTCACCACTGCCCCCTCCTCCAACACACACATACACATTTCAGTGCTGGGTATCAGAGCGAAGGCCTGGAGCATTCTAGGCAAGGGCTCTAGCATGTTCAATGACATAAACTTTTTTTTTTTTAAAGTAACTACTGGGTACCTGTCACTACCCTAGTTAATTATCAATACAAATACGCATAAAACAAAGAAACTCACAGCCGGTCTGAAATGAAAGAAACACAAAGAGACAGTTACTGAGCAATGGGAAAAGCAACATGAGAGACCTGAAAGCGTTTATATGTATACCACACATGTTCATCAACTGAATGTATGGCCACATATTAGAAGTCTTGCATATTCCCTATAATTCTTTCTACCATAGCACATTTTTTTTTTTTTGGGTCGGTCCTGGGGCTTGAACTCTGGGCTTGGGCGCTGTCCCTGCGCTCTTCAGCTCAAGGGGAGTGCTCTACCGCTTGAGCCACAGCGCCACTTCCTACCATAGCACATTTTATATTACCTACTTATCTCTACAGTGAGGTGATTTTCAAATCACTTCGGCAATCCCATTGTAAGCCTTGTGTTTTGTCCTTAAAACTGCTAAATTGGAATTTAATTCTGTAATTATGCAACAATTCAGTATAACTAAATCAAAAGCCATATGTGTCAGCCTAGAGGGTGTCTATCTGATCTACAACATATTGGTCTAGAAATGTTAAACTTAATTTTTTTCCATTTGTACAGGGGTAAGCGTACTGTATTAAATATGTAAGGTCTTATCTACGTGGGTTTGATTACAGAAACTAATAAAATATTCTCTAAATAATGAAAAAAAAAAAAAAGAACTGAATTTTTATTGGTCACAACCACTTCCAAATTTTAGAGTGACTGTCTTCTGCTGTCACCCTCATCAGTGTTCAGTGTAGATTCAAACACAGGGAGCCGTCCAGCAATCATACTTCACTCTCCAATTAAGTGCTCTCTCTCCTTGGTTTTAAATCATTTTCCTATTAGTGGAATTCACTAATAGGACACATAGTTTACAGATGCATATTTTAGTTGTCATTTCTAGACACTCATATGTTCAATGTAAGAAAACACTGAGTTACAAATTAAGCTGGCACAGACACTGCAATAATCCCTTACTTGTTATCTTTCAACAGCCTCTGCTCAAGGCCTATGGAGACCAGCCTAGTAACTGCCCATTTTTCATAGACTGAAAAATTTGGTTTTTGGACAAGCCTCTGGATTGTAATCTGGCTTTGCGACGATGCTAAAAAAACTCAAGTGAGAAGCAGCACAAAGTTAGCAGGCATGCCGACAGCGTGAAGATATGAAGGAGAAACACTGCTATTAACAGAAAGAAAACCACAACTGCAAACAGGCAAACCTTAAAGAGCATAGCACAGTGTATGATAGCACCAAGTAATCGTGAATGTGTCTTCTAATTAAGTCAAAGAAAGGATAAATTATATCTCATATACGTATGACCCAATTCAGAAAATATTTCTAAGATTTTCCTTATGCTAGTTCTCATAACGGATCTATTTCAATACTTCTAAAGCTGAAATTATGAGCTGTGGCTTACAATGCTGGGAGAATCTCCAGTGCCCCTTGTGTCTTACATTGGCTCATGTCCATCTCCTTGACCCTGTTCTACATCAAAAATCCACCCCCCCAAGCCACAGAACACTTTATATCTCCCTAAGTTAGCTTCCCTAGCATGAACTCTCAAACCTGCCCTGAACTGAAGCCCTGTTTCTAAAGTCACAAAAACTGATGGACCAACAAATCCTCCTGTTGCTCCAAACAGTGCTGCAGGCTCTCTTAAAGAACTGTGAGGCTGGCATAAACAGAAAAGGCCAGAAGTGGTGCTGTGGCTCAAGTGGTAGAGTCCTAGCTTGGGCAAAAGAAGCTCAGGGACAGTGCCCAGGCTCTGGCCCTGGGTTCAAGCTCCAAGACTGGGGGGGGGGGTGGGATTGTGAGGGGAGGCAGCAAAGTAGGCAAACAAAAGGACTGGGCAAGAGTGGTGCAGCTAATCAGTGCTTCTAGCAGCTCCTTCCACAAGCCCTTCAACTTAGACCTGACAGAGCTGTTAGCCCTATTTCGTCCTTTTAGCTTCTCTCTTATTCCTCAAAGCCATACAAAGTTCTATGCTCCTAGAGCATCATGAAAATCCACTTTTTTGAGAGTAGTTTCTGGATGGAATTGTTGAAAAGTACACTCATCTCTAAAAGCAAAACAGAGACTATAAACTATGATGCAAATGCAGACATACAGCACAAGCTGAGGCCTTGATAATCTTTTGCCTTTCTCAATACTGCTTATTGCTGTTTCCATAGAACTGCTATGACATTAGCCAGCATCCACTTTATGATCATAAGGAATTAGTATAAACTATGAACTTTTTCCCACTTTCAGATTTTTAAACATTTTGTCCTGGAGCTTGAACTCAGGCCTGGGCTCTGTCCTTGAGCTTTTTTGCTCAGTATGCACTATTACTTGAGCCACAGCTCCTCTTCTGGTGCCCCCCAACCCCCCACAGTTAATTGGAGATAAAGTCTCATGGACTGTCCTGCCTTGACTGGAATAGCTAGGATTACAAGTATAAGCCACCAGGGACCACCAAGTTTTAAATTTTTCAATGGACTAAAGTCTCTAACTTTACTAAGATGTCAGATATCCAAGCCAAGACAGACTAACTGATGAAACCAACCTTCTGAGTGGCTTCCTTTTTCTTCTTATCCTCTTTCTTCCTTTTCTTGTCTTCCATTAACTGTTCTTCCCTTTCTTGCTCCTTCTCTCTGTTAAAACAATATCATACCAGGTTACATATTACACTCACAGTGCATTTCTGTACAAAGCTCATCTAGGTATCTACACAGAGTACTGTATTTTACCTAAACCTAAAGGATACATAGACTCACACTGAGGTATCCCCACAACCTGGTTTACCACCCCATTTACAAAAAGTCTATACTTTTTTGGGTGTATGCCAGCCCTACCACTTGAACCACAGCTCTACTTCTGGCTTTTGGTGGTTAGAGATTTAAGAGTCTCATAGACTTTTCTGTCCAGGCTGGCTTCAAACATCAATCCTCAGATCTTAACCTCCTGAGTAGCTAGGATTACAGGTGTGAACCACTGGCACCTGGCTTTCAAGTAGGGTTTTATTTTTAAGGTAAAAAAAGCCTAGACTTGGAGCTCACTGAATTTTAGAAGTAGAAGCATAATAGAGACTGAGTTCCCAGTTTCTACAGCCTGGAGCAGACACTTCCATGGTACTTAGGATTTTAGGTGACACAATGCATCAAAGCCACAAATACGATGCATCATGTCAATTAAAATATTGTATCACCTATGATATATCCAAGTTAAAAGTGAATCAAATGAAAGGAAAATGTTAAGGAAATACAAGGTTTGAAAATGGCAACTAAGTGGTTCCTGAAGGGCTTAAGTCTAAAAGTAGAATTGAACAGGCTCATCCATGCCAAAGAAAACTGAAGTGGGTTCTCATGAATATGTTAATCAATGTTGAAGTTACAAAAACTCAGATTTTTTTTGGTGGGGGGAAGAGGAGGGGGGTGTGCCAGTCCTGAGGCTTGAACTCAGGGCCTGGGCACTGTCCCTGAGCTTCTTTTTGCTGAAGGCTAGCACTCTACCACTTCTGGCTTTTTCGGTTTATGTGGTACTGAGGAATCGAACTCAGGGCTTCTTCATGCATGCTAAGCCACATTCCCAGCCCAGAAACTCAGACTTTTTAAAAAATTATTTTACCTACATGCTGTTACTGACTATCCATTTATAAACATTAGGTTTTTTTTCTTTCTGCATTTCTGAGTGTCAAAGTCTTATATGTAAAATTCATAGCATAAAAATAACTTCCATGAAAATTCTAAAAATACAGTCAACTCCTCAGCCCAGCGCTGGATTCCTCTGGATTGGCATTTTGTGTGTGTCAGCCTAAGTGTGGGGCTCTTGGAGAAAACCCACTTGCAACTGTGTGCTACTCTAAGAAAACAGTTTCAGGAAAGTGCGCCGGATGGAGGCTGGCCATCTTGGGAAGCTGGCCGCAGGTTCTGTTATAGTTGGCTCTAAGAACCCCGAACTTGCGCTGGCTGCAAATGGAAGAAGATGAGGCTCCTCCTCACCATAATTTGGCTCTGACATTCTCCAGTTAAACTGATTGCAGAAAAGTTGTGGCCACAGTCTGAGCATCTTCATCTAAATAGTGCTTTAAAAATGTTGTCACTCTAAAATTACGTTTATTTTTTAAATTCCCTGTTAAAAATAGCAACAAATCTTTAATGAGACACATTCTTACAGAACAACTACCCCTTTCAAATATTTTCCCTATAAACAGGCAATTCGGGGAAAGGGATTGAAATTTATGCTCACTAGAAGTAGACTTATTTCCAAAGCAAATATTTTTCAAAGCTTTCCAGGAGACAAGCTTTGCTTTCACTCCTTTCTTTAAACTGAATCTTGGTAGAATTTAGTATTCTCCTTAAATTTCATTCCCTTAGGGAGAATTTACCTTGCTACCCCTGACTTAAAATTTTGCTATTGCCCTCTGTCCATCACCTTTTATAATAAAATATTTTTTAATTGCCATTGACTTACATAATCAAATGGTATGGGATTCACCTTTCTCTAATTTAGTTAGCTGTGCTCTATCTAAGCCATACAACACCACCATCTGGAGAGGTCTACAGGGGCTGAGTGAGCCCAAGTAGAGCAAGACCAGCCACACAGGTAGCAATGGGAAAGGGGCTGCATACAGGGCCACTGACCAATAGCTACGCATATTAAGGACAATAGCAGCCAGGTGCCTTACTATTGAAAAGGGGTGTTTTAAAAATGGAAAGGGAGAAAATTCAAATGAACCCTGTAGAGTTGGACCAATATTGGTTATTAGCATGAATTCATTGTTTTCAACACACAGAGACATAACAATGAATATAGTCAACTGTTTGCCTGTGAATATAAGTGAATGTCTATATAAAGCCCTTCATGCACATACATACATAAACACATAATATACTAATGTAGTTATTCTCCAGTTTTGAAGCTGTGAGGGCAAAACAAGCAGCATCCAAATAATATACACCGATTTAACACCTAGATTTATGACTATTCTAAAGTACCATTTTTCACTAAAAGAACCAGATTCCTTTGGAACAAAAATTCTGTGGCTTAGGCTAGAAAAGCCCAAGACTAGAATGCATGTTTGTGAGACAAAGTATTCAAGAATAATGGAAGTTCAAATGGTCACAGAAGACAGTTTGAAGGGGGGTTCTGAGCTATCTGGGACAACACAAATATCACATGATGAGAATTGTGAGTGAGGCTCAAGTGGTAGAGCAGAGTGTGAGATCCTGAAGTCAAACTTCAGTACCACTAAGAAAAACCAAAATACAAACAAAACATTATATAAATTAGGAAAACAAACGTCCATATGAAAACAAATTATATGACAGGAATGGGGTATTCACATATGTTCAAGGCACCTCCCTATAAAATATTAATTAAACTAAAAGGTGGAAAAGAGTAATTAAGTAAGACAAGAGAAACCTGGTGGACACCATCTTAAGCAAGTTAATCTATGTGAAATAAGCACCATCAGTAGTGTGAACACTGAAATGGGGAGGTCCTTATAAGAAGAACCTGGCACCATCTCTGTGATGGTCCTTTCAGATATGTACAACCCAAATACTATCGGACAACTCCAGAGAGGGATCCTACAAAATGATGTTCAGACATTTCAAAGCCTCAAGAGTCAAGGAGAATTTGAGGAACTGTTTGGGACTAAGACTCATGACCAAATGCACATGTGGTCCATTTGCAATAAGGCTAGTGCCACTCCCTGATCAGGGCTCAAGAGTCAACATTAGTATGCCAGTCATGTTGACCTTTGCTTTTCAAGGTTATAGTGCAGGATACAGGAGAAAGTTCTCCTTTGTTTTAATTAAGCTACAGTTTTGATGAAAGAGTTGTAAGCACCAGGACAGGGTCAGCAGCCTATTCTCAAATAACTCAGGAACAAAAGGCTTTTCAAAACCATACAGATTTCAACTCTAAGTTCGAGATTGTTTCCCAAAACAAAATCCAAACAACAAACACCAAAACGACTACCCCGGCAGCATTCCTGATCAATTACATAGAAATTACTAGAGACCTTTAGAAGTTCAACCTCTGCCCACTAGATGTTCTAATACCTAGCTAGGATTGAGCTGATACAAATACTCATTCATGTCTACAGTATTTTACAACATTACTTCAGCAATCAAACTTCTCATTCAGCATCCGAATGGCAGACAGCAGGTGACAAAGGTGAGGCCCAGTGACCATCTGATGCTTGAAAGCTTGAAGGGAAAGCAGAATTGTTCATCCTTACAATCAGAGGTAACATGCATCCCTCCAGAACTTCATCCAATGAAGTCACCTGCTAGGAAATTCACGGTCTCTAGGTGGGCTCAGTGTCCAGGTATTTATGGAGTTTAGGGTTCCTTCAAACCCCTTACAGCCCTTGGGGACTCCCAGACTGGAATCTGAGGCTGCCAGCTCAAGCCACCTCATGCACTAGCCCCAGTGTACTCCCCATGCCTCCCCGCTGTGGGTACTGGCATACATGGAATACATAATGTGGGAGCGTCACCCAGGGGCCACGTTTAATATGAGCAACCAGAACTAGCCTCTATAGTAGACAAAAGTGTGACCTGCTACTTTAACTTTCTGTCAGTCCTGGAAGAACTGAGGCACCCTGAGGGTAGGTAAGCAAACACTGTAATGTAGAGTAAGTTAAGATGCTACTTGCTGCTGATGGGAGCTAGGGCCTTACGCATGGCAAGCATTTGCTCTAGCACTGCACTACAGCCCTAGTCCTAAACTAGTAAAAGACTCTAGATGAAAAACAAACAACAAAATACAACTTTTTTTTTTTTTGGTTGATCCTGGGGCTTGAACTCTGCACCAAGGCCCAAGATGCCGACACTCCTAAAATCCTGCTGCAACCCTGAAGGCGAAAAGCTGTGGATGAGGACAACAGCTCCCTAGCACTGCTGTTCAGTAAGTACCAGCTCCACATTTCCCCACCCATTCTGTGTGCCTGACACAAAAGCCACTCTCCTTTTCACTACTCATCACTTTATCCTAATGACAAGTCTTGCTTAATAGCTATTTGCTTCAATGAAACTGTCTCTGCCATTCCAAAGAAACTCGTCCTTTGCTGTACACTTCTCAAGGATTGTCCCTGCCTCTTGTGTCTTCCTGGAGCTGTCAAAACAAACACCAAGTCAGTAATACCCTCAGAGCTAGTGAAATAACTAGCATGAATGTTATCACTAGGGATGTAGAACGCTGGGGTGCCCTCTGTTTTAATCTCCTCCTACCAAGATGCCCAGGAATGGTCTTTTTTTTCTTTTCTTTTCTTTTTCTTTTTGCCAATCCTGGGGCTTGAACTCAGGGCCTGGGCACTATTCCTGAGCTTCTACCACTTGAGCCACAGTGCCACTTCTGGCTTTTTCTGTTTATGTGGTACTGAGGAATTGAATGCAGGGCTTCATGCATGCTAGGCAAGCACTCTACCACCAAGCCACATTCCCACCCTCAATGGATTCATTTTTTAAAATAAATGTTTATTGAGTGTCTAAGAGCCAGGCACATTTACAAGCACTGAACAGGACAGAAAGAAAAATCAAGTTCCAGCTTGCAGGGGGCTTATGTTACACTGGAAAGAGACACAACTAGGATATTCTGCAAAGTATGTATGAAGTAACATTTAGCCGGCAACCAAGCTCAGGACAGGACAGGACAGGACAGGGTGGGCTGAAGGAGAAAGGTGCGGGAGAGGATGTCACCTTAGACATGATGCTTAGTAAAGGCTTCTCTAATTAAGAAAGCCTATGAAGAGGGACCTCTGGGGCAAGGCCTTAATCCACAGGAACAGATGGCTCGCATGCAAGAGAAGAAGAAGACATGACCTAGAGAGCAGTGGAAGTGACTATCAGGGCTATATAATTTCTAAAGTTCTAAAGGTAAAGTTCTAAATTTCTAAGTTTCAAAAGGTAACTATGCTACCTCTTGGTGGCACTGATGACCAGGGTACAATGAAGGCATTTTTTTTTTTAAAGTAACTGAGTAATCCTAATAAACTAATACATGGATTCTACTTACTGACTAGAGGGGATTTGTGCTATCTACCTCATGTCAACTTCAGTACTCTTTTTTTTAAATCTGTCCTGGGGCTTGAACTCAGGACCTGGGTGCTGTCTCTGAGCTTTTTGCTCAAGGCTAATACTCTACCAGTTGAGCCACAGCTCTACTTTCAGTTTTCTGATAGTGAGCTACCAGTGCCCAGCTTTTTGTTTTTAATTAATCAACATTTTTGTTTTTTAAATCAGCACATACTAGTTATGTAAGGGGGGATCCCACCCATGTGTACAATGCAGTCCATCAATCTCCCCACCTCTCTCACTCTTCTCACTCGGCTCTTCATTGCCTGATACAGTGGACTGCACCTATAATCCTAGCTACTTAGGAGGCTAAGATCTGGAAGACCGACTGTAGTTTAAAGCCAGCCCAAGCAGAAAAGTCCGAGAGACTCCATCTCCAAACAAATAACCAGCAAACGCCCAGCTGGAAGCACAGTTCAAATGGCAGAGTGCCAGCAGACCATCAAAGTTGAAAAAGAAAAGAAAAGAATTCTTTATTTTCCAACGGAACTTTAGAAATTATTCAGCCCTGATTGTCACAGAAATAAATTTCTAAAAATGTTAGAATTTATACCGCCTTACCATGTTCAAATTGTTATTTGATCAACTGCTCATCTTAAACACACTAGACACCACAAGGTTCTTCAAAATGTACAACCTAACTCACAATCCAATATATTTTTCCCAGTCTCAAGGGTTTGCTTGTTCAGCTGGTCCTGTACCATATAAGCCACATCTCCAGTCTGCTTTTTCATCTGTTATTTTGGAGATGGAATCTTGGCTGTCTTTAGACCTTAATCCTTCTGATTTCAGCATCCTGGGTAGCTAGGATCACAGGTATATGCCACCAGTGCTTAACACGATATAGTTCTTTAACTGAGAATTTGAGCAATGTAAGGACACTCAAGTTGTTACTTTGCTATGTGGCAGCAGGCACTGAGCTCTGTCAACATCAGTTCTAAGCACCTCTGGCCCACTTCCTAGAATCCCTTACAATGAGACACCGAGATGTCGTTTGCACTGCTGTAAGGGACGTTTGTGTCTAACTTCAATGGGGGAACACTCAGCAAGATGGACAATGACAACTTTGCCACAACTGTTTCTTGTACATGAAGAGGCAGCAGCTCACCTGGGCCCCTTGGGGGTGGGGCGGTTCTGAGGTGTAGTCCCAGCAGGTGCCAGTGGGTTCTCTTCAGTGTGTCTCCCATGCAAAAGTGGGAGTACATGCTACTGTTTGCCCATGCCTTAAAAATGTCCAGAATACATCTACTAATATATGACTTGTTCACATTTCCTTAAAAGACAAAAGGTAACCTTGGCAATTCATGAAAGAATAAGAAAAGAGACACAAAGCCATTATCAATCATACTCAATTAAGGATTATTGAAACCACATGCATTACGTGGGAAAAAAATGAACAAAAAGGAGCACAGTGGAAAGAGTTAAATAAAGCACTCCAAGTATCCATTAAGAATATTTTAATTAAAAATACACAAAAAGAGAGCATGTTGGAATGCATCCATTCAGGCTGAGGAAATTACATAGTATGGCACTCCAAATTTCTGTGTCAGATTTGTTCGTAGCATTTTTCAGTTGTTGGATCTGACTGGGGAAATTTAATGGGATGCTAATGTAATTTGTACAGATATTAGTAGACAAGGCCAAACACCGCTGGGGCATAAAAATCATCCTGAGACCAAGTGGCTCACAGAAAGAAAACAATAACAGAATTGATGATGTAAACGCGTATTTCTTCATCCAGAAGGACAAAGCAATTTTTCCTGCCTTCAGTTTTATCTTAGGACACGTGATAGGCAATGTATTAAATCTAACCCAGCTTCTTCTACACATGGCTTACTTCGCTTCCTATGAGGAGTTATATACTGCAAAGATTCTCAAACTCTAAAGAGAATCTTGTTAAATGCAGATTCTTATTTAATATATATGGGATGGAGCCTACAATTCCCCATTTCTAACAGGTCTTTAAGCAGTGTAGCTATAATGCATTCACAATTGCTTTTTTCCAAGAAGATATTGAATTATAGTCATTTTTCCGTGAGTCATAACTTTTAAATGTCAAGCATATGCCTTGTTATAGCTACACCTATCTGTGTTTCAATACCAAATTACTGTGCAATTATTTACAAGAGTATTTTAAAAGACAATTAAACAACTCATGTAGTACCAACTAGGCTGAAACTCCACTGAGATAATGACATAGAAAATAGGCGATTGAGAAACAATGAAACATGGCAGTCAGTTTCCTCATGCAGCCTAAGCTTTTCATGAATTCCCTACGTTCCTATTTTAGAGCCCATGCAAGAAACTGGTTCCTTTGGGATTACTTTAACCAAATAAAGAAAGGTATTTTAAAAAACAAAAGAACTTGCTTTTTACTTTCAGAAATTCCACGTGGCCAAAGTTGTAACCCCTGATTTGGTGGATTTTGTTTTCCTGCAAAAATTTCATGGTAGATGGTATCTGAAGACCGTCTTATTTGAAGTCACTCACCCTACACCTCATGTTTTCTTGCCAGCTGGCCTGGCATTCTCTAGAGGAGATTTCTATTCAATGGTAGTGCAGCTGGGTGAGTGGTTCTTCATGATGTCACCTTGGGAAATGGCTCTAAGCCTTGCCTTTTGTTGAGCTCACTGACCAAATCTTGAAATACTTGCTCTGAGGTCTTCTTAGTTCCTTCTAATGTTCCCCACAGTGGGCTTTCTATCCCCTTACCACTGGGGTGAAACCCCAAATGGGTTTCACTTAGGTACACTCTTTCGATTGCTATACGATGCAGGGTTCACACAGAGTAATCCTGCCCCTTCCTTGTCCCAGATGACAAACCATCCAAGAGTACGATAGCTTTTTTGGAAATCACAGCTCACCGTGTCACAAACACCCAAGACTCCTCTATTTTTTTTTTCATAGTACTGCTAAATTGTGCCCCTTTTTGGTACTGGTATGGGGCTTGAACTCAGAGCCTTGTATTCTCACTTGACTTTGTTATTCATGACTAGTGTTCTACCACTTGAGCAATGCTTCCAGTCCAGCATTTTGCTGGTTAATTAGACGTTATCATCTTAGTCTTTTCTGGCTTCAAACTGAGATTCTTGGATCTCAGCCTCCTGAGTAGCTAGGATTACAGGCATAAACCACTAGGCTAGCAAAAGCACTTTTCTATAGTCAAGCACAGGATCTTCCACATCCCTATTAGTGCCTGCGGTAGCAGACTGATAGCCTTCCTGCATTGAAGGAAAGACCTGGAGCTGTATTTCCTGAACCCCATTCCTTATATGGTCCCCAGGTGAATGTCATCATTCAGAGGCACTTGTGTAAGATGTGGAAGGAACAAGTCAGTGGCCAATAGTCTCTAGAGAACTGCCTGCAAACAGGTAGCAGACAGGGTTTTCCACTCCTGCAGCACTTTCCAGACACATTAAAGTCACAACGGAGCAGCTGACAGATGAGACTGCTGCCTCAGTAAGACTGTCAGCAGTTCTACACCCAGATTACAGTTAGTAAGTTGACCCTCCACAGAAAGGTAACTATAAAGCAGTTAAAGCATGCCATCTGACCATCTAAATTCACAGTATCCAAAGACACCAACTAGTGGCTCTGGCTATGACCTGGAAATGGCATGAAGTGTTTTAAATGTGGCCACACATACCAGGGCCTCTTCTCTGATGATGCCAACTGAAAGCCCTGTCTGAGCATACTCGAAGAAGCCAGGGGCTCTGGGAAGCTTCAAGTTGTCCTGCTGACAACACAAGGGCAGGGCCTGGGCTCTCCTCTCCCAATGACTTCATCATTTTCTTTCTTAAGGCTACATAGACACAAAGGAGAAATAAGGCTAAGGAATCCCATGAAAATATTAGAAGCCAGGCTCAATGGCTCATGCCCATAATACTAGATATTCAGGAGGCTGAGATCTGAGCATAAAAGCCAGAACAGGCAGATGAATCAAGAAGTGGAGGCATGTCTAGTTCAAGTGATAGAGTGCCAGCCGTGAGGGAAAAAACGAAATGAAAAGCAAGGCCTTGAGTTTGAGCTCCTAGCCAGGCATACGCACACCAAAAAAAATAGTAAAGTTTACAAAATCAGGAAGAAAAAAAAAAAGCAAATACCAAGAGTAAATCTCTCTAACTGTATGTCCTTAACTCTGGGGCTATATACAACGTGGCAAAAGAGAAGATGAGAGGAATCTTGTCATGTGTGGTCTTTCAAGGACAGTGATTTTTCACATTTGAGATGTGTGCCTTAAGAAAAAGGCCAATAGCCGGGCACTGGTGGTGGCTCACACCTTGTAATCCTAGCTACTCAGGAGGCTGAGATCTGAGGATCGACGTTCAAAGTCAGCCCTGGCAGTAAAGCCATTCAGAAAACCAGAAGAGGCACTGTGGCTTAAGTGGTACAGCACTCGCCTTGAGCTTACGAGCGGAGGGAAAGCGCCCAGACCCAGAGTTCAAGACCCATGACAGGCAAAAAAAAAAAAAGAAAAGAAAAAGGCCAAATGAGTTGGTAACTCATTCCTGTAATCTTAGCTACTCAGGAGGCAAATATCTAAGGTACAGTTTGAAGCCAGTGTGGGCAGGAAAGTCCCTGTAGACTCTTATCTTCAATTAACTATTCAAAAAAAACAGAAGTGGTGGTCTGTGGCTCAAGTAGTAGAACACTAACCTTAAGGACAAAGAGGCTCAAGGACAATACCAAAGGCTCTAAGTTCAACCTCCAAGACCAGCAAAAAAAAAAAAAAAAAAAGACCATGTGTTTTACGTTGGGATTTAAACTGAAACAGAATAGTTAGACTTTGCTCAAGGATGCTCTAGTATATACTGCTAATGCTGAGGTAGATAGGCAGTGTGCCAGCTTCCCCATTATACTGTGTTACTCCCATTCTCTTAAAACTCACATCTGTTGTTCTAATTCTGGAAATATTCCAAGAAAGGGTGTTATTTGTGACACTTATCTTAGTACTTAAAAAAAAAAAAAAAGCTGAGAAGAGAACTGACTGCATTATGGATTCCACAGGTGAGAGTTGTACCCTATTTCTCAATGCTCTTAATTTGTGCTCTATTTTCAGAATGGTAAAAATGGAAAGTCGTGTTCTTGTGTGCCAGTAGTTGTCATGTAAATTTAGCAAGCTGAATGACAAAAACTGAATTACCTAGAGGGAAATACATATTTCTGAAAGATCAGCATATTTAATAGTAATAAGTAATGAACTACAGGGTAAGCCTGACTTGTGAACTCATATAACCCAGTCTTTCATCTAAAATTATATACCAGTAGAAAATGACTCAAAATCTAAAGTATTTATATACAACCTTTTGGTAACAATTAGGCCAGATCCAGGATGTCTAATTTATTCAAAATTGAGTTTAGCAACCAATTTCTTCTTAGAAAGCCTGTGGAAATGTTTAGTGAATGACCTACCATTGTATTTTGCAATAGGCAATCTCAGTAACACTTTCATGTAAGTATATTTTCTGACAGGATTCGTAAGTGTCTCTGAAACTATCAAGAGGTTCTAACCACACCCACCCCCCCACCCCCCCCACACACATACACACACACACTTGTTTTCAGTTAAAAAGTATGTTTTCTATATATCATTTTTTTTTTTGGTCGGTCGTGGGGCTTGAACTCTGGGCCTGGGCGCTGTCCCTCAGCTCTTCAGCTCAAGGCGAGCGCTTTATCACTTGAGCTACAGCGCCACTTCCGGTTTTCTGGTGGTTTTACTGGAGATAGGAGTCTTACATTCTCTCCTGCCCGGGCTGGCTTTGAACCACAATCCTCAGATCTCAGCCTCCTGAGTAGCTAGGATTACAGGCGTGAGCCACCACCGCCCGGCTTCTATATATCATTTTTATGAACGGATTCTATTAGTGAACGCCAGAGTTATGTCCTTTTTTTTTTTTTTTGTACTTCAGGATGCTTGGCCTCTTAACATCTTCTTCAAAGTTCTTTTGAGTCCCTCTCTCATAATACTATACCCAACCTCCTCCCCCCAGCCCCTATACTGTAGCCAGGTAGAAAGAAGTTGAGTTTAAGATCAAATTGTATTTCAGACACTAATGGTAACAAATTACTTAACCTCTAAATCCGTTTATGCAACAAAGGAGCAATGGGTGTGAGACACCAGTCCTGACAATGCACTCAACATCTACACAGGACTCCCTAATAAAAGAGATCCAAACAGCTCACCTCTTACAGGACAATCAACTCCAAATTGGTGAAATAAGAGAGAGAGAGGGGGGGGGGGGGGGTCCAATGAAGCACGCTAAGAAACTGCGAGTAGGTTTTTTTTCTGATACTAGCAAATACTTTCTAACCATAATACAAACTCAGAAGCCATAAACAAATTATGGATTATGGATCACAAAAGCATCAGTAATTCATATCACTCAGAGCTGGGTTCCATCCTAGGTAAAGAGTTCTTATAAATGAACAAGGAAAATCCAACAATCCAATGAGAAAATTGTGAAGGAAACAATCAATTCAGAGAAGGAAATAAAGATAAATTTTGGTAATGTATATTGTCAACCAGGATAGGGGGAAAGCATTCACTTATATCACTCTTGGTGAGAATGTAATCTGACATAATCTCTGTCCTCTCTGGAGAGCAATTTGGTAGTTAATCATTATTTATCAAAATTAACGTACACGTCATTTTTAACCTAGCTATCTTTTATTTCCAGGAATGTATCACAAAAATATTTACACAAGTAGAAAACTGTATGTAAAGGCTATTCACTACATAATGTCTGTATTGGTAAGAGACTAGGGATCTGGCTAAGTAAATTATGTCTTATCCACTTAAAATAATACTGTGCAATTATATTAGGAAGCTCTTTCTATACCAGTGAGGACAGGTATTTTGGTTGCATTGTTAAAATTTAAAAAGTAGATGCAAAAAAAACCCAACAACACTTTTTTCTTCCATGTACATTAAGTAAAAGGGAACCTATGTAAGTTTTAGATATGACTAGGGACTCTGGAACGAGGCAAAAACTGCTGCTACTGCGTCAGAAGGAAAAGCTGGTGATTACAGACAACTGTTTAGCTTTTTTAAAATGTTTCCATGAGGAGAAATTGGGTAAAAGAATATACAAGATTGGGGCTGGGAAGGTGGCTCAGTGGTAGAGCACTTGCCTTGCATGCTTGAGGCCCTGGGTTGGATTCCTCAGCATCACATAAGAAAAAAGCTGGAAGTGGCTCTGTGGCTCAAGTGGTAGAGTGCTAGCCTTGAGCTGAAGAGCTGAGGGACAGCACCCAGGCCCAGAGTTCAGGCCCCACGACCGGACCCCAAAAAAAAAGAATATACAAGATTGTTTCTTTTCTTTTTTTTTTTTTTCTGCTAGTCCTGGGGCTTGAAGAACTCAGGGCCTAGGCACTGTCCCTGAGCCTCTTTGTGCTCAAGGCTAACCACTCTACCACTTCAGGCACAGTGCCACTTCTGACTTTTTCTGAGTACTTTACTGAAGATAAGAGTCTCACAGAATTTCCTGCCCAGGCTGGCTTCAAACCACGATCCTTAGATCTCAGCCTCTGAAATAGGTAGAACTGTAGGCGGGAACCACCAGCACCCAGCTCAAGATTATTTCTTGAATAAAGAAAACACTATATACTATGGAATACTGCACAGCCATAAAGAAATCAATGTCATTTGCAGGAAGATGGATGTAACTAGAGGTTTTATTTACTGAGTAAGATAAGCCAGGCTTAAAAACCAAAATATTGTGTTTCCATATATGTGGATTGCTTGACCTGAAAGACATACATATTCATGAAGATGTACATACCCACACACACATATATATATATATGCATAGTTAATCATATGGATAAATAGAACATGAATGACATTAAGGGCCTACTTAGAAGAGGAAGGGAAAAAGAGGGTGAATGATTTTGTAATACATTTAAGTACATATAAAAATAGCATAAAGAACCACAATGAAAGCTGAGTATCAGAAGGGGTATGAGAGTGGAGAAAAAAATAGGAGTATTACGTGAGATAGGTAGGTACTCAGGAGTATCCCCAACCAAGACTTTCTTGGTGCCTTCACTTATCTCAGAGCTGAAAAGGCCTGTATGACTGGGTATGAATCACCTTGCCTCCTGGCTACACCTTAAAATGGAAAAAGAGATAGTTAAACCCGGGGTAGCTTCATGTCAGGACACTAGCCATCAAGATCCTTCAGTTAAACCATCCCATATAACCACTTCTTATTCATCAAATTTCCGTCTAATTCTCATATATAAACATCTGACTGGATCTATTTCAGAACAATTCTGAGTAGCAGCGTAGGAGCAAGGGGAAGCAGGAAGGTAGAAACTCAACCAAAAAGACAGCCAACCCCTTCATCTGACTGAGCCAGATCCAAGAGAAGCTCAACTATGTATCTAACTCCTGAGCACTCACCCAGAGCAAGAACACTGTTTCTGAACATCAGTTAGACCCTTAAGCTGGTCACTTGGATCTGTGTTAGAGTCCAGGCATGTATGAATAATTCACGCATCAAGAGAAGGATTCAGGGGGCTCTGACAAAAAGGAACGGATTATGCTGTGTTACAGTGACAGAATTAGAGCCCTTCAGGCTGGCCTGGCATGAGTACCCAGGCACAAGAAGGAAGGCTGCAGTTTCCAGCACAACTGAGGAAAAGGGAGGAACCGGGACACTTGGAGGGAAACCTAAAGCTTACCAGAAATAGCCCTTTTGTAGAATGGGGCCGCATGCAGGGCCTTTGGGTTAATGTCCTGGGACTGGTTTTACTTCTATCTTTTTGTAGCTCTGGATTTTACCAATTTAGAGCAACAAGTCTGGTCTTGAAAAGCCAACAACTGCTCTCCAAACAACCTATTTCCTTTTTCCTGAAACAAAGCTTTAAAGCAAGAGAAAATGAAGAAAGAAGGCACATTCATCCGACCAATTCTAGCCAGCTCAGCTACAGCGCTACTCTCCATTGTTCCACATTGCTGTATGTGCATCTTTTGCTTAAAAAAAAAAAAAAAAAAAAAGCTGAAAGGAAATGGGGAAAATCAACATTGAATACCAAACTCAACCATAGAGGTGCGCTGGCCAAAAAGGTAAAACAATCTCAAGATGGGATGGTTCAAGCAAACAAGAAAGTGCATGCACACTTAGGGAACTATGTACTGCCTCCAGCAGAGTAGACTCAACAGCTCCCACTCCACCCACTTTCTAAGTGACTCTACAGCAGATAGAAACAAAGGCTTCCAGGAGAGGCAGGGAGAGGAGGGGACAGAACCCTTCACCCTGGAAGAGGAAACTGCAGCTGTACCACTGCCAAGCTTTCAACCCTTGCTCCAGGTCCCATGATGGTGATGGTGTGTCAGTGCGTCTGTCAAGGCTGTACGCCCTGCCCTCCTCAGCTACAGCAGTCCTCAAGGAGGTCAGTTGGACAGGGAGGCCCGACAAAAAAAATCTGTTGTTCATAAAGTTTATAAACAACGGGTTTAACAGAGAGGATTTTGGCTGGGAATGTGGCTTAGTGGTAGAGTGCTTGCCTAGCATGCATGAAGCCCTAGGTTCGATTCCTCAGTACCACATACACAGAAAAGGCGGAAAGTGGCACTGTGGCTCAAGTGGTAGAGTGCTAGCCTTGAGCAAAAGAAGCTCAGGGACAGTGCCCAGGTCCTGAATTCAAGCCCCAGGACTGGCCCCCAACCCTCCCCCAAAAATTAAAATAAATGAGAGGATTTTTCTTTGTAAGAAAATCTAGTTTTGCCGGGCGCTGGTGGCTCACGCCTGTAATCCTAGCTACTCAGGAGGCTAAGATCTGAGGGTCACGGTTCAAAGCCAGCCCGGGCAGGAGAGACCGTGAGACTCCTATCTCCAATAAACCACCAGAAAACTGGAAGTGGCGCTGTAGCTCAAGTGGTAGAGCGCTCGCCTTGAGCTGAAGAGCTGAGGGACAGCGCCCAGGCCCAGAGTTCAAGCCCCACAACTGACCAAAAAAAAAAAAAAAAAAAAAAGAAAATCTAGTTTTGAGTGCAGCACTGGTGGCTCATGCCTATAAACTCAGTGACTTGGGAAGTTGAGATCTGAGGATGGAGCAAGAGGCCCTGAATTTAAGCCCTAGTACAGACAAATAATTATAATAAACATATATATGATCATTTAAATTATCATATATATGTATGCATAAATAAATAAGAAGAAAAAGGAAGAAAATTCCATTTATTCCCCTCATTCCTCTCATATTCACTTAGTAGGTATAGGCTATAACTTGTTCTGGCAGAGGATTAAAAGACAAATCATATTTACATTCCAGTAAGAGGAAACAGGGATTGAGCCACACCAATGAACTGGAAGAAATAAAGCAGATAGGGTAAGGGGACATAGTACAGAGAAGACAGAAATGGAAACTCTTTAGGAGAAAGTGCAGGGAGGGCTTCTGTGCTAGGTAGATGTGTGGCCTGGGAAAGTTGAGTGTTCAAGAAAGCCCTTGGGGGAAGAGCAATCTAGGGAAAGTGAGGAAGCAGCCTTGAAGTGGGTGTGGCCAGCCACTGTGGACATGTTTCCTTGGGGCAGCAGCAGCATGCTACTTAGAAACGTCAGGTGAGGAACAGGAGAATGCTTCCAACAAGGGAGGGAATGCCCTCCCTTCGCTCCTAGGATTCTTCCTATTCTTGAGCTACAATCACTGAGCCCCGTCTCCTGCTGGATCTTCTCATGACCACGCACTGCAAAGTGTGTTCTAAACCCCAGGATATAAGCAAATATTTACTGTCCACCTACTAAATGCCAGGTGTTATTCTGGCCCTGCGGACACAGGGATGACATAGACCTAATCTGTCTTCAGGAGACTGATTCTCCCTAGGGAGAATGGATAAGCAATACATTCTATACAGCGGGGAATTTTAACAATAAAGATTCCCTTGACTTTTCACCGGTGACAGCAATGTAACTCTAGTGGGTGTGCGCATAATGTCACCTGCCCAGACCAGCCGTAAACTCCAGAAACAGGTCCACCTGTTTCCCAGAAGGTCCTCAAAGTTCTGATTTATGCCTATAGCTCTACAAAAGTGTCCAAAAGTGGACAAAGTGTCCAAAAATGGACAAAAACTTTGTCCTCCCCATCAAGAACGAGCTTCTGTGCTGTGGCCTAATTTACACCCCACCTCCACCACCAGGTCTCCCAGACCAGACCTTACCTGCTGTTGTCAGACTCATTTTTTACCTTCTGTATTTTTCTGGTCATCCTGTGCCAAGCTTGGTCCAAGGAGAGTAATGAATGCTTGTTTAAACAAGTATAAAGAGGGTAATGTTCATCTACCTACACTACACCCACAAAGCTGTGCTGGCAATACTTCCTCTTTCTTTTCCATCCTTTCATTCCTTTCACCAGGCCTTTCACTTGCTAGACAGGTGCTTTACTCTACTACTTGAGACATGCCCAGCCCTTTCTGGCTTTGTTTATTTATTTATTTATTGGTCGGTCGTGGGCCTTGAACTCTGGGCCTGGGCGCTGTCCCTCAGCTCTTCAGCTCAAGGCTAGCGCTCTACCACTTGAACTACAGCGCCACTTCCTGGCTTTGTTTTTAGATACGATCTTTTATCAGCCTTGGTTCAAAACCCTTCTACCTATGCCTCCTGAAATAATTGGCATGAGATACCTACTACCAAACCTGTCTTATTTTATTTCTTATGATGAGTTCTTGCTAATAATTTCTCCAGGCTGGACTTGAGCCATGGCTCTTCCGGATCTCTTCCACCTCCCAAGTAGCTGGCATTACAGGAATGAGCCACCACACTAGGCTGCAGCAGGGGAGGGGAAGGGAAGGGGAAGGAAACTTGACTCCAAACTGAAAAGCAAAAATCTTACTTCTAGTTTTGAATTGGGTCATTTTTTCCCCTAAGAATACTGTAAGTGGTCCCAAAGTAGCAGACTTATTCTATGAGTGTACTATAAAGGAATGTCTGGTAAAAGAGGGGAACTGCCAGGTGCCAGTGGCTCTCACTGCCTATAATCCTTCAGTTTGTTTTTTTTTAATGGGGTGGTGGTGGTGGTGGTGATGGTGATGGTGATCCTCCAAGTCCCGGCCTCCTGAGTAGCTAAGATTACAAGTATGAGTTCCTAGGTCCCCACTCCTTCACAGTTTGAAGCTAACCTAAAAGTCTGTGAGATTCCACTGCCAATTAACTAAAATAACTAACTAACTAAATAAATAAATTGGACTAGAAAGCACAGCTTAAGCAGTACCAGCCAAGCAAACAAGCTTGGCAAGAGAATGAGGCTCCAAATCTCAGGATGGGGTTGGGGTGGGGAGAAGGAGGGAATTCTTGGCTAAAGACAAGGTGCACTATTCTGGTGATGTAAGTACCTGTAGAACTGTGGCTTTCAGGGGCTGTGAGGCGGAGGACATGTGCATCCGTTCTAGAGATCTATTTTTCAACATCGTGCTTATATCAATCGCACCTTACACTTAAAATTTTATCGAGAGCATATGTCCTCTGATGCAGTCTTTCCACAATAATTACACTGAAATTTTACTGCGACAAATGGGTTTTATCTTGAAAGTGCCCATTCTGGTAACATCTTCCTGGCTGAGACTTGAACTCCACTTTCAGATATAGAGAACCAGTGTTTGGATACCTTTTTTCATATATCTGCAGTCTGCTTTAAAGCAACTATAGAATATAAACTCTAGAACCTTAAATGGAAGCTAATTTACATAGTCACAGCACTGCTTTATACACAGTAGGTGTGCAATTCTCACTGTCAAAGAAAACGTAAGTGTCAGATCCACTGGCCCTGCCTTAACACTACAGGACCTGGGCAGGTCACACCCCTGCTCTGGGCCATATATGGGAGAAAGGGAAGGGATAAGGATGGTGCCAGGTTAACTTGAACCCTAACATTTTATGGTAATGTTAGCAAATCAGTAAAATAGAATTTCAGTGAAAGAATAATGGTGGAACCACTCTGTGGGATAAGTACTGAGAAAGAGTTCCTGTGTTTTTTTCAACCACCAAAAGGCTGAGGGAAAACAGAGCAAAGAAGGAAATGCTCCAAGGTAAAAAGGAAATTTCAGACTACGTCACTGGCTTCAGAATGAATATGCAGCATATGTGCCTGGAGTGAAAAGCACAGAGCTCTGGTCCTTGAAAGTAGGCTAAGCTGGATACTTACATTTATGCATTTTCTTTTCCCTTAATTATTCCAGAAGACCGAAATCTGACATACTGTGAATTCTAGTTAATTAGGAAATTTCTCCTCCCAGCCAATTATAAAATGACACAGGTCTAGTAGGCAGGGCCAGCTTCTCACAGGCTTGTAGGCTTCATTAAGAATAGTGTTCTTCATCTTTGGTCTGGAATGGAGCCAGGTCCTTGAACCTATTTCTTGCTTAAGTAAATTTTGTTACATCTTTAAAAACAACAACAACAAAAAGAACAGTTCCTGAGAGCACAAGAACCTACAAATAATGTCTGTTAAGTGGCAGAACATCAGGTTTATGTTTCAAAAGTCACTGGCGGCAGGGAACAGACTACATGTGATAAGAGTTGCTCAGCTGCAGAATATGCACCAACTGGTGGGCCTGATGCACAGCTATCAGTCAAGGTCTACCCAGGAGACACAACTGACACTCATTATTTTAATGGAGGTTTTAATATAAAAGAATATGAAGAACGGATGACTATGTAAAAAGCTATGAACTATTCACCAAAAGGGTGAATGCAGAGTATGTGCACTAACGTGGTGCAGAGGTAGGCAGTTTCCCCAGGGCTTAGGGAAACCAGGGAAGGAGGCTCTGAGCTTCAAAGAGCCATGTACATCTCTGAGCCGAGGACTTTGGTGTAGTCCACCACAGAGGGTGCCATGAAGCTGAGCCTCCAAATAGGTAAAACTAGAGAATGGATGCGGATGCTGCAGGAAGGAAAAGCTGCCGCTGAGGGCAAATGGTACCAAGTGCACCCAAAGGGCAAAGGAAGCAGAGGGGAAGCAGCAAGTCCTTCTTCCTCTGCTGCCATGTAGCCACCACCTTCTCAGGCCCCTTGGAGGCACTGCTGAACAAAGAGCCCCCTCCATGTGGCAATCAGAACTTCGGAAGAAAGGAGCCCCACATCACTACACAGAAAGGGAGAGGAGGACCTGGAGCCAAGAAACTAATGTTTAATAACTAGGAAGTCACAAGATTTTTACCAGTTAGTCTTCTTTTCCAACATAACCAAATGACTCACTGATCACATGTAGGAAGTCAATGACTGTGAAGACATTCCAATATTTTATACTTATTTCAAAGATGTTAAAAGGTGAAGAAATAAAAGCTGGGATAGGTGGTGGCTCATGCCTATATAATCCTGGCTACTCAGGAGGCTGAAAGCTGAAGATCAAAGTTCAAAGCCAGCCTGAGCAGAGTGAGTAAGGCCAAGTGAGAACTTGAGGAAACTCAAGTTCCACTACAAAAAAAAAAAAAAAAAAAAAAAAAAAAAAAAAAAAAGATGGGAGGGGAACAGATAAATATGCTCAAATATTTTTAGTAAATGTGTCTATTGTAATGGCAGTAAGTTCAATAGAAAATTATCACTGAAGAAATATCCAAATCAGAGATTAATACTGGGGTGGGAGCATCACTTGCTTAGCAAGTGCTTTATTTAATTTTGTTTGCATTAAAAGTTTTATTTTGAAAGAAAACTGTACATACACATGCAGTTTCAAGAACACTACACAGATCATGAATAGACTTCATTTTCTCTTATATCAATTATAGCATAATATTACAATCTGAATACTGATGTTAATAAAAATCTACCAGCCAGGGGCTGGGAAGGTGGCTCAGTGGTAGAGCGCTTGTCTTGCATGCCTGAGGCCCTGGGTTCGATTCCTCAGCACCACATAAGCAAAAAGGAAAAAGCCAAAAGTGGCGCTGTGGCTCAAGTGGTAGAGTGCTAGCCTTGAGCTGAAGAGCTGAGGGACAGCGCCCAGGCCCAGAGTTCAGGTCCCACGACCGGACCCAAAAAAAAAAAAAAAGAATATTCCAGATAAACAACACTGCACTACAGATTAATTTTCTCCCACAGAGAGCTTTTGAAACTTTCCTGCTTCATCTTGACAGCTTTACTGCACATCTGCTGCAGATAACAGCTTATCCACGGTTTGTGTACAGGTGCACAACCAAAAGACTGGGACCTCAAGAATATGACTAGACAGAAATGTACATCACACTCCTGGCTAGAATACAGCTGAAATGTGGTTGTATCCCTTTTCTGGCTAGCATTCTTTTTTTGTTATTGTTGTTGTTATTATTGGCCGTGGGGCTTAAACTCTGGGCCTGGGCGCTGTCCCTCTGCTCTTCAGCTCAAGGTGAGCACTCTAACACTTGAGCCACAGCACCACTTTTGGCTTTTTCTGCTTATGTGGTGCTGAGGAATTGAACCCAGGGCCTCATGCATGTGAGGCAAGCACTCTACCACTGAGCCACCTTCCCAGCCCCTCTGGCTAGCATTCTAACTCCTACAGCTAGCTCTCAGGAAGCTTTGGCTAAATCTATCTCCAGGCTTTCTTTGGGATAGCTATGGATAATAAAAGGAATAAAGTGGGTGTTTGTTTTTTCCAAGTATGAGGCTTGAAGTCAAGGCCTTGCCCTCTCATTTGGCTTCTAGTTCATGGCTGGAGCTTTATCACTTGAGCCATTCCACATGCCTGGCTTTGGGCCGGTTAATTGGAGATGGAGTCTCACAGACTTTTCCATTCAGGTTGGCTTTGAACTGCAATCCTCCGGATTACCAACCTAGGCACCCTCCCCAACCCATCCCCCAAACCGTTTTGTCTTAGTCTTCACAGTGCATTTTCCATGTTGTTTGTGAGATAAAAGTTTGGGTTTTTCAACTGCTAATCAGATGACTGCCATGTTCAGACAGGCATTTTAATGAAAGCTAGTTTTATTTGTTTTGATCTTACTATCTATTAACTACATGATTTCAATAGAAAGGGGCTGGAGTAAGCTATTGTTAAAAGCTTTCACACTAGAGAATTCAGTGGGAAGCAAGACTACCTTAGGAAACAGTCTGCAATTAACTTTGACTCGAATAAATTGGACTCTTTTAGTCAACTACTCACATTTTAAAGTCCTATCAACAGGAGATTAGGGACAGTAAAAATTAAATGGTTGACACGTTCAAAGAGAATCTAATGTGGGAAACATTTTCCATCTGGCTCAATTACTTAGGTGCCAAGAAAAAACAAAATGAACAGAAGACGGGCATATTGTTGCTTCGATAAAAATGTGAATAAGCTTTTACATGCAGCTAATCTTTCCGCCGAACCGCCCCCACCCCCCCAGCCAGTTCTGGAGCAACTGCCCATGTCAGCCCTCTCAATGCCAAAATCACAAGACAAACAAGGATCGCCAGGCCTTTCTCTTCCCTGTTTCAAGCACCTCTCATCTGAGAGAACTCAAAATACGTTTAAAAATAAGTGGGGGATATGGCTTAGTGATAGAGTGCTTGCCTAGCAAGCATGAAGCCCTGGGTTCAATTCCTCAGTACCACATAGGCAGAAAAAGCCAGAAGGGATGCTGTGGCCTTGAGCAAAAGCAGTTCAAGGACAGTGCCCAGGCCCTGAGTTCAAGCCCCCAGGCTGGCAAAAAAAAAAAAAAAAAAAAAATTCAGTATCTGAGTTGGTTTTAGGATAGAGAAATGATATTTCCCACTCTTAGAAACATTAAAACTTTTGGGGGTAATTTCTAAACACTTTCATGATTAAATACTTAACACATACGAAAAAGTTTCTTGGGCCTATCTTTCACATTTTTCCTGAAGCCAAGCCCATCCTTTCATATTTCACTGGTGTTAACCACTACTTAACTTACCACATGATGCCCTCAACATTTTAGTTTTATATACTTTTGAATTTTATCAATGGAATTATACTATTCTTTTGTGATTAACCTTTTTCACTTAATGTTATGTTCCTAAAGTTCACTTATGCTGATGTAGTTTATAGAGATAAAAATATAGCAATGTAGTCAAGTGCTGGTGGCTCACACCTGTAATCCTAGCTACTCAGGAGACACATCTGAGGATCACAGTTCAAAGCCAGCCCGGGCAGGAAAGTCCATGAGACTCTTATCTCCAATAAACCACTCAAAAAACTGGAACTGGTGCTGTGGCTCAAGTGGTAGAGTGTTAGTCTTGAGCTGAAGACCTCAGGGACAGCGCCTAGGACCAGAGTTCAAGCCCCACAACAACAACAACAAATAGCTACAATGTATTTATTTATTCATTCTCTTAACAGGCATTTAGGTTTCCCATTTTTATCACTACATCCAAGTTGCTAGAGATGCGATGTGAGTTCTTTTGTGAAGTAGATGAAATAAGTTTGCCTATTCATGAATTTATTATATAGGCTTTTACCAAGGATGTAAATAGTTTTTTAGAATGCAAAAGAAATTTCAAAACAAAACGTTTTTGTAATTCCTTGTGTGCATTATGCATGTCAGCTGATACAAAGAAGCTCTCAGTTTTGCATTATCATCTGTTGTGTTTAAATGGTGTGTGATCTATGGAAAACTGATCCTGGGGCAGTGCAGTACTGGGGTCCGAACTCAGAATCTCATGCCTCCCAGGTCAATTCCCAGTCTTTTTTTGTTTTTGTTTTTTAGTTGTTTTTCAGAGTCTCATGTGTCTGTCTAGGTCTACATGAACTGAGATCTTCCCATCTATTCCTCTTGTGTGTCTGGAATGACAAGTTCTACTATGCCTGGCTTATGAAGATGTATTAGGATGGGGTCTTGCTCATCATTCCTGGGCCGGACTTGAATGGTGATCCTCTAAATCTCTCCAGTGGCTGGGCTTACAGACACTGTGCCTGGTTGCTTTGTCCTTAATAGTCTCCCCCCAAAAAACAAAGTAAATGTGAATATGCTTAGTGATAATATGACTGGGACTACTATTGAAAAACATGAATCAAGCATCTGTGGTATACAATCTAACTGTATGCCTGCATCCTGAGCAGCATCCTGGGTTTCCCAGGATGGTGGTCACATGGAACCGGTGGACAGTGGGTTCCAAGGGTCTGTTGAGCACTGAGGCTGAGACTGTGGGGACCAGGGGGCCCATGTTTTCCAACTTTACTGGATAATACTATTTTCCAAAGTGCCTACAACAATTTACAATCTCCCCAGAAGAATGTAATCTGTCATTGCTCTGTATCCTCTAATAACATTTGGTATTTTAAAATCTTTTTATTTTTGCCGATTTAATGACTTTAAAAGGAGGCATCTCGTGTGATTTAACTTCCATTTCCTTCATTACTAATTATTTAAGAGTCCCCTTCTATCCTCTCGGTTTATTGGCCATTTGCATTTTCCCTACTGTGAAATTCTTATTTCCCCCTCCCCCCACCCCCACACCCCCGTTCTTTTTTCTGAGCTCTTTATTACACTCTAGATACAAGTCCTGTATTGATCATATGTACCCAAAATATCTTCTCCTACTTTATCACTTCTTGTTTTCTTTTTGGAGGTACTAGGGTTTGACCTCAGGACTCAAGCTTGGTGGGCAGGCTCTCTACCACGTGAGCCACACTTCCAGTCTTTACATTACTCTTATTGTAGTATCATTTGGTGCATGTAAATCTCAATCATAACAAACAAGAATGTACTGCCAAATACTGGTGGCTCTTGCCTGTAATCCTGGGTACTCAGGAGGCTGAAATCTGTGGATGTGGGTTCAAAGTCAGCCCAGGAAAGAAAAAGCATGTGAGACTATTATCTTCACTTATGCTTCCAAAAAACTCAGAAGTGGAGTTGTGGCTCAAGTAGTAGAGCACTAGCCTTTAGTGAAAAAGCTCAAGGACTGCACCAAGGTCTTGAGTTTCAGCTCCAGGATTGGCACACAAAAAAGTCAATTTAAATTCATGTTTTTTGCTTTTGGCTACTGTATCTAAACATTTATCTCTGCTCCAAGGTCATAACTTTGAAGGCTCTAACCTACTCATTTCTAGAGCAGTATTTTCATATTCATCTGGATCTCATTGCATTTCAGGGTGTCTGACTTGATCCTCATGCAAAGAGTAAGACATTGTTTCAAAGATGAAGGCGGGATCTAAAGTCATGTAGCTGTAAAGCCAGGGAGCTCCGAGGACTGACTCAGTGTGAACCCAGAGGCCAGGAAGAGACAAGAAACAGGTGCCCCCAGAGCCTTTCAAGGGAGCATGATTTTGGATAGCACCACTCTCAAGAGTGCGGTATTTTGTCTGAGGCCCCAAGATACTAATGTAGTCTACCAGAAGATTCCCACCATTTGTTGGGAAAAAAAAAACATTATTTCTCCAAGTAATCTATAGTGTCAACTGCCACCTCTCCCCAAGGACCTGCAAGCAGGGCAGTGCCATCACAGAGCATGAGATGGTCGGAGCCCTGCCATCATTACTACAGTTTTCCCTTAAGCTGCCTAGTCAGTTAAGCGCACCAGTTCTTTCTCCCACAATTAATTTAAAAATCACTTTATGTCTCGGAAAGATTATTGGGATATTTGTTGGAATTTCTTTGAACTTATGTGCCCATATGAACTGTCTTTAAATTAGTGAGCCTTCTTTATCCATGAAGAGGGTTCTATGCCTATTTAATGTTTTCTAATATTTTACATAGTCTTCCACGGGGGGTCTTGTTGGGCTGAATCCCAAATGAAATTTCTCTTACTACAGTAATATTTCTAAAAAATTACATTCTTAAAACAGTAAATCATTTAAATACAAAAAAGATGAAATGCTTGCTAATTGTTAGAAACTTCTAACCACTCATGCCCAGTGATCTCCTAAGTGGACAATCCACAAAAATTAACTTACTTTTTTTGTATGCCAGCTTGAACTCAGGGGCCTAGATGCTGTCCCTGAGCTTTTTTTTTACTTAAAGCTAGCACTCTACCAATTGAGCCACAGCACACCACTTTGGCTTTTTCTAAATAGTTTATTGGATTAAAAAAGAGAGAGAGAGAGACTTATCAAAATGAACTCCAAGAAATGGCAACAAGAGGTTTTTATTTAACTTGTTGTGGTTTTTTTTTCTTCTTCTGTTTTTTCCCTTTGTCACTGGTTTTTGATTTCTGTACCTTTTGCCTTGTATGTAAGTTCATCTGATTTGGGGAAGGGTAGGGAGGCACAGAAGTGCTGAGACAAAGGGTAAACTAATTCAGCGTGGTACTCACCAGACACTATGTTTGAAATGAACTATACAGCTTGTGGGGGAAGGGGGCTGAGAGGGGAAAAACCAGGAGAAAATGAGGGAGGGGGTAAAACTATTCAAAAAGAAACGTAATCAATACCTGACTTATATAACGGTAACCCCTTGGTATATTATCTAGTTTCAAGGCCTTTCCTGCCTGAGCTATCTTTGAAATGCAATCCTCAGATCTTGGCCTCCTGAGTAGCTACAATTATAGGCATGAGCCATCAGCGCTTGCAGAAATTAACTTAAAAATTAAATACACACACACACACACACACACACACACACACACACACACACACACACACACACACACACACACACACACACACACACACACACACACACACACACACACACACACACACACACACACACACACACACACACACAAAATCTCACTATGGAGACCAGGCTGACTTGACCTCAAACTCAATCCTCCTACCTCTATTTCCTGAGTGCAGGGATTACAAGTATGTAGCACCACTGGCCCAGAGGGCAAAACATTTTAGTAATCTTTCTAGTATTTCAGTGCTTACTATGTACTTGACATTGACCCAAATGCATAAACTTCATAAACCTGGGGAAAAGTCTGTTAATCTCATTCAGTAGTTGGTAAAAATAAAAGAGCTAAACACTCAAAACTCAAGGAGGTAGCTCCAGGAAAAGAAGCTTAATTTTTATTTATTTTTTTTGGGGGGGTCCGGTCATGGGGCCTGAACTCTGGGCCTGGGCGCTGTCCCTCAACTCTTCAGCTCAAGGCTAGCACTCTACCACTTGAGCCACAGTGCCACTTCCGGCTTTTTTTTCTTTTTGTTTATGTGGTGCTGAGGAATCGAACCCAGGGCCTCATGCATGCAAGGCAAGCACTCTACCACTGAGCCACCTTCCCAGCCCCAGAAGCTTAATTTTTAATATACTCTTCTGTGACTTGCCTCTTGGTTGGGATAGGTAAGAATAAAATCCACTTTAACCTTGGAACCCAGTGGTTAAGGAGGCTGGAGGTACAGTTTAAACAGCTTAACAAGCAAAGTCCTCAGCTCAAACTCTAGCACTGCCAAAAACAATACCCACAAGACCAAAAATCTAGTAACCATGGATATAGCCCCAGTTATTTGAAAGGCTGAGATGCGAGGAACCCATGACTCATGACTTCAAGATAAGCCTAACAAAACCACACTGATACTGCATTTACAGAGTACTCTTCTAATGCATTAAAAATGACAAGCTGCTCTATAAATAATTAGCATCCAATACTTTCAGCAATTATAGTTTTTAAGTAGAGATAATATAACATAATGGAGACTTTCATAAAACCAGTATTCCTGAGCTGAGGATATAAAACTCAGTGCCGAGTACATGTCTAGCAAGTACATATAACATCCTGGATTTAATCCCCAGAACCACAAAAAAATGAACATATCTGTCTCTATTTTACTTGCCACATAATTTTTCAATTAGGTTTTTTCTCAATGATTAATTGCCAATTTTAAAATTATTGATTCAAGATTCAACAACAGATTCCACCAAGACCTGAAACACCTGCTTGGTGTCTATGATGGCTTCTGGGTACACCAACTACTGACTGCTCTGGTGATTTCCCAGCCATTCTGTTATTTACTATGTCTTTTTAATATGTAACCACAGAAGCAGCACTTCCAGAGCCAACAGGCTTCTGACCTTTAGTCATGACCCCAGTCAATCCTTTGCCACACCGACGCGCAAACCCTTGATCTAACCTTGTATTAATAATCTGTGGATAGTTATTTAAATCATTTGCTCACTATCACATAACATGCTAAGTGCTTGGGACCCATCAGCAAACAAAACAAAGTTTGATCCTAACAACTTTTTTCCTATGACAAAAAGCCAGCCAATGGGGAGATGGGGGCTAGCAAACTCCACCACTGTGGCCAGTCGATCAGCTTCGTATGTCTTATCTGTGGAATTAACATCGTCAAAACTAATGTGTACACAAGCCAAGTACTCTCAGCTAGCTACATGAATGCACACTGCTTTCAAAATGGTATTGAGAGTAGAGGAAAGAGAAGACAGAACAGAGGTAAAATGCGTCATACTTTCAAAATAACTGTGAGAGTCCTCATGAAGATCATTAATTTCACTGGAAAATGAAAATAAAGATCAGAAACAGGCTCCATTTTTCCTGTGCCATCTGAGCTGCTCTACAAAAACCAGATAACTGGCAACTTGTTAAAAATAGACAAGGCACCTAGTACCACACCACCACGTCCACCACAAAGGAAAGAGAATAATGACAGGTGGTGTGAGTACAGCTGATAGCCACAGGCAGCCTCAGGGGAGTTACAGGTCTCATGATTGAAAGCTATATTGAGTTTTCAAACACTGGTGCAAACATAAAAACCCAATTCTACAAGACCACTGTAACACAGACAGTAGACGCTGGCTAGTTACTTGTTAGAACTGCCTGTACAGCGGGACAGAGCTGGTAAAAGAGCAGGTCAACAGCCGGGAACATGCACACTGCTAGACTCGGAGATGCCTTGCCTGGCCTGGACCCAGAACCCCCACAGGGAAAAGAACTGAGTTTCCATGCCAGAGCAAACATTAGAATTTTACATTCTACAAGACAGACAGACAGACATTCACAAGTATGTACATAAAAAGTTCCTTTCACGTCAACAACGAAGAACCCACAGAATAAACAGTATTTATAAAAGCCAAAATATTCAAATCTTTAAAAAAAATCCAACTGAATAGATGCAGCAACATACAAAGAAACGGTTAAGCTCACAGGCTGAGGGAGAAGCCACACACTGGGGGCTCACGCCTGTAATCCTAGCTATTCAGGAGGCTGAGATCTGAAGGATTGGCTCAAAGCCAGCCCAAGCAGAAAATCTGCAAGATTCCATCTCTAAAATTACTAGCGTAAAGCCAGACTGGAGAAGCATGGCTCAAGTGGAAGAGTCAGCCATGACTGAGAAAGCCAAGCAGAGCTCAAGGCACTGAGGTCAAAAATAAGAGGCTGCTGGGCACCAGTGGCTCACGCCTGTAATCCTCAGGAGGCTGAGATCTGAGGATCAAGGTTCAAAGCCAGCCCAGGCAGAATAGTCTACGAAACAGTCTATCTCCAATTTAACCTGCCAAAATGGCAGACTGTAGGTATGGCTCAGATAGCAAAGCACCAACCAAGAGAGAGAAGGCAAAGTGAGAGCACAGGCCTCATATCCATATAAACAAAACAAAAATAAATTAAAAATCAAATTCAAACAACAGTAACAACAACAAAAATACACATAGTTCAGGTATTGTAGCAAACACCTATCAGTTATTCAGAAGGCGGAGACCGAGAAGATCAAAGTGTGAGGCTAGTTTGGGCAGAGTTAAGAAGACTCCATTTCAACAAATAAACCAGGTATAATGTATACACCTATAATCCCAACTATGAGGCAGGAATAGATAGGATGATTGTGGTACAAGGCTGGTTTAGGCCAAAACCATGAGACCCTAATTGAAAAATAATCTAACAAAAAAGACTGCAACTGGGCACCAGTGGCTAATGACTTTAATCCTAGCTACTCAGGAGGCTGAGACCTGAGGATTTCAGTTCAAAGTCAACCCACACAGAAAAAGTACATGAGATTCTTTGTTTTGGGTCCGGTCGTGGGGCCTGAACTCTGGGCCTGGGTGCTGTCCCTCAGCTCTTCAGCTCAAGGCAAACGCTCTATCACTTGAGCCACAGCGCCACTTCCGGCTTTTTTCTTTTTGCGTATGTGGTGCTGAGGAATCGAACCCAGGGCCTCTGGCATGCAAGGCAAGCGCTCTACCACTGAGCCACCTTCCCAGCCCAGTACATGAGATTCTTATTTTCAATTAACTACCAAAAAGATGGAAGGGAGGTGTCACTCAAGTGGCAGAGGGCACTCACCTACAACAAAAAATCTAGGAGAAAGAGCACAGGCCCTGAGTTTAAGCCCCAATACTGGTACAAAATAAAAACAAAAACACACTGGAGGTGTAGTAGAGCGCTAGCAAGCACAAAGCTCTGAGTTCAGCAACTAAGTGTTTTGATTAAAACATTACATTATGTAATGTTTCTTCTTCCTTTCTCTTTTCCTTCCTTTTTCTATGGGTTCCCTTTCAGTTAATTTTTTAAAATACAATTTTATTGACCTTTTCAGTTATTAAGAAATAAATGGTAGTGAAAAGTAAAGGGCAGAAAGACGGAAAGGAAGGAAAGGTGTAGTGAGACACATAATAAAGGCAATAAAAGACCAGGGAGGCCCATGTGGATGGTAGCTGCTATTCCCTACGCTGGTTCTAGCTCACTGAGCCCTCACAACGATGAGGCCAGAATTCTCAGCAGTTTCTAAAGGTCCATCTCAGCTACATCTGCCACATGGCAGGAAACAAAAACAAAGCAAAACAACAAAAAAAAAAGAATTTTAAGCAGACAGCCTCAATATATAAACTATTCTGCTGCCTGAACTTATTAAGGCTGAAGAAAAAAGATGGTAGGCCCTAAAATTTCATCTTAAATATAGAACTTCTAAGAGCAAGGCAGAGCATGGATCCCCAGCATTTGTCATCATTGTGAAGTAGTCTTAACAAAACAATCACAGAATGCCTTCACAATTCTCTTTTACCATGCAGCCATGCATGTTTGCATTTCCGTGACGTACCTGCAAGAAGAGACAGCAGCAGCATGGAGTATTCTCATGAAGCTGACTGCGGTTACAGGAGGGCAAGTGGTAGGACATGGGTTGATGGAAAGAAGGTGGGTCATGCAGCCAGAAGCAACCCTGATGGAAATCCACTAAGGAGCAAGTCAGGCACTGGGCCCAGGGGAGAGCTGGGTGGCTATGACATGTGAGGTCATTGTGATGCACTCCAGCACACCCAGCTGGAGGGCACCAATAGTTTAAGACCTAATATGCTTTTGTTCTGAGCTAGTCATCAAGCTTGTTTAGCCCACGTGAGTCTGGCTAGGTATCACTTGCAATCTCCACTATTCAGAAAGCAGAATGTGCATCGAGCCTCAGCAATGTTAACAAGTGCTTGTCTCAGAAACAAAATAAAGCTGGGCATGGTAATTCATGGTAATTACAATCCTAGCTCGTGGGAGGTAGATCTGGAGGATACAAGTTTGAAGCCAGCAGGGCAAAAACCTCACGAGATAACAAAACCAATAAAAGCTGGCTGTGATGTGGTGTTTTGTTAGTAAGCTAAGGCCAACCTGCAAAGCAAAAGTCCATTCAACACGGAGCTTAACTTACCACAGTCTAAGACAATAGTTCTGAAGTCCTTCAAAGTCAATGGGGAGGGGGAGGCAGATGGAAGCAACATGGATGTGCTTCACAGCAGGATACATTTTCAGATGTGAGATCTGCAGAGCAGAGTTCTCTCCCACCTGCAACCATCTGTCCTTTTATTTTATTTTATTTTATTTTGGGGGGGGGGAGTGGTACCAGTCCTGGGGCTTAAATTCAAGACCTGGACACTGTCCCTGAGATTTTTTTGCTCAAGCCAAACATTCTACATGTGACCCACAGCTCCATGTCCAGCTTTTTGGTGATTAAGTGGAGATAATACTCTCATGGACTTTCCTGCCCAGAACAGCTTCAAACTAGGATCTTCAGATCTCAGTCTTTTGAGTAGCTAGGATTACAGGCATGAGCTAATGGTATGCAACTTCAGTCTTTTCTTGTCCCTATTCCAGCACACACCATGCAGATGAGCCCCTTCCAAACTCGGGGGCAAGCTTCAAGTAGTAGGAATTGATACAGGCCAGTAACATGAACAAATTTCATCTTCATGAAGCTACAAAGGATACTGTCCAATACTGGCCGAGATCTAAGTCATTTCCTCCATTGAGCCAATACCGAAATGAGACTCACCTGAAGGAAACCAGCTGTCTGTCTTTGACACGCACGTTTCTGGTGACATTCATTTTCGAGCTTTCTCCTGCCCTACGAGAGCTCATTATACAGTCACAGAAGCAATGGCTTATTTACACCCCACCCCTGAGTACAGGAAAATCACCATCTATTTGCAATTATAATATCCTAAAAATAAGTCACTTGATTCTTTTAAATGTGAAAGGTAACAAGAGGCAACATTCTTGTTAAAAACTCAAAATAGAAAGTCGGTCATTTGCAAAATACTTCTAACAGGCAAAAACCACATCCATCCACATTTAGATGTTTTAAAAGTTTATGCTTTTTAAAAAAATAAAAAAAAGATATGCAGCCTATAAAAGTCAAGTTAAATGACCTGAACTAAACTTGAAAATGCAGGAATATCTCTGACATTCAAAATCTACCAGGCAAAGCTCTCAAAAATCTCATACTACCTGGAATGTGGTAATTTCACATTTCCCAGTGATAACATATGTTATATAAGCCTTTTGAATTTTATTCTACAATTCAATTATTTGAAAGTCGGAAAATTTTGGATAAGAACAATGATGGAAAATGCTGAATTATTTCATATTTTCCACTAGGATCTATAAATTCCAGTTTTATATGGCACGGAATTTCGGACACATGTCCCCATTCTCCACCTAGTTCTTCACATCACTGAGACACTGACAAAGCCACTAAAAACAAACTTCATGATAGAAAGGTAATGAAATATTCTTAAAAGTTTCAACTGGCTGGGCACAGAGGCTCATGTCTGTAATCCTAGCTAGGAAGATCTCAGTTCAAGGCCAACCCAGACAAAAAGTTCTCAAGACTCCATTCTCAACTAATAAAAGCTAGGTATGATGGTACCTCCTGTCATCCAGGTATGCAACTAGCCTCAATAGGCAGGTCTGATACAAATGGGTGATCCTATTGAAAACATTAAAGTGAAAAAGACAGTATGGCTCAAGTGGTAGAACATATTTCTAATAAGTATAAAATCCTGAATTCAAACCTTAGTACCTCCCCCCCACACAAAAAAAAAACCTAAAGCACAACTATGCAAAAATGTGTACAAGGGAAAAGTATGAGTGTGTGTGTGTATGCTTGTGCACACACTGATACTGGGGCTCAAACTCAGGCCTTGGGGGCTGGCCCTTAGCTTTTTCTCTCAAGGCTGGTATTCTACCACTTGAGTCATAGCTCTACTTCCAGCTTTTAGTCTCTAGGATTTGTCTGCCCAGGCTGGCTTCAAGCCAGACCCTCAGATCTCAGCCTTCTCAGTAGCTAGGATTACATGTTTGAGGTACTTGCGCCTGGCCAGGGCAATTCAATATTATAAAAATACAGAATTGTACCCTAGATACGCATCAATGCAAGCCATCCACCAGGGCAGGCTGCCCTCAGGAGAGCTGGCTCCCTACAAGCCTCACACACGCCTGCTCAGCACCCTGCATGTGTCCCTGCTGCCACCACCATCCTTACAACAGTTCTGGAAAGGACCAGGAACATTCCAACCTCAGATAGGGAAACCAAGCCAGTGAGGCTGAGTAGTTTTCAGGTTTCTTGCAGTGCTAGGATATGAGTTGAGAGCCTTTTATCTCACCACTACCTCCTACTGCCTCTCTCAGGAAAAATGGTAAAGCTGTGTGCTGGTAGTGTAGCTCAAGTGGTAGTGTGCTTACCCAGCATGCCTGAGGTCCTGGATTCAACTCCAGCACTGCAAAAATATGTATAGTCAGACCTTTGGCACCCCCAAATAACACAAAGCCTACTGACTTTGGGGAGAGGAATGTTCCATTTTATCAGTAAGCACTGTATGCCTAGGAAAGTGGTGTGCTTATTAGCACATCACAAATTCTCAATAGAAACTATAAGGGATCCAATGCCTCACCTAGCTCCACATCAGAGCAGAGGGCCCAGCCCCAAAGAAGTAAAACAAGAAATGTAAGATTTTAATTTTAGGTACTATGAGAAGTACTTAAAATTTTCAATTCTATTTAAATTTTGAAAAAAAATCGCAAACATAGAAAAATTGACAGGATATTATGAACTCTCCTACAACCACTGAGGGTGATATTTAAATAATTTAATATTTAATATGTGTTTTCCTAAGAGCAAAAGCAAACCAAACCACTAACCTATGCTACTATAATATAAACAAAAAGATAATAAACACAGCCAGACGCCAGTGGCTCACGCCTGTAATCCTAGCTACTCAGAAGGCTGAGATCTAAGGATCCTGTTTCAAATCCAGCCAGGGCAGGAAAGGCCATGCAATTGGTTTTTTCTTTTTGGTCCGGTCCTGGGGTTCCGGTCGTGGGGCCTGAACTCTGGGCCTGGGCGCTGTCCCTCAGCTCTTCAGCTCAAGGCTAGCGCTCTACCACTTGAGCCACAGAGACACTTCTGGCTTTTTTCTTTTTGCTTATGTGGTGCTGAGGAATCGAACCCAGGGCCTCAGGCATGCAAGGCAAGCACTCTACCACTGAGCCACCTTCCCAGCCCCGGCCAATTAACCACCAGAAAACTGGAAGTGGCGCTGTAGCTCAAGAGATAGAGTGCTAGACTTGAGCTGAAGAGCCTCAGGGACAGTGCCCAGGCTGAGTTCAATCCCTACAACTGACCAAAAAAGAGGATGGGGGGAGGAGGGGAAATCAAATCAAATCAAATCAATACCAATACATGCCTACCAATCTTTCCCAAGTCCCATTCAAGTTTTGCTATTTATCCAGGATTGACCTTTACAACATAAGGACACAGGACAGAGTCAATGTGTTGCATTCACTGACATGAATCTTTACTCTCCTTCAGTTTAGAACGGTTTATCAAGTCCTTTTATACTTTTAATACGTTTTGCAGAATATCCCTCAGGCAGGTTTGCTTGTCATTGCTTTAGGATTTCATGCAGGCCGTGCCTCGGCACGAATCATGTGATGCTACACTGTCTCACATCCTCTGCAAGTGACATAATTTCAATTTGCCTCTTTGCTGGTGATGTTCACCTGGTTCAGATGATTTAAGTGGCATCTTCCACATTTTCCACTCTTTTCTCCCTTTGTAGCCAATTGGCCTTTGTGGAGATTCATTTTGAAATTTAAATGATTTATTCTTCAAACTCTGAATCAGGAGTTCTTACATGGGTTTTCTTGCAAAGTAGGTGTGGAGAACTCTCAGTTCACTCTTATTCAATAGGCTGTAATTCATGACTATTGCTTCTTAAAATTTCGTGACCAAGTTATGAAAATTTGTCAGTGAAGCCTCCAAACTGGCTTCTGTGTCCTTTTTGGCACATTTCCATCCCTCTTCAAAGTGTTCCTTGTTTTTTTTATAAGATATTCCCCAGTTACCTTAAATATACCTGACCAGTCCCATGGTTGGCCATTTCTCTTAGCAGCCAGGGATGCTGTTAGTGGAAATTACTATACAGAACCCGGGATCTGGGCACCTGAGGGTCTCATTACTCCTGGAGGTACTGCTTCTAGGCATCTCATCTCCACTAGGGACAGAGCTGGGGCAGAGAAAAGAGATGTAGGAACACAGGTGCATAAGAACATATACACAAGTGTGTGTGCATTTTATAGTGGTATTACTTTGATATCTATCAGTACTTACTAAAATCCATGTACCCACGTCAATACTTTTTGTTCTGGTGCTAAGCATCAAACCCAGGGCCTTCCACATTTGAGCCAAGTGCTCCAGCTATTCACATCCAAACTCTGGACTGGATTGTTATCCAGCCCTGCAGATTGCAGAGCTCACTCTATGGTCTCCTCTCTAATGATATTTATAAAACTTTCTCCAAAAGGAGAGATGCTGGCTCCCATTATCCTGAACTTACTGATATTTAACCAGTCTGTCCCTGCTGAGGGGTGGCGCCATGTGCCCCTCATGAATGCCTCCACCTCTTCCACACCAACTACCTTAACTTACCTGGGCTCCGACATTACTGGGCAGGCTTCCTATACTAAGCTCTGCCTATTTACTAGGCTTTGGGACTGAATTGCTTAGAAGGAGGATGAGGGGGGGAAGGAGAGAAAACAAACACTTTTAGAATTAAAATAATATGTAAAAGTCTATTTTAAAAAGGATATCCATTAAATTTGAATTTGTGACCACTCAGAGAACAAGCCACAGTTCACCTTTGCATCATTTATGAAGAACAGGTTTGCTAAGTACATGAATAGTATAAACAAGCTTGTAACCCAGATGTTTAACCTACTTAAGGAAACTAATTGTTTTTAAACATTAAAATCACTGGGCATGTACTTGCCTTTAATTATAGTCTAATTACAAATGATTTCTATTTTCTTCATTATAGCTTTGATAAGCCCTACTTGATTACATTTGTACTTAGTCCCAATACAGTTAAGATTTTTAAAAAGATTAATCACTTTCACCTTACAATTAATCACTGTAACAATGTTAAACTTCCCAGTGATTCTTTTTTTTTTTTTCAGTTGAGTGACATGTGGCTCAAGAAGCCCCGCCTCCCAGTGGCTGCGCAGGACACTCCTGAAGCCCCTGCTCTGCATGGCCACCTAGGACCACCCCCTCATGGCCACCCAAGACTGCTCCCGAAGCCCTTGTTCCCCATGGCATCAACACAGGCCTAAGGCCTAAGTCCAGGACCTGAGTTCAAGACCCACAACCACCACCATCAACCATGGATACAGTGAGGTGAGTACTCAAAAAACTATCTGTTCCCACCATTTGCACCTTATTCCATCCAAAATATCCCATTTTACAAAGCAGGGATTTGCTCAATCGGTGCAAGTTCGGTTCTGAACTGTGTTTAGGAAGGCCTGGGAAGAAGGTATGTCAGATTAAAGCACACTGTTCATTCACTTCTTGCTTTCTGCCTTTGGCCTGGTTTCTAAGTGCTAGGACTCCATTTTTCTTATGAAGATAAACCATTACCTGGACATGCTGTCAAAAGGACTAAATAAGGTAAGGGGAAGTACCTGCTAAATAATAGGCACCTAATAATTATTGCTCATGTCCTTCCACTCAGAGAGCCTTAAGGAAACAGTATGATTCAGAGCAATGCTTCAACACTAGTCCAAACCACCTTGGAGAGAGCCCACAGAAGAACTACTTGACCCACGTACCCACCTAAAGTGACCCAAGAAAGTAGTATCAGTACTCAGGATGGAGGTGACATTTCCTAACAAAGAAATAAAAATAAACAGGCTAAAGCCGGGCGCTGGTGGCTCACGCCTGTAATCCTAGCTACTCAGGAGGCCGAGATCTGAGGATCGCGGTTCAAAGCCAGCCCGGGCAGGAGAGACCGTGAGACTCCTATCTCCAATAAACCACCAGAAAACCGGAAGTGGCGCTGTAGCTCAAGTGGTAGAGCACTCGCCTTGAGCTGAAGAGCTGAGGGACAGCGCCCAGGCCCAGAGTTCAAGCCCCACGACCGACAAAAAAAAAAAAAAATAAATAAAATAAAATAAACAGGCTACATTCTCTACCTTGCTTTCCACAGAGAGATACCAACTAGTCTCAGGGATCCCAAAGACTCCTGGCCCTGAGACCACTGGACAGTTTCTCAGTGGTGGACTGTCTGCTTTTTACCTATCAGCTCTGACAAGTGCCAGAGACGAAATGTTAGGACTCTTCATTTAAAACATTATTAAAAACCTATTAGAAGAAAAGTTTTCAAATCAAAGGTGTTAATAATGTGATGCATCATAGGCTATCCAATAGTGCTTAAAGAGAAAAAGAGTAGCCGGATGCTGGTAAACAGGTAACTCACGCTGGACTGTAATACTGCTTTCTCAGTGTTCTAAGCTCCCCTATGCCTAAGACTGAGAACCATCAGGTAAAAATCTGGTAGACTTCTGGAAGCACCCAAATCTAGCCTGATCTCAGAAAGGAATAATTGAGCTAGGTACCAGTGGCCTGTAATCCTAGCTACTCAGAAGGCTGAGATCTGAGGATGGCCATTCAAAGCCAGCCCAGGTATGAAAGTCTGTGAGACTATTATCTCCAATAAACTACTCAGAAAAAGCTGGAAGTGGTGCTGTGGCTCAAGTGGTAGAGTGCTAGCCTTGAGCACAGAGAGGCGCAGGGACAGAGCCCAGGACCTGAGTTCAAGACCCACCACCATCATCAACAACAACAAAAACAAAAACAGAAAAGAAAAGAAGAGAAAAGAAAAGAAAAGGAGGAATGGGGAAGGGAAAAGATAGGGAAAGGCAAGGGAAGAGGAAGAGGGAGAGGAAGAAAGGGAGAAGAGGAGAGAAAAGAGGAGACAAGTAGAATTGGGACAATCAAGTGGGCAAAATATTTCAAATGTGTGGCCTCAATAGAAAACACTAGGATCAGTAATAAATTTTAAAACTGCCCACATATAATACCGGATGATTTATTTGCTGTTTATCTTCAACATTTGACAACCTAAGATTTCTTGGCAATCCAGGTTACGTGGTTTCCATGTGGTATTTCTTTTAAAACCATGAAAATTAGTTTCCATTGATGAGGTAGAAGCTTAGTGGCATTTCCTTTCCAAACTGCTGCAAGAGCAAACCTGGTAGTAAAAGAACACACAAAAATGTCCAGAGGCGGATGAGGCTATGCCACAGTCTTTTTTTGTTGCTGTTGTTGGTCATGGGGCTTGAACTCTGGGCTTGGGCGCTGTCCCTCAACTCTTCAGCTCAAGGAAGTGCTCTACCACTTGAGCCACAGCACCACTTCCAGTTTTCTAGTGGTTTATTGGAGATAAGAGTCTCATGGACTTTCCTGCCTGGGCCGGCTTTGAACTGCGATCCTCAGATCTCAGCCTCCTGAGTAGCTAGGATTACAGGCGTGAGCCATCGGCGCCTGGCTTTTGCCACAGTCTTTTACCGTGAGTCTACACCATGGTCTTAACAAGTCATTCTTCCTTCATGTATAAGGGTAAGGCTGCATGCATTTGCCAAGCCCATGTGCTTTCAGTCTCCAGGCTAAGTTTAAAGGGGGTTTCCTTAGGCTTACAAAAGACCTAAGCCTGAGTGGCATGTCATAGGATCAGGCTAGTGTCCTTACCCAACAGCAGAAGTCCAAAAGTTTATTTACTTTTTAAGGAATTTATTAAGAAGCCAGGTGCTGATGGCACATGCTTGCAATCTTAGCTACTCAGGAAGCTGAGATCTGAGAATTGTGGTTTGAAGCCAGCCTGAGCAGGAAAGTCCATAAGATTCTTATTTCCAAAAACTACAAAAACAAAACACAATAAAAAACCCCACAAAACCAAGAAAAAGGCAGAGCTGTGGCTCAAGTGGTAGAGCACCAGCCTTGAGCAAAACGAAACAAAAAAACTCTCAAAGACAGTGACCAGGCCCTGAGTTCAAGCCCCAGGACAGGGACGGACACACACACACACACACACACACACACACACACACACACACACACACACACACACGGACGGACACACATACATACACACACACACACACACACACACACACACACACACACACACACGTCTACATATAGTATAGTCAGCCTCTGCCCCTCCCTGCAGATATCAAAATCCAAAGATGATTAAGTTATAAAATGTCATAGATAAGCACATTCTCCTGTTTATTTTAAATCATTTCTAGATAGCTTGTCATACCTGATATTATGTATACAGTGAGACTCCTGACAAAAAAAAAATGCTGTGTATGTTCAGTACATGGAACATTTTCAATCACCAGTTGAAGGAAGATGCAGAACACTTCAGTGTGGAGGGTAGCATGTATACTCATCTTGCCTAAAGTGTAGATTTCTTCCAGAAGGAAAGGTTGTGGAAGCTACTACAGAGCTACTTGGTCTAGGAGTGCTTTTTGGGGGGGTTGTTTCTTTCTTTTTTCCTAAGGCAGAATAGCAGAGTGCTCAAGCCAAGGCTAATCAATCTAACCTCTCAAAAGTTGGTGGAGAGGGCCTCAGGAAGAGTCTAGCTGAGTTAGTGCAACTCAAGTACCCAGAACAACATACTTGGGGTAGCACACCAGAAGGCATCTTAGCTTTCCCTTCAAATGGACAGGGTCTCATTTCTCCCAACCCAGATTTCTCTATGGCTACCTCGGGTTTTTAGTTTACTGGAAACCCAGCTTGAACTCTCATTTCACACACCCATACACGCAACACTGTCCAACACTACCGTTCCAGGTATACTCCTACTTGGCTTCAGACAGCCCCAACTAATTACAGTTTTGCCTGCAGAGAAAAGGCCTGCACTGACACAGACCGCAGCATTACCAACAGAGCCACTCCTCCTCTCTCCAGCAAGTTCTCTGTAGCTTGCTTTTTCTTGTGATGGGGATTCCAGGGCTCTTTTTCCTCTCAGGCTTTATCTCCTACTTCATAGAGGCAGTGATGCTTCCCTGGGGAATGCCCTCCCATTCCCAACACACCTTACTCTCTAGAGCTAGGATGTCATCTGTGCCATGAACCACTTCCCACAATTAGTGTCTCTTCTCTGACTTAGTCAAATGCTTGCTGGATGCTAGGCTCAGTTCAAGTTGCCAAAGACAAAATCATTATTGCACCTTCAAAGCTCTCCACCCACTCCTTCCCCCAGACTTCCTACTCACACTTTGGAATAAAGCCTGCCACGTGCTAATGGCTCCCCTCTGTAATCCTAACTACTCAGGAGGCTGAGATCTGAGGACCACAGTTCAAAGCCAGCTAGGGCAGGAAAGTCCATGACACTCATCTCCAATTAGCCACCAAAAAAGCTGGAAGTGGAGTTGTGGCAAGTGGTAGAATACCAGCTTTGAGCAAAAAAGCTCTGGGATAGCACCTATGCCTGGCACGAGAAAAAAAATGAATGAAAGCCCACTGGGGGCAAGGATTTTTCTATTTTTGCTCACTGATTTAATCCCCAGAGACTAGCATAGCTCCTAAAACACATAAAACCATTAATAAATGTTTGATGAGTTACTTCAAGTCATTCTTGATTCATTTGTTCATTTACAAACAGTCTCAGAGTGTTTTGTCTAGTGTGGGGTAAGGCCCTGGATTAGATCCCCAGCAAAAACAAAAGGAGAACAAGTTCAGGTCCTAGAGCTGCTCAATATACTGGCAAGAAGAAAACAGAATCCTGGGGACTCCTCCATGGCAGACAGCAACAAGCATGATGACACTGGTGGGGGGGGGGCCCTGTGGGCCTTGGGGCAGCCTAGTGGACCCTTCTGCTTCCCAAGTCAGGCAATTGAGGCTTATGTTTGCTGGCTAACCTACTTTCCCAAGCCATTTCCTGTCTGAGTTCTCTTATACTACTCTTTTTCCCCACACCCAAAAGTCTGTGAGGCTCTTATCTACAATAGAGCTTCAAAAGAAGCTAGAAGTGGTGCTGTGGCTCAAGTAGTAGAGTGCTAGCCTTGAACAAAGAAACTTGGGCCCTGAGTTCAAGCTTCAGGACCAGTGCAAAAAAATAAAAATAAAAAATCAACATACCAGTCCAAACAACCCATCTACTCTTCTCCAGTCAGCCAACATTGTGTCCTACTAACTCAACACTTCCCACTATCCCTAACTCTACCTGATGTTGTTACCACTACCTGAAAGAATGATAACAATAGTAATTACAAAACAGAACCACACTGATCCAAGAAATGTTCTGAACCCTTTAAAAGGCCACCACCCCACCTCCAGATTACTCACTATTCCCTTTACTAAGCAACTCCTCCCTTTAAGTCCCAGCTTTCAGCACATCAGCACTGTCTTTGTTACAGGCAGCATTACTCTTACTAGTTAAAATCCACAGGTAAAAGCTGGGTCTCATTTTTCTATTGCCAGCACTACACAGGGCCTGACACATTGAATATGATCAATGAATACCTACATAATAAACACATCCTTCCAATCCCACGTTCAAGTTCAAGTCTACCCAGCACTCAACACAGCTAACCCTGACCTCTCCCTTCTCTCTCTGCCCCAGCTCCCTTATAACCCTTGCTGAGGCTGCAACCCCCCACCAAGCCAGCTGATAAGCATTATCATACAAGTGCAGGCCCATGACCTCCTAGCTGTGGTCTTGATTAGAGGAGTGCACTGTCTCTCACTGAGAGAAAGGGACAAGGGGACATTTCACGTAGGATCACCAGATTTTAGGTCTCTGTCATTTAAAATATAACAGTGGAGGACAGGTATGTTAGATAATGTTAGATAAGCTGTCATGGCCAATATACACAACTCATTAAGAGCCAAAAGACTGGCAAAGTATGTCAGTCGAACAGGGTTGTGATGGTGCATGTCTGTAATCCAGCACTGAAAAGGCTGAGGCAGAAGGATTATCATTTCAAGACCAGACAGTGTTAAATAAAAATAATAAAAATAAACCATTTATAAGTAATAGTCATAACACAAGTAATATTAATTTTGTGACCTACTTGACACTTTTATATAATCACTACCATCATGTATCTCATTAAGTCTGACAAGTACCTTTTTTATTTTTCTAGAGCCTACAACTGTTTAGTATCTAAAGGACTAGTCTTCTTTCTCCTTTTTTTTTTTACACTAATACAGAACAGATACAGAGCAATTTTTCTTACAAGGTGACTCAATGAAACTATCATTACTGTAATCAGTAAACAGAATGAAGGAAGGCAGTTCTGAAGCTTGAAATAGGTTTATTCCTATGAATGAGGCCAGCAAAGCCAGCAAGCACAAGGCCTACTATAACTCTGGCTGAGACAGTCTCTAATTACAATGTGCTTCCCAAATGCTTAACTGGAGCACCTGTGTTATCAACGGCAGAAGAAGAGAAAACAGTATAATGGTTTTCATAAAGAAATATTCAGCCGGGCGCTGGTGGCTCACGCCTGTAATCCTAGCTACTCAGGAGGCTGAGATCTGAGGATCGCGGTTCAAAGCCAGCCCGGGCAGGAGAGACTGTGAGACTCCTATCTCCAATAAAACCACCAGAAAACCGGAAGTGGCGCTGTAGCTCAAGTGGTAGAGCACTCGCTTTGAGCTGAAGAGCTGAGGGACAGCGCCCAAGCCAAGTTCAAGCCCCACGACCGACAAAAAAAAAAAAAGAAATATTCAACTAAATGAGATTATCCCTTTACGTTTTTGTTAAATTCTTTTTTCCCCTTTGAAATGATGGTAATAGGGCTGGGAATGTGTCTTAGCAGTAAACTGCTTGCCTAGTGAAGTCCTGGGTTTGATTCCTGAGTACCACATAAACAGAAAAGGACAGCAGTGCTGTGGTTCAAGTGGTATAGTGCTAGCCTTGAGCAAAAGAGACTCGGGGACAGTGTCCAAGACCTGAGTTCAAGCCCCAGGGCTGGCAAAAAAAAAAAAAAAAAAAAAAAAGGAAGGAAGGAAGGAAGGAAGGAAGGAAGGAAGGAAGGAAGGAAGGAAGGCAGGCAGGCAGGCAGGCAGGCAGGCAGGCAGGCAGGCAGGCAGGCAGGAAATAAAGTGGTGAGTCTTTAAAAATTTTAAACTGGTAACTAATGCTGGATTCCAATACTGCTTTCTCAGTGTTCTAGCTCTCCTATTTGTAAATCTGGAAAGTTTGGGAGACATCTGGGAATACCTAAATCTAGCTTGGTTGTAGAAAGGAATAATTGAGCCAGGTATTGGTGACTCACTCCTATAATCCTAGCTTTTTCAGGAGGCTGAGATCTGAGGATCACAGTTCAAAGCCAGCCCAGGCAGGAGTCTATAGGATTCTTATCGTCATATAACTGCCAATAAACTAGAAGTGGAGTTATAGCTCAAAGTGTTAGAGCACTAACTAGTCTTGAGCAAAAAAGAGCTCAAGGATAGCACCCAGGCCCTGAGTTCAAGCCCCATGACCAACAAAAAAGAAAGAAAGGAATAACTGAAATGGGAAGCTAACTGTGTACTTCCTTAAGTTGAGACTAAAACACAAGAACAAAACCAAGGGTACTTATAGGAAAAAATATATTATACTATCTGAAGCCATGTAAGAATTCCTGTAGTTGGCAAAGGCTAATTATAGTATAGCTTCATCATAGCAAGAGCCATCTTTATGTAGGCAAATCTATTAGTAACCCCAGAACAGTGGGAAATACTGAAGAAACCAAACATACTGAGTGTGTGTACAGAATATATTAACTACTCTTAGTTGGGAGATGTATCTCCAGGAAACCTGAAAAGGGGGGATGGAAGGGTGTTTCCACTTCCCTACCAAAAAAAGCATGGCAATGTTTTCTATAAGGTTTTTCAAAGAAAATACATAATCTGCCAGTTGGGGAGATGTTTTCTACTTAAATTTCTCTAAAATCTCTAATAGGAAATATACCTAGTTATTCCTCAGTATCTATGGGAGACTGATTCCAGGATGCTCTTCGCATACCAAACTAGATACTCAAAAGCAGCTTGTATAAAATGACAGAGTAAGCCGGCACCAGTGACTCATGCCTGTAATCCTTGCTACTCAGGAGGCTGAGATCTGAGGATCATGGTTCAAAGCCAGCCTGGGCAGGAAAGTCCCTGAGACTCTTATCGCCAATAAAGCACTCAGAAAACCGGAAGTGGCACCGTGGTTCAAGTGGTAGAGTGCTAGCCTTGAGCTGAAGAGCTGAGGGACAGTATTCAGGGCCCAGAGTTCAAGTCTCATGACTGACAAAAAAAGAAAAAAAAAATGACAGAGTTTTTACATGAAACTTACATGCACCTTCCATATTCTTTAAATCATCTCCAGATTACATGTCTGTTTGGATGCAGTACGTTTTTTTCCTGACTGCACTTTTATTTCTTATCATAAATATATACACACATATACACAGACAGCTAAGTATGTGTAAAAAAAAAAAAAAAGTAATGGACTATTTCTCATTGTAGATAAAAAAAACTTCTTTGATCAGAATGTCTTTTTCCCTGTCATGAACAAAAAAGACAACATTTTGGTTATCAAAAATATTCACCTAGCTGGGCATCAGTGGTCTATAATCCTAACTCCTCAGGACACTGAAATCTGAAGATTGTGGTTCAAAGCCAGCCCAGGCAAAAAAGTCCCCTTAAGATTCTTATCTCAAATTAATCACTCAAAAACCGGAAGTAATGCTGTGGCCCAAGTGGTTGAATACTAGCCTTGAGAGCACAGAGAGGCTCAAGGACAGTACCCAGGCCCTGAGTTCAAGCCCCACAACACAGACACACACAGACACACAGACACACACACAGACACACACACACACAGACACACACACACACACAGACACACACACACAGACACAAACAGACACACAGACACACACAGACACACACACAGACACACACACACACACAGACACACACACAGACACAGACACACACACACAGACAGACACACAGACACACACACACACAGACACACACACAGACAGACACACAGACACAGACACACACAGACACACAGACACAGACACACACACAGACACAGACACACACACACACACACGCACACACACACACACACACACACACACACACACACACACACACACGCCAGGCACTTGTGGCTCATGCCTATAATCCTAGCTACTCAGGAAGCTGAGATGGGAGGACTGAAGTTCAAAGCCAGACTGGACAGGAAAGTCCATGAGACTTTTAACCTCCAACTAAAACTAACCATCAAAGAAAAGCCGGAAGTAGAGTTGTGGCTAAAGTGGTAGAGCACTAACTTTGTACAAAAAAGCTCAGGGACAGCACCCAGGAGTTCAAGCTCCAGGACTGGTATCAAAAAAAGAAAAAAAGAAGAATCTGCTTCCATAGGCTGAAGTAACAAACTAATATCTTTTTCTTTAAGTTACTTATGAATTTGATTGGAGTGACAACTAGATGAAATGATCGATTTGATTCTCTAGAACAGCAAAAATTGGTATCACATTCTGGAATATAGTGATCCATGAGTAGCTCCCTCTAAAATTTTTTCAAACCAGTGAGGAAATTCTTGGTAGAGTAGGAAATCAGTAGGCAGAGTCCAACTTCTTGGGGTTCTATTTTGAATGGGGTAAAACAGAACATACCTGAATACATCATACATAGTATCAGACAGTTTGCTTCTGTACACTTAATTTTGTATTCAGGATTTCCATGCAAATTTTATTTCTCATAGTAGATCCAATAAAAAAATTGAAAGCCACTGTTCTAAGCTTTCCAATTATTTAACTTCAGCTTGTAAATAGAAACTTCTTGGCATAAGAAAGAGCAGCAAGCAGGGCGCTGGTGGCTCACACCTGTAATCCTAAGCTACTCAAGAGGCTGAGATCTGAGGAACATGGTTCAAAGCCAGTCCGGACAGGAAAGTGAGACTCTTATCAACAATAAACCACTAGAAAACTAGAAGTGATGCTATGGCTCAAGCAGTAGAGAGCTCAACCTTGAGCTGAAGAGCGCAGGGACAGAACCCAAGCCCAGAATTCAAGCCCCACGACCAACAAAAAAAAGAAAGAAAGAAAGAAGAGCAGTTATTTCTGTCAGCCAAACAGGAAAAGAAACAATCACATGGCAAGATACCTACTGATCCCAAACTGTGTTGCTCCAGACTCCTGGAGAAAACAGCAATCATCTGTTAGGTCTCCAACCTTGAAGACACTCAAAGGCATTATTTTATTTAGCCCATTATGTAAGTCCGGTTCTTACAAATGCATAAATCTATAATCAATATGTTTTGTCCTTTTTTTTTTTCTTTTGATCAGTCTTGGGTCTGGATGCTGTCCCTGAGCTCTTCAGCTTAAGGCAAGTGCTCTACCACTTGAGCTACAGAGCCACTTCTGGTTTTCTGGTGGTTAATTGGAGATAATTGGAGAAAGTCTCATGGACTTTCCTTGTCCAGGCTGGCTTTGAACCACTATCCTTAGCCTCCTGAGTAGCTAGGATTACAAGATTGAGCCACCAGTGCCTGGCTCAAAGTGTTCTATTCTATAGGCTGAGACAAAAGGATTGCTTGGGTCCAGGAGTTCAAGGCCAGCCAGGGCAAGAGAGAGAGATTCAATTTATCTTTTGGGGGAGGAGTGGAGGGGATACTAGGGCTTGAACTCAGGGCCTAGGCACTGTTCTTAAGCAAGGCTGGTGTTCTACCACTTGAGCCACAATTGTATTATGGCTTTTTTTTTTGGTTGTCCAAAATCAAAATTGTGCAGTAATTAAAAACAAAATGCTTACTTCCTAGAGTGAACAAGGTTTAGTTACAAACAGGTGCAAAGCAATGTCTATCCTTTTTGGGTATTGCTTTGAAGATCTAGGTAGTCAATGGCAACAAAGCAGTCTTAACGAGTAGATTCATTAAAAGTCTTGGAACCTGCTTTTTATAAACTAGTAAGAGTCACTTAAATTCAGTAAACATTAGTTCTCCTGACTCAAGTGGGCAAAAATAGCCTGCATACAAAATATAAGCACGCCAGGCACCCATGACACACGCCTGTAATCCTAGTTACCTAAGCTCTGAGGATCCCAGTTTGAAGCCAGCCTGGGCAAGGAAAGTTCAGGAGACTCTTATTTCCAAGTAACCTCTCAAAAACCAGAAGTAGAGCTGTGGCTCAAAGTGGCAGAGTGCTAACCTTGAGCAACACAGCCCAGGCCCCAAGTTCAAGCCCCACAATGGATAAAAATACACAAATATATATATATACAAATATATATATGTGCATATATATATATGTATGTATGTATGTATGTACACAAACTCTCCAGCCCTGTGGTAGATGCCCCCCACCCCCTGCCCTACATTGGGTAGAGGAAAAGCTGACTTAAAGCTGCAGGAATTCCTGACTCCTGTTTCATGCCCTGCCCCACTCTCCCCAGTCTAGCCACCATTCCCCTGAGTTCAAAAGAAATTAACATGAAAAGGAGCAGAAGTGCTCCCGCCCCCATCATATTTAGTCTGATGTTAAAATGGAAGCCTCCTCATGGGAAGCATTTAAGAAAAATGACACACACTAGTGTCACACCACAAACTGATAGCAAAGTACCATTCTACTGATTTCAGCTGAAGCAATGTTTTAAATTGTCTTGTTTGTAAAAAAATTGCCTGATCACCAGTAAAAATGAAAGGCTTCACCCTTCCAGTTGCAAAAATTTCACTAGGCCAAGCCCACATGTGTCCAAAGTAATATTAGTCCTGTGAACTGCTTTGTGATGAAGCAATCTAGACATCTGGCTGGGAGCAGCATGCTTTTGTATAATCTGAGCATCCGCTATGCATCCTCTCTGAAAGTGGCATGCAGCTAGTGGCCCTCAAACGGGATTTTACTTTAATTAATTAAAGACTTGCACCATCCTACAGGAAAATCTGTACGTTTAGGAAAATGTGGGTATTATGTAAGCTTATTTTTTCATGAAAAAAGCACTAAGTTTGACCAGCTCTAAATACAAATCATGTATTGCTAAGAAAAATTTTAGGTTCAAACTGAAATGTGTTGCAACTACAAAATACACACCAGAAGCTGGGCGCTGGTGGCTCACGCCTGTAATCCTACCTACTCAGGAGGCTGAGATCTGAGGATTGCGGTTCAAAGCCAGCCCGGGCAGGAAAGACTGTGAGACTCCCATCTCCAATAAACCACCAGAAAACCAGAAGTGGCGCTGTAGCTCAAGTGGTAGAGCGCTTGCCTTGAGCTGAAGAGCTGAAGGACAGTGCCCAGGCCCAGAGTTCAAGCCCCACGACCGACAAAAAAAAAAAAAAATACACACCAGATTTCAAAGATTTAGTATGAAAAAAATGTACAATATCTCACTAGTTTAAAATCAATTACATACCCCCCTTTTTTAAAATACTGGAGTTTGAACTTAGGGACTGTGCTAGGTCCTGAGTTCAAACTCCAGTACTGCCAAATCCCACTGAACCATACCTCCTCCAACCCTTTTTGATTTACTTTTGAAATAGGACTTCCCTTTTTTGTTCTGGCCCACACTTGGACTTTACATTTCCTGTCATGGCAGGAATAGCAGGCATGGTAAATCACACCCAGCTTCTTCCTTTTGTTGTGAGGGAGTATTGGAGACTTTCATGCATGGGCTAACCTTGTACCTAATCTCAGCCTCCCACATAGCTGAAATGATACTCATGTACCCTATAGCACCTAGCTATGGGGTTAGGATGGGGGTCTCATGTTTAGCCTCAAACAACCATCCTTTGGATCTTCCAAATAGCTAGGATTATAGGTGTGAGCTGCCAGTATCTGGTTACATATCAATTCTATATCTTAAATCAATGATACGTCTTGTATATACTAAATTAAACTTTAATGTGATTCCTGGAAAATTTTAAATAACTTATGTGGCTTGCTTTCTATTTCTACTGGACTGTGCTTATAGCATATAATATAATGATTCCCAAACATCTTCTACAGGAGCCTATCTCCACACCCGCCTGGAACAGTGCCATTACCAAAGAATCTTCTTCCTGTATGACTGCATCCGTGATTGAAAAATCCTTCCCTCATCCTTAGGTGTCTGTGGCTACCATTCTTTTCACCCTTTCCCAGGTCCTCTTTGTACTCCAGTTCCCAGGGTCCCATTCTGAAGTTCTTGTCTTTCCTGGAAACTTCATGCACTCCTCAGCATCGCCTATACCTTCTTATGGAAACTTTCCAAGCCTTAGCTCTGCTTCTGCCTCATCCTCGAGCTGCAGCTCCAGGCTGCCACTGGCCTGCTGATCAGTTCCATGTGGAGTCCCACCAACTTTCCTCAACTCCATATGTCGTATGTATAAAGCTGGAATTCGTTTGTGCTGAAGACTCCAATCATTCACCTTAAACACTGAGGAGGCTCTAACCCCTTTTCCCATCCCACACCCAAGTTTTATAGCTGACCCTTTTCACAACAGCCCTTTTGCTACAGCCTCCTAACTGGCCTGTCAGACTCTATATCCACTCTTCCCCTCACAGCCCACTTCACCCTCCTCTGCACTACTGCCATACTAGCTCTCCCCAAAGACCATTTTTCTCACAATGCCACCACCCTTTCAACAGGTCCCCTCTGCCTATTATAGAAACACAAACTACGAAGCAGAGACTCTAGCTCTTCTACACCCACTCATCCCCCAGCCATTCCCCCTGGATATTTCCAGCCATCCTTCACCCTCATCAAGCTAAAATGGCCTGCCCTTAATGTTTATCACAATTCTGCCCACACTTTACAGCTCAGCTCAAACACAAGATCCTTATAAAACCATTCCTGACCAACCCAGCCACAACCAGTGTTTCTCCTTCCTCAAATGCCTTTGGTACTAGTGGGACTATGTATATGACCTTATCTCTGTAAAATAGCATCCCCTTAATAGCACTAAACAGCACCTCACATTGCATACTGTACATCTTGGGACAGCTTACAAAAACAAAAAAAAAAAACCAACTTAAGGGAAATCTCAGTAAACACGGAACTGACAATTCTTACTTTTTTTTTTTTTTTTGGTCTATCGATCTAATCTCTAATTATGCAGACCTACATTTGAATGTTCTAAAACGCAGTAACTCAGGCTAGGAATGTGGCTTAGTGGTAGAGTGCTTGTCTAGAATGCATGAAGCCCTGGTTTGATTCCTCAGTACCACATAAAGAGAAAAGCCAGAAGTCACTCTATGACTTAAGTGGTAGAGTACTAGCCTTGAGCAAAAGCAGCTCAGGGACAGTGCCCAGGCCCTAAATTCAAGCCCCAGGACTGGCAAGCAAAAAATAAACAAACAAAATGCAGTAACTCCCAAACTGAATCCATGATGTCGGTGCCCCATCTGTCCCTTGTCTGAATGACTTCTCAGTGAAAGGCACTATCACCCCAATCACGTGCCCAGGCCACAGACAGGGGTTTTCTTTTTGTTTTCCCCAACCTCCACCTAGTAATCAGTCCTGTTAAGTCTTCCCAACTGCGCTACTGGTTCAGGCCACTAGTATCTGAACTGGTGATCAAATGGTCATGTATTCAACCTCCACTGTGCTCCCAAATCCAGTCTGAACGTGGGACATTTCTGCTTAAAACCTTCTGACTGTCCTCAAGAAAAAGACCTCCAGGGGCTGGGAAGTTGGCTCAGTGGTAGAGCGCTTGCCTTGCATGCCAGAGGCCCTGGGTTCGATTCCTCAGCACCACATAAGCAAAAAGAAAAAAGCCGGAAGTGGTGCTGTGGCTCAAGTGGTAGAGCGCTAGCCTTGAGCTGAAGAGCTGAGGGACAGCACCCAGGCCCAGAGTTCAGGCCCCACGACCGGACCAAAAAAAAAGAAAAAGACCTCCAGTGTGGCCAAGGTTTAGCTTTTCAGTCTCACCTCATTTATAGATCATTTCCTCCCCCCCTCAAGTATAATTAGACTCCAACTATGTCCACATATGCTATATGCAATTCCCCAAATCTGTCCACTCTTGCTGCAGGGCCGTTGCACAAGCTGTCACTTCTGTTTGGCTGAGTAACCTTACCCATCCCCTAACCCCTGAGCACCTGCCAGCCTCCTTGCTTTTTTATTAATTCAGCAGTGCCTATGAAAATCTTTATACTACTTACTTCTAAGATGCCACTGCTTATCTTAATACTTGGCATGTAATAGGTACTCAATAATTATTTGCTGAATGAATAAAATAAAAAATAAATTCCAAGGTTAATGAGTGAAACATTCTGCGACATCCATATTAATTAAATGACATTTTACAAAGTGGGCAACTGAACTACATTTTTATCTCGAGTCAAAACTAATAATTTTGGTTAAACCTAATTTATATGTGTGGGGCTCAAAATGATCAAAATTAAGCAAAATATCATATTCTATGCTTTCCTTTGCCTTGTGAACTCTACAATCGATTCCTGTGAAAGTTCTGAGGAGCCTTTGATGTAAAACACAGAATGAATGAAAAGCAGCCAAGCAAATGTGGATATGTTACAGACACGGAGCCTGATAGAAACTGGAGACTATGAAGAGATGACATCAGACCACAGGAATTCAGCGACTTTAATAAAAAGAAAAGGCCCTGTGCTGCTCCTGTTCTTGTCCAGTGTCTGCACACATCACCATGCTGGCAGCCACAAGAAAGAATGGAGGTATTCTGTGGAGCCAGAAAAGCCTTCCTCATTTATGCAATCAAGGCAAATACTGTGCTGGGAGGAAACACTGAGAAACAAACTTAAGGTGGCCTGGTCCGTAGGTGCCACATTTCCCTTACACTTCACAACGCTCTTCTGTCTCCTGTTGCAGAGGATGAAGAGGGCCTGTGGTCACACAGCAAGTCCTGGCATCCTTGTGCTCAGGTAGAGCTGAGATACTGTGGGCTTTTCTGGAGTTTTGTTTTGCTTTGTTCTCAGACAGGGTCTGTCATCAAGGCTGTCCTCAAAACTCTCAATACTCCTGTCAGGCTCCACAGGGCTGGGATTACGGGTATATACCTCACCTCTATCACTCAAAAACATACTTACTGATCACTTTGACGTCCTTCTGCCAACCCTTGCTCTATATTCTGTTAATAGAACAGTGTTTAAGACTGGTCAAGTAAAGTGGAGTTGTGGCTCAAGTGGTATAGCAAAAAAGTTAGGGGACAGTGAGCACCCACGCACTGAGTTCAAACCCCCAGTACCAGTTTAAAAAGCAAACAAACAAAACAAACAAGCACAACAAAAGACAGATATAGACTCCACTCTCAGGAAAGCTCAGCTGTGTTCAAAGATGGTCCATATACAAACAGTATTTTAGGTGGTGATACAATGAAGGGTGATTAAAAGAATAAAACTGATGGCTGTCACAGAGGAAGTAGGAAGGCAACTTCAGTCACAAAATTGTCAGAGATAAATTACTGTGCATTCCCTGATTATCAGTAGAGAACTGTAGAGTTTATCCTATTTATCACCAAGGCAGTTACTCCCAAAGTTGCCAGATAGCAAATATTTCCACACAAACCAGGTGGCTGTCGGGGGTGACCGGCAGACCAAATTAACACTTAGGTCTCTCAGCAACTACATCAGAGGATACAGAATCATCTAGGTGCCTGCCCACAAATGAATGGATAAAGAAAATATGCTATTTATTAGCCATAAATACTCAAATTATGTCATGTATAGGAAAATGAATGGAACTGAAGACCATCATACTAAGTCAAACAGGCCAGGCTCAGAAAGACAAATACTGCATGTTTTCTTTCATACATGAAATCCAGATTTAAAAGGATAGTTAAGGAAAAGGAAGACTACTTAGGAAGATGAAGAGGACCAGCAGGAGAAGGGACAACAGAGGGTAATGGGGGAGGTAAATATGACCGAAGTATATTATAATAAAAATGAAAATACCATAATGAATCATTATTTTGGGAAAAACAAAATAAATGATTGCTAAAAGAATATGTGTTAATTCCTGCCACCATCTTAATCACTAGAAGCAGGTGAGGAAAGGGGATTAGGGCAAATCCACACACAATACTGTAGCAGGGAACAATCAGCATATGCTGTTCCCCCTCTAGAACCCCATCCTGAAATCACAAGTTCCGCTTAAAGGAAGTCTAGTATCTAAATAATGACTAAAAACTACTGATGGGATAATTGGCTTCTTTAAATAAGGACTCTTTAAGTATACTGTTCCCAGGCACTTAAGTCTAAATATTGTACCTATACAGCCAAGACTGCTTGGCAGTCTTACTAGACTGGTACTCATCGAAGAAAGGAACAAAGTGCCATTCACCTGTGTCACCTCAAGACCATGTCCAGGGTAAGCTGCAGAGTAGATAATTATACAATCTGAATTATAAAAATGAAATTTCCATCATCTTTTCAATTTTAGGGCAACGGAAGTGAGGACCACTCAGTCTCACTGTTACAATCCCCTGCAAGGCCCTGCCTGAGGCTCTTCTTGCCACCATCTTTCTGTGTCTGGTACAGCTGGAGAGCTCAACAGCCTTAGATGTCTCTGCTTCAATGTTCAGAAGTTTCTTTCTAAAGGACTGTCCTAGGGATGACCATAATAGCCAACAGTCTCTTAGACGTGACCACAAACAGCAGACAGTCGTCCAAAGCTGAACAACAGAGTTGACTTTGCTCCATCGAGCAAAGATGCCAAGACTTCCTTGGAACCTGATGCAAAGGCAGAAAACACACTCTAAAATTAAGAAACTATTCCTGATAAATGCTATCTGATCCTGGAACACTTCTTTGTGAGCAGAGCAGTGCTATGAATGAAGATTTCCTGCTATAAAATCATAAGTAGACCCAGCATAAAGATATAAGGATAAAAGGAGAATAAGGATTACATTAACTTTAACTTTCTCCAATAAGAAACTTCCTGTGCACATGCCATCTCACTTTTAAAATGTCAAACCACAACAGACAAGTTTTAATAGCTTTTGGTAACATCAACCACATCTTTAAAGTTGTTTTGTTTTTTTGGGGGGAGGGGGAAGGTAGGGTCCAGTGTTGGGCCTGAACTCTGGGCTTGGGCGCTGTCCCTCAGCTCTTTAGCTCAAGGCTAGCGCTCTACCACTTGAGCCACAGCACCACTTCTGTCTTTTTTCTTTTTGCTTATGTGGTGCTGAGGAATCGAACCCAGGGTCTCAGGCATGCAAGGCAAGCACTCTACCACTGAGCCACCTTCCCAGCCCCATCTTTAAAGTTTTTAAAGCTTCAATTCACATTACACAAATTTAATGCTCTCCCTCTGATAAGTTTTGGTCAACCATAAGGACTGGCTCTGTAGGAACTTAGATCCAAAATGGCAGCTGAGCCTCTAAAATTCACCAGAGCCATCCATCACTAGCCATATGTGAGACCAGGTCTTATTTATCTCACCTTTCAACTGTCCTAATGAATCAGATGGCATTTTGTTAATACTCTTAGTCTCATTCTTTCTGCTGTGGGCCCTCAGTTCTGCAAACTGAATTAACTTGCCATTCATAGCTCACGAAAACAAGCAAGGGGCAAACATGGAAAGCCTAGGTGGTTCTCTCTTCTTCAGTGAGGCCAACTTAGGAAATAGGCATAAAATGAGTCATCTTTCATTCTCAAAGAAAACAACAACAAAAATCAGAGCTCTAATTTTCCTTAGGTCTCTCACAATGCAACACTTCCTATCACTAATTTGTCTTTTTATTTAAAGTCTAGCTGTAATAACTTAAAGGCAGATTTGTCTGCCTCTTCAGTATGGTGCTTCAAATTCTTTTTACACAAATGCTAAATTTCTATCTCCAAAAAATTTACATTGCATGTAAACTATCACTTCTCCACTTAGAACCATTACTAATATAACAACATTACATTTTTAAAGATATAATACTTTCTCTTTAGAGACAGAGGATTTTAATTATCTTTATGTATTGAAATGGAAAGTCTTTTGAAAGTCCCTTCACCTACACACAATTGTCCCAAAGAAAAAGGCCATTTTCAGCACAAGAGGCCAATCCATTTAACTGTGAATAAAGCTTTTGAAAGCACTACACACCCTCTTCCAGACTGTCAAATTTTCAAAATGGTCCAGCATTTTTCCCATTTTTTAACACTTTCAGGCCCAGCAAGCATCTCATAATTAGATTAATTAAAAAGGAAACAACAAAAAGCACTGCTCCCTTCTAATCAAAATTATTCCATTTGTGCTTAATTAGCTTTAATCCACGTCTACATATTTAATGATGGGGATATGACAATTCTACCCATTTGCATATTTTAAATGCCTTTTCTAAACTATACTTTGTAACAGATTTAGACAATCACTGTTTCTCTTGCCAGTATGCCACAGCATAATTCAGGAGGACACAAATTAGGAGGAAACACACACACACACACAAATTAGGAGGAAACACACACACACACACACACATACACACACACATACACATACACACACACACACACACACACACACACACACACACACACACAGAAAACAAGGCTTCCCAGCAGCCGAGATGTGTGGAGGGGTGGGAGGGAGCCCTTTACCCGCCACAGCCGGGGCCGCATTACATCACACTCTCACAAGGATAGGGGAGGTGGCTCCTGAAAGCAAGTTTTCAGCTTTCTTTCCTTCCTGTTCCAGAATCCTGCGTTAGGAGTAATGGAATTTAACTTCAGACACCAGTTCCAGGGGCTACTACCATCTCTCCGCCACTCACTTATGTGGCCACTTCACAATGTGTGCATGGACACAACAGCCAGCACACACGCAGACACACTGACTTTGTGCTGAAAAGGCTTATTCATTTGTACAACCTGAAACCAAAATTTTATTTTGTGAGACATGGGAGGCCACTGTGCAGGGAGAATTGATAAAGGTAACAGTTCCGAATAGGAGTAAATGGCTGTTTATATCTTTAAAACAATCATGTTGAGGAGGCTATGCTGCCATTTGTTTGAAAGCTCGATGGAAATCAAGGCGCATCTGGCTGCACACTGAGACAGAGAGAGGAGACCCACCACAAATGAGCGCGCGCAGAACACCGCGAGCCACATAGTGCTCGGGAGGGCTTCAAGCAGGGGAATTTATAAACCCCAAACCTGATGTTCACTCACCTCCAACCCAAGGTTTAAGGTTTAAAATGTATTAAGTCTTATTGTAGGTTTTATATCTCTCTAGGAAGGATGGCCCGGTTTAAAAAAAAAAAAGACAAAAAAAAAACCCCACCAGTTTTCCCATTTTAGGGCTTGTCCTCCCAGATCCTTTGTCGGCCTCAGCAGCCGAAAGAATGCAAACCCATTTATATTTATGCAAATTTTTGCAGCAGATTTAAGGGGGGAGGGGGCGAGCTGTGTTTAAAAAAAAAAACCTCTTTCTAAATATCAAATTTCCAATTACTCACAGCTTCATTTATTTGCCAGACAAACAAAGATGGAAATCTACATATAAACTAAAGTGCAGTTAAATCACTTCAAAATTTAAATATTTTACCAAGTCTTTTCCATTCCTAAAACGCCAAACCAAAAGTACATCATGAGTCTGATTCAGATTCACGAAATGTCTGAAGCCAGTCTCCATGCTAATCAAATGTCGACTTGCAACACCACTAGTGAAAACGGTTAGACAAGATCCATATAAATCAATTGGATTTTAAAAATTGAAAATATTTACCAACCTCATAAAGTGCAGCAGTGCTTAAATCCAGCAAATTGAGGCATACAAGGTAGAAATAGAAATGAAAAAAGGTCCAAAAAATGAATTCTTTTTGTCTATCTGTTGTTTTTTTTTGTATTTTAAATATTCAGAAACCAGCAGAGACTCTGTCGGCCATTTTGGCTTGAACTAACTCTCTCTCACTCACTCTCCCTCTTGCTCTCTCTCTCCCCCTCTGTCTCTAAAGGAAGCAGCTTTTTGTGACCTTCAAATAGAGGCGGATCATGTGACTTTGGGTAGGTTTGTCAATCAGGAAAGGGGAGGGACCTAGGGCTGAAGCTGTCTTAAAGGGGAAGCGGCCCCTTTCCACTCTCGTTTGTGCAATGCTCTGCCTACAGACCCTGCTTGAGAAAGTGGCAGCAGCATACGGAAGGGTAACAGATGAACAGAATAGAAAAACCTTCGTTGCTTTATAGAAATATGCTCAGTTGCTAACGATTTTTGCAGATCCTGGATCTTATCTTGGCGTGCTTGCTAGTGATTCTCTAGATGTTTGAGCAAGCACAGGCTGGCAAACTGCTCTTTAAAAGGGGCTGAAACAAAGCTTTATCCAACAAGAGACTTTACTTTTCAGATTAAGGGGAAATACAGAGCACAAGTGATCTCCAACTAGCTCCAGAAACACAGAAAAAGACTTGAGCCCCAGCCTAAACTGAGTGGCAATTCAGAGAGGTTAGGTGGCACACAAAATCACATAGCTAGGCAGAATCGACTGCTTTCCCAATTCTGAACTGTTTATTGTTTAGGGTGACCTATGTTGGGTAGCTCCTCCCCCAAACAGAAATAACTACTAGGTTGGAGGCTGCAAACTAAATTCCTCTGGGCTAGGCAGCTCTGAGTCATCTCTAGTCCCCTCCCCCACCAGAGCTTGGAAGTAGCTCAGTGGCTACAAGACTGGACACAAAAATTAAAACTTAACTGAGATTCCAACACCCTCATCCCCTTCACCTCAAGGCATCTTCATTCCTGCCCACCTAGGAAAACCACCCAGTGCTTGTTTCTGCAACCCAGGGCTGACAGGACTCCAGTCCTAAAGGAAGCCCTAGCCTTCTGGACCTCTATTTCAAAGGTATAGAGTACAGACCCTCGACATCCCTCAATGATGCCTTTGGTTTCTTTCTGTTCTAAAACTCTGCAGTTGGCTTCTTTCTTTTAAGCAATGCTGTTTACCTTACCCTAGCCAGGTAAAAAATTAGTCTCAAGCCAGGCACTAGTGGCTCACACCTTTTCTCCTAGCTACGCTGGAGGCTGAGATCTGCGTATCTAGGTTGGAAGCCAGCCAGAGCAGACAAATCCCAGAGACTCTGATTTCTAATTAGTCAGCAAAAATCCAGAAGTGGAGGTGTGGCTCAAGTAGCAGAGCTCCAGCTTTGAGCAAAAGGCTAAGCCCAGAGTCACAGAGAGAGCTGAGTTTAAACCTCAGAACTGGCACAAAAATGCATAGATACAAATAAATACACTGGTCTACACCTGGGGAAAGCCTATGATATACTTTTCTTTGGGGGGAGGGGCTGGTCCTGGGTTTGAACTCAGGGCCTGGATGCTGTTCTTGAGCTTTTTTGCTCAAGGATAGTGCTCTAACACTTGAGCCACAGCTCTGCTTCTGTTTTTGTTTTTTTTTGCTTTGTTTTGTTTTGTCTGCCAGGCTGTCTGGCTTTGAACCTCAATTCTTGTATCTCATCATCCTGAGTAGCTAGGATTACAGGTATGAGGTAACATTTGGCATTTCCATTCTATCCTTTACTACTACTTCAGAACAATGGTCAAAACTGCAAATTAGTGTTTGTTAAAGAATCTGCTTAACATCAATCTTTCCCTGTAGACTATAAACTATCTAAAGGAAAATAACTTATCTTGCTTTATTGTTTTATCTTCCTTCACTGTTGTGAGGCCCACACTAAGCCAAAATTGAATAAATGAATAATTAATTCAGAGTTCTCTTGAAAAGTGCTAGGTTAGATCAGAAGAAAAAAGCACACAACCGTAAGGAACCGAGGGCAGTAAAAGTCACATAGTATATAGAAACTCCCATCTCTTTGGCTTGGTTTCAGGATTACATAAGGATGGACGTTAAGGAACTCAAATGGTAGAAAGAAGGTAAGAATAGTCTGTTACTATCAGATTCCACCGGTCTCTTGAAACCAGAAAAGGTGAGCTCCCCAGGATGTGTTTCTCAAACGAACTAAGCCGACAGGTCAGCCACCAGAGAACCAATGGACTCTAGAAGCAAAGGAACCTGTACACATGGTCTAAATTCAATGTGTTTGTCTTCTTGCCTTCTGTGCCATTATACTGGCTTTCTTCTTTGCCTTTTCCATTCCCAGAAGAACAGGAAAGGAGCTGTTTCAGGGCAGGCAGAGGCCAGTGCCCAATCTGGCAGCCTGGACATTTGCGGTATAAAATGCCCCTACTGTCTGAACAGCACCAAAGGGAACAGCCAAGCCTAGACTGACAATTGAGATGAAAGCAAAAGCAGGAAACTCCTAGGATGGAAATTCTGAACATTTATTCTATTTTTATCCTTCCAATACCTTCCAGATGAGTTACAGAAAGCCTACTTATGTGGAACATGCTCAACATGAAAATGCACAAGGCTGACTATATAGCCACCTTGTTTTAATTTGTGATGGGCACAATCTCTATGAAACTGAATTTTGCCAAGTCTCCATTCTCCAAGATGGAATGTGTAAACATGATGCCTTGTGTATGTTAGAGCAAGCTGTACAAAAAAATCAAGGAACAGAACAAATACATTCTAAAAAGAAATACTGAGGCTGGGTGATGGCGCATGCCTGGAATTCCAGCTAAGACAGGAAAATCACAATTTTTGATGCCCGTCTGGGCTATATAGTTAGTTCTGGTCAGAAAAAAAAGAAGAGATAAGGAGAGGGGAAAGAGAGGGAGAGAGAGACTCAGAGAGACAGAGAGAGGGAGAGGAAAGGAAGGAAGGATGGAAGGAAGGAAAAGAAAGGAACGAAGGAGGGAGGGAGGGTAGAAAATCGTGTCTATTTTCAAATTATATACTCAATACTTTTTCTTCAACCTTTAGGTACCATATTTTTGTACTGTACCTCTACATTTAAAGCTATTAGTGTGCCAGGCACTGGTAGCTCATGCCTGTAATCCTAGTTACTCAGGAGGCTGAGATCTGAGGATCGGGTTGGAAAATAGCCCTGGCAGGAAAGTCCATGAGATTCTTATCTTCAATAAACTACTGAAAAAAGCCAGAAGTGGGTGGTTCAAGTGGTATAGTGCTCACCTTGAGCAAAAGAAGCTCAGAGACAGAATCCAGGCCCAAAGTTCAAGCTCCATGAAGGAGGGGGTAGAGGGAAACCGATATAAAATCCTTGTAAAGTTATCAGGAAATGGAATTCTGTAGTTTTAAAACAGTAACCCACTTTACATAGGAAAGTTTATACCAATAACATAACAATAGTTAAGTTATAACAGTAAAGGATGACTAAATTACTTGTTAACAGAACTCTTCATTTGTTCAACAAATATGTAACAAATGTTTTCTATGTCCAGTTTCTGCACATCAAGACATAGCTGCCAAACTAGAAAGACAAGGGCTGGGAAGATGGCTCAGTGGTAGAGTGCTTGCCTTGCATGCCTGAGGCCCTGGGTTTGATTCCTCAGCACCACATAAGCAAAAAGAAAAAAGCCAGAATGGCGCTGTGGCTCAAGTGGTACAACGCTAGCCTTGAGCTGAAGAGCTGAGGGACAGCGCCCAGGCCCAGAGTTCAGGCCCCATGTCCAGACTCAAAAAAATAAATAAATAAATAAAAAGAAGCTTTGGTCCTTTAAAAAAAAAAAAACTAGAAAGACAACCAACCAATTGGGAAAAAATATTTACCATATCAGTCAAAGGCCTAATATCATTTCTTTGTTGCTTGTATGTCCCTCCCCCACAGTATAACCCCTGCTTTCACTGTATTTGATGTCGGTATAATTTGTGGAGGGGAAGGGAAAAAACAAATCGTTTAAATAGGGATACAGGTGGACCCATTGCAACAATGAGGTATACAAGTCGTTATGTCAAAAACGAACTTTACAACTTTGGTGTGGGGTGGACCCATTGCAACAATGAGGTATACAAGTCGTTATGTCAAAAACGAACTTTACAACTTTGGTGTGGGGGGGGAGGATTGGGTAGGGGGGCTGGGGGGAGGATGGGAAGAGATGGGAAGGGGAAACAAAGGAGGAGGCTACAATGCTTGATAAGAAATCTTGCCCATGTAATTGTACCCCCTCTGTACAGTATTTTCACAATAAAAAATAAAAAAATAAAAAAGAATGTTCGATAGTAAATGTACTCATTACCTTACTCATGTAACTGTAAACTCTCTGTACAGTATCTTTACAATAAAAATAAATAAAAAATAAAAAAGGCCTAATATCCATTATATACAGGGAACTCAAGAAACTAATCCCTCCCAAGTCTAACAAACCAATCATTATATGGGCAAGAGAACTAAAGACAGACTTCTCAGAAGAAGAGATATAAATGGCAAAGAAACACATGAGGAAATGTTCATCATCCCTGGCTGTAAAAGAAATGCAAATAAAAACAACCCTGAGATACCACCTTACCCCAGTCAAAATGGCCCTCATCCTAAATTCAGCCAACGACATACGCTGGCAGGGATGCAGAGAAAGAGGAACCCTATTGCACTGTTGGTGGGAATGTACACTTATACTACCACTTTGGAAAGCAGTCTGGAGGTTCCACAGAAAGCTAAATATAGACCTCCCCTATGACCCAGCCATATCACTCCTAGGCATCTGTCCTGAACAACAGGAACCAGGATACAGGGACACATGCACCTCCATGTTCATTGCAGCACTGTTCATAATAGCCAAGAAATGGAAACAACCTAGATGCCCCCAAAAGTGCAGTACCTATATACAATGGAATATTTTGCAGCCATTAGAAAGGACAAAATAATGTCATTTGCAGGGAAATGGATGGAACTAGAGCAAATCATTTTGAGCAAGGTAAGCCAAGATCAGAGAGACAAATGGCACATGGTCTCCCTGCTACGTGGATGTTAAATCCAAAATGCAAGGAGATATGACAAAGTAAACAGGACTCAAGAAACAAAGGACATCTAACTTAATTTGCCATTTAATTTCTAAATGACTCTCATGTTCTTGACCTCGTGTGTGTGTGTGTGTGTGTGTGTGTGTGTGTGTTTGCACATCTGAGGGAAGCTAGGAGGAGGGCATAGAATCAGAGGGAAATGGGGAAAAAAGACATCAGAGGGGCCCATCAGCTGCACTGGACATTGATGAAAATGAACTAAGAAACTCAAGGGCAGTGACTGGAGGGAGGGAATGAGAGGGACAGAGGGAACAGCTGACACTAAGCAAAAGGAAAGAAATGTACATATCACCCAACAGGGAAGAAATAGTTGTATTGTCAAAGCTCATAGAATTCACAAACTTTATAGACCAAGATAATGACAATTTGCCTTGTGTTTGTGACTTTAAGTATCACTATCCTACAATACTGTGAAATTTATGTAATCACTTAATTTCAATTAAAAAAATTATTAAAAAAAAAGTCTTAACCAATCACTGGTGGCTCACGCCTGTAATCCTGGCTACTCAGAAGGCTGAGAGCTGAGGATCAAGGTTCACAGCGAGTCCAGGCAGGAAAGTTTGGGAAGCTCTTATCTACAAGTAATCACCAGAAAAAGGGAAAGTGACACTGTTGCTCAGTGGTAGAACACTAACCTTGAGCAAAAGAGCTCAAGGACAACACCTAGTCCCGGAGTTCAAGCCCATGACCTACCCCCCCCCCAAAAAAAAAAAAAAGTCTGAGATAACTACGAATTAAGCAGATGCTTGTAACCGAAGAATTTCAGAAGCATAATTATAAAAATTTAAAATGTGACTACAGGAATAAATAACAGTACGTATTTAATCCAGGAGGTGGGTACCTTTTAATATTTCCTATAACGTGGGACAGAGCTCTAAATATCTCCAAGAGCAAGTTTGGTCAGGACCCATATGCATCTTACAAGCTATCAGGAAGAAACAGTGAAGATTTATGTTTCCAGGGCTCACACTGGCTGTGGTGGAGAACACTCTGATGATCAAGAACAGCAGTGACAAGCAGGAAGCAGCTATGGTGGTGTAGGTGAGAGAGGACAGCCTGGAAATAGAGGTGGGAGAAGTAGAGGAAAGGAATCAAGGACACACACTGAACATTGCGAAGTCAGCTGGTCCTTGGTTAGAACTGCAGCTCTGTAGTGGATCACTTGCCTAGCATGTTGGAGGTCCTGGGTTAATCTCTAGCACCACAGAAAAGCAAAACACAAAAACAAAAATTGAGACTCTAAACTGGACTCATTCACTCAGGATGTCAAAAGTGGTTACCTAAGCTTCTACTATGAAGCAAGTACTATGGCAGAACCAGGGCCAGAGAGATAAAAGGATGTTTATTAATACCTAAAAGAGCAGAAAAAACATTTTTCTGCTTTGTTTCTATGATATTAACTACTTTGGATATTTCCTATTAGAATTATACAACTATTTTCTTTTGTGACTAGCTTATTTGCTTCATATGATATCCTCAAAGTCCAGCCATGTTGTAGCATGTGACAGTTCTTTCTTTCTTTTTGAAGGCTGGAGAACACTCCACTTTGTTCAGCAGTTCAGCAGTGGACAGATAACTAGACTTCTTCCTCTGATCACTGTGCTATGATGAACATGGATGTGCAAACGTAACTTCTAACAGATTCTGCTTTCAGACATTTGTTTTTCATAATGGTCTCATAAAGTAAGTCAAAACAATAAAATTCAATTAACAAAAGTCTACTAGGCTAGGCACAACAGTTCATGCCTAAAGTTTCAGCTACTCAAGAAGTAGAAATCACAAGGATCATGGTTCTAGGCCAGCCTAGGCAAAAAGTTCTAAAGACCTCATCTCAACCAATAAGCTGGGTGTAGTGGCACATACTTGCCATTCCAGCTAAATAGCAGAAATAAGCAGCTCTCAGTCCCAGTTGGACCCAGGTAAATATGCAAGACCAAATCATCCAAAAAATAAAGCTAAAAGGGCTGTGGGTATGGCTATAGTGGTAGAGGGCCTGCTTCACAAGTATACCTGAGTTCAATCTCAATTCAATAGAAGGGGAAGAGAAAAAAGGGAAGAGGGAGAGGAGGGGAAAGCCAAACTCATTGCCACTCAAAACTGATACTTAGCTTCAAAGCAGCTTACAAATATGATCTTCCCACAAATGTATAGGCCATCCTGAGTACCATAAAGAAGCAAAATGAAAAAAGATCAAAAGCTATGTACATATGACCATATAAGATGATGTTAAGTGAAATGAACACAACTTGTTTTTTCTTTCTTGCTATTGTTGTTTTTAATGTATTTAAAATGTACTATGTGATTTTTTCGTCTTTTTTTTTTTTTTTTGGGGGGGGGTCCGGTCGTGGGGCCTGAACTCTGGGCCTGGGCGCTGTCCCTCAGCTCTTCAGCTCAAGGCTAGTGCTCTACCACTTGAGCCACAGCGCCATTTCCGGCTTTTTTCTTTTTGTTTATGTGGTGCTGAGGAATCGAACCCAGGGCCTCATGCATGCAAGGCAAGCACTCTACCACTGAGCCACCTTCCCAGCCCTTTTTGTTTCTTTTGTATGTTCTTCTCCCACATTATAACCCTTGTTTCGACTGTATTTGATGTCAGTGCCCTGTATCTTGTATATACATTTTCCTAATTTGGGGAGGGGAAGAGAAATAACAAAATGCTGAAATAAGGATATAGGTTTATCCATTGTAACAATGAAATGTACAAGACACTATGCTGAAAACCAACTTTACAACTGGAGAGGGGGGCGGATGGCAGGGGAAAAACAGGAGGAGGTAACAATGCTCTATAGGAAATGTACTTATTACTTTACTCATGTACTGTAACCCCTCTGTACACTGTTTTACAATAAAAAAACATTTAAAAAAAGAAGCAAAATGAAAACTAAGCCATGGGCTGGGAATTTGGCTTAGTGGTAGAGTGCTTGCCTAGCATGCACGAAGCCCTGGGCTTGATTCCTCAGTACCATATAAATGAAAAAGTTGGAAGTAGCACTGTGGCTCAAGTGGTAGAGTGCTAGCTTTGAGCAAAAGAAGCTCAAGGACAGTGCCCAGGCCCTGAATTCAAGTCCCAGGACTGACATACATACATACATACGTGCATACATACATATACATAAATAAGCCAATATCCTTCTAGAAAGAAACATTTGATATGAAATGAGCTTTTCAGAAGCATGGCAAAATGCATACTATGAGCAAGATTCGTGTGTGTGTGTGTATATGTGTGTGTATGTGTGTGTATTGTGTATGTGTGTATGTATGTGTGTATGTGTGTATGAATATATGTGTGTATATATGTATGTATATGTGTATGTATGTGTATATGTTTGTGTGTGTGTGTGTGTGTGTGTGTGTGTGTGTGTGTATGTGTGTGTGTGTGTGTGTACCCTAGAGCTTGTCTCAAGGCCTAACCTTGAGCTTTTGTGCTCAAGGCTAGCATTCTATCACTTGGACCACACCTCTACTTCTGGCTTCTTTGAGTAGTTAACTGAAGATTAAGAATTTCCCAGACTTTTCCTACCCAAGCTGATTTTGAAACCATGATCCTTAAATCTCAGCCTCCTGAGCAGCTAGGATTACAGGCGTGAGCCCAGCTTATGAGTAAGTTTCTGTTCATGCTGCTTTTTGAAAAGCTATCATAGTTTTTCTATTTACTCTTGCATTAAACACATCATGTAGTTACAGCTGTGCTATTCTAATGCAGAATTATATGGCAATAAACTTAGCTTGACTGATTTGCTATAGTAACTCTCCTAAAGTAAGTATCTCAGAAAATGATTACATTAGATACACTAATAGTAAATAGACTCTATTAAAAAGCAATAACAGGGCTGGGAAGGTGGCTCAGTGGTAGAGCGCTTGCCTTGCATGCTTGAGGCCCTGGGTTCGATTCCTCAGCACCACAAACACAGAAAAAAAAAAGCCGGAAGTGGCGCTGTGGCTCAAGTGGTAGAGCACTAGCCTTGAGCTGAAGAGCTGAGGGACAGCGCCCAGGCCCAGAGTTCAGGCCCATGACCGGACCCAAAACAAATAAAAAGCAATAACATGGGAACAATATATAGTGTTTAAAAGCATATACACTATTACGTCTTGTTTACATACACCAGAATTCCGCACAAAAGATGCAAATATTAACCAGTTACCACAGAAATTTCTCAATATTCTCCAAGAAATTCTATTTTTTAGGAGAGCTTTTTATATGTCAGGTGATCATCTTCTACCTATTAATAGAACTTAGTTTAAAGAATCACAGAAACAAAATAATTTTTTAACAGATATGGTGGCTTACACCTATAAATCCAGCTACCAGGAGGCAGAAATCAAGAGAATCATAGTTCAAGGTCAACTGAGACAAAAAAGTTTGAGAGACTCTATCCCAGAGTTCAGGCCCATGACCAACTGGGGAGGGGGGGCGGGGGGGAGGGATTGGTTAAAACCCCATCTAAACCAATAGAAAAGCTGGTGTAATGATGTGTCATTCCAGCTACATGGAAAGCATAAATACATAAGCAGGAAGATCACAACTCAAGAAGGACTAGGCAAAAAGTTTAGATGCTACCAGAAAAATAAAGCAAAAATCAGGCTTTGGATGTGGCTCAATTGGTAGGGCACAGCCTACCACAAAGCCCTGAATTCCAACTTCAATACTGCCAATAAATAATTATTACTTAAGGTTTCTAGAATCTATGGTAAAGTGTTAAATGGTGGCACAATTATCTAACAAAGTCCTAATCTTACAAGAATTTGCTTTCTGATCTTGGACTAATGGTATTAACTCTGAGACCTACCCTGACCTTCATAAGTTAAAGACTGTTTATCAAACAGATACTGTGAGAGTACATAGGAACTGCTTTACTAAAACTAAAAGACATTGACTTCTCACTTCTGTCCAAAAGGAAACTAAAGGTGACATTAGAACCTGGCATTTCTACCTTCATTTTACACCTGTCTTCTTTGCCTTAATACTTCGGGCCAAACTCCTTCTTAACTGCAAATAGGCATATTAATCATGCCAAAGGCTAAAACCTGGTAACACGTAGGCTATCTCCTCCCCTTTCAAGGCTAAAGGCACAAAGCTGCCAGTAGTGAAGATATCTTATTGTCAATTTTTATGTTGTCCAGAACACCCAAAAGCCACCTGAAAGTCTCCAGTCATTATCCTAAACCTATGGTCAGTTCCTTGGAATCCAGGAACAGCAGAGATTCCTACAAAGGTCACCCCGTGATCAGCAACTGCAGCTATCTCACTAGAACTAGACTGTCCCTTCCAAGAATAGGAACTTCTTCAGGCCACCTTATGACACCAGAACTTAGTGATCAACCAGACTCTCCAGGACAAAGACTGCTTAGTTCTGCCTATCCCAAGGCTCTGCCCCAATCCTTCCTCAATTCCAACTGAAACAGATGTCAGTATCCCATAGATGGGCTGACATGTTGACCTTTCCTCCTCCTAGCATGGCTATGGCAAATTAAGATCTTCCCTGCCTTTTCACCCTTATTCACATGGTGGAACCCTTAGAGTCAGGCATCTAGCCTAGGCCTCCAATTAAAATAGCCAATGAAGCCGGGCACCAGTGGCTCACGCCTGTAATTCTAGCTATTCAGGAGGCTGAGATCTGAGGATTGCGGTTCAAAGCCAGACCGGGCAGGAAAGTCCATGAAACTCTTATCTCCAATAAACCACCAGAAAACCGGAAGTGGCGTTGTAGCTCAAGTAGTTGAGCACTCGCCTTGAGCTGAAGAACTGAGGGACAGCACCCAGGCCCAGAGTTCAAGCCCCACGACCGACAAAAAAAAAAAAAAAAAAAAAAAATGAATGCTGCCATTTTGGAAATCAACTTGGAAAAGAAGTAAACTAGAATTCTACCTCATACCATACACAAATGTAAGTGACAGCTCAATTAAATTGAGTCTAAAGGAATGAGACTACAAAAGGTATCAAATTACAGAAGCAAGTCTCAGAATTATATTGGGGGAAAAACTCTACTCATTTTCAACCAGGTTTGGTGATACGTATCTGTAATCCCAGTACATGGAAGGTAGTAAAGTAAGGATACTGGGTCTAACTGATGCCATCTTGATAATGTAGTAGGTAATAAGGAATTGGGTCTAACTGGCATCGTTTTGGCTTTTTGGTACATGGAAGGTGAAGTACCACCCCCAGATGATGGGCAGCAAGTCTGAATTCCTAAAGGCAGGAGTAGGGACTTGGACAATAGATTACCGGACCTGTCAGACCTATCCCAAGTACTCTCTTGAGCTCCCTGTGACCCTGTCCCCTGACCATGACCCTATTTGGCACCTCATCACCACCTCGGATGCAAAAATTTTGCACCGTGTCTCATGTCTCCTGACCCTTCTCAGGTCACCATGCCATCCTTCTTCAGCTCTCTATTAGCTGATCTACTTGGTTGAGACAGGGTTTTTTTTTTGTTGTTGTTGTTCTTTCTTTATTCAGCTACCCCCATGGCTCAGTTTCCTAATAATATTAAGAGTAGTCAAGGATGCAAGTTTTTGGGGGACATGTCTCCACACACAGTCACTGTCTTTCTAATAAAGACTCCCAATTCGACCAATCAAAATGTGGCTTCTCTGTATTTTGTGACTGAATTACCATATGACAGAAGAGGCAGGAGGATATCAAGTACAAGACCAGCCTGGGCTAAAAAAATGTTTTACAAACCAGCCTGGGCTCTAGAGATCTTGCCTCAAAAAAACAAAACTAATCTAATATATTTGTCTTGAAATATACAGATATATTTAGGAAGATTAAAAGGGAAGGAAGGTAAGAAAAGAGTCGCACTTTTCTCTCAGTAAGTACTACTGAGTACTACTCCGTTAATCTTAAAAAAGATAATGGTAATCTCATAAGTCATCTAGGAAAGTGTCACTTCTAGGTCCTGCTGTGTAGTATTCACTCATAGATCTCCTGTCCAGGATTCAATCAGGGTTCAATGTATATAAAGTTTAGTAATAGTCATTAGACAAGAAAATAAAACATAAAGCTTGCTGGGGCACTGATGGCTCATATCTGTAATCCTAGCTACTCAAGGGGCTGAAATCTGAGGATTGTGGTTCAGTACATGCCTATGTGCAGAAGTCCACTCAGATAAATCTGAGATCCTTATGTCCAAATGATTTTTTTTTTTTTTTTTGTCATGGGGCTTGAACTCTAGGCCTGGGCGCTGTCCCTGAGCTCTTCAGCTCAAGGCTAGTGCTCTACCACTTGAGCCACAGCATCACTTCCGGTTTTCTGGTGGTTTATTGGAGATAAACAGTTTCATGGACTTTCCTGCCCGGGCTGGCTTTGAACTGCAATCCTCAGATCTCAGCCTCCTGAGTAGCTAGGATTACAGGCGTGAGCCACCAGCACCCAGCCAAATGATTTTTTTTTTTTAAAGCCAGAAGTAGAGATATCTCTCAAACAGCAGAGTGCTAGTCCTGAGTGAAAGAGCCAAGGCAGAGCTCAAGGTCCCAAGTTTAAAGCTTCAGTAAAGGGGTTGGGGATTTAGTTCAGTGGAAGAGCACTGGGCAAGTGCAAGGCCCTGAGTTCAGTCCTCAGTTCCGCAAAAAAAAAAAAAAAAACCCAGAAAGCTAAAAAAGAACAAAAAGTCAGTGTCAGTGGTACACACCTATGATCACAGTTCAAAACCAGCCGAGGCAGGAAAGTCCATGAGACTGTTATCTCCCGTCAGCCACTGGAAAACTGGAAGTGGCGCTGTGGCTCTAGTGGTAGAGCTCTAGCCTTGAGCTGAAGAGCTGAGGGACAGCGCCCAGGCCCAGTTCAAGTCCATGACTGACAAATAAATAAATAAATAAATAAATAAAAGCTCCAGTACAAACACAAAAAAGTTTAGTACTGGGGAACATAACTCAGTATTACTGGTAAATACTTGTCTAGTATATGTAAGGCCGTGGGTTCAATTCTTAGCACTGCAAAAAAAATTAACTTTTTGAAAAAATTAAAAGTCTGCCAGGAATCTGTGACTCAACTGCTCAGGAGGCTGAGATCTGAGGATCAGCCTGGGCAGGAAAGTCCATGAGACTCATCTCCAAATAACCTCAGAAAAAGATGAAAGTGGAGCTGTGGCTTAAGACTGCTGGCTTTGAGCACAAAAAGCTGGAGGATAGCCCCCAGTATGAGTACTGGGATGAGTACCCTTCCCCCTCCCACACACATATACATAAAATTAAAAGAACACAAATCTTTTGCTTCCCACTCTCGCAGGTCCAGAGGAGGAATACATAGTGAGAAGATGCATTTTTGCTTTATTACTTTATATGAGATAGGAGACTTCATTCCCTCCCCAAAAAAGCAGGAGTTGGAGATACAGGTTAGTGAGAGAATGCTCGCTTAGCAACCGAGACCCCAGAATTCTATCCTTTGCACCAACAGAACAAAACACAACTCTCCAAACCAAAGCAGAATTCATTTATGCAAAGAGTAGGTCATAGGAGGTTTCTAAGAGCCAAATAAAGACTACACAGATGTTGAGGTCCCACAGGGCTGCTGGAAATTCTGCAGGACACACCGGATGCACAACATAGAGCTTGGGTAGAATCTCACCCTGTAATGTTTCCTGAGTACCTATAGAAGCTGATTCAGAACAGGGGTTACTAGAGCAGGGCTTTAAAGACAATCAGCAGGTTGTCTGGGAAATGGACACTCTCTGGAGAATGGAATTTTCATCTGTGTCTTCAAGATGGGCTTAGTGCCATTTTCATTGTTTCCCCCAACTCCCTTCTACTTACGAGGCTGTGACCCGGACAGCTGCAGCTTTGCTAACTACAGCACTTTTTAGGAACACTGTAGGGGAGGGAAAGGATTTGACAGAATGACACTACAAAACACCTTAAAGTCAGCAGTATCAGGGTTCAAATCCTAACTTTCAGTTCAAAATGCATTACCATGGGCAAGTTTCCCACTCTAATCTGAGTAAAATTGAGACAATATGCTTTAAGGAGTAGAGATGATAGATTATAAAGCTATCTAACCAAACTATCTGTGTGCAGAAAGCTTTTGACAAATGAAGCTATAACTTCTAAGTTACAAGACCTTGGAGTAGTGTAAGGGGAGGATGGTGCTAGGGCCATAGAGAAAAGCTCTGCAAGTATTTCTCCTCTTTCAGTCTCACTGGGAGCAGACAGATGTCTGGCATTCTAATTTGCTAAAGATGAATTGATTCCATCAGTTCATCTAAAATATAAATGCATTAGACAGAAGACGGCAAAGTTAGGATTTATATTGTGAGCTATTTTTAAAACTGCTAGGTTAGCAAATTAAACCGGCTGTGAAAATAACCTGGTTTCCATTCACTGCAAACTCAAGACAAGCCATTCTCAACGTGGCCAGCACAATCTATCCCACAAAATTCATTCCTAAGTGTTCCAGAGGCATCATTTCCTCAAGACAGACCAAAATTAAACTATTTTCAAGGGAGAGAGGGAAAGATGAGGGAAAGAACTCTCTCTCTACAGATTTTCAGTAAATTCCATGAATTATGATCCTATTCAAATCAGGAGACTACTGACTAAATAAAAAAATAGTAGGTATGTCAGTACTTTAAGCCAATCTTAAGTGTTTTTCCTTTAAAAGGGCATATGAAAAACCAGTCTATTCTGAAGCACAATTTTTCAAATTCTATGACAGAGGAAGATAAAAAAATCTACCCACTGCCTTGAAAAAGCTACCCAGCAGTTTCCAAAATCAAGTTTAAAACCAATCACCCTTTAAAAAGTCAGAGGAATTACCCTGAATTATTTAGAATGTTGGCTAAGTTGTATTATTTATAATTCCTATTCTGTTAGGAAGCGATTTGTTATTTAAACAATGATCAGAAGTATAAATAACCACTGGAATAGAATTCAGGAAGTACTATTCAAATAAATTCACACTTGGAATGTGAGGAAAAGTCTATTAATTTAGTTTACTTCATGAAGACATTGCTATGAAAAGATACACAATTTTATATTTTCTTTGGAAAACAACTAAACTGAATTAGTTCAATTTGGAATATCCCAAATCTTAAAGCCTTTGCTTAGCATAAATTTTGATTAGTCAAATGTAAAAAACTACAAAAGCCAACTTTCTTGTCCCTCCAGTTAGTTGGCCTATAAATAGAAGCAATGCATTAACCACCACCAAAGGAACTGGTATGTTCCACAACGTATGCATCCCAGGCAAACAGGATCTCAAGCGCATTGAATCAAAGTGCTTGTGAGGATCTGTAATAGGACCCTTTTAAAATAAACTGTGACTCACTGTTTGCTTTCTTCACCAGGAGGTGGAGTCTTGCCATGCCCTTCCATTACAAAATCCTCCTGTTCCACCTGCAAAGGCAAGCACCATACATAGGTCAGCAGCAGTAGGGAACTAAGATGTAACCAAGACTCGCTCCAGATGCCAGCTCCGTGCCTGACACACCCACAGAGCAATGTCACTACTGTGCCTACAACAGACGCCTGGGCTTATGGCTTTCCTTCCCTGTTGCTTAAGGCCCTTCTCTTTGGTAACCAGGTTTGCTGAATTGAAGGAAGCATGCTGACTTGCAACCCATGTTGCAAACGGAGACAAAGGGTTAGGATCCAGAATTGAAAAGAATGACTAAAAACCAATGAGAAGGGCTGGGAAGGTGGCTCAGTGGTAGAGCGCTTGCCTCACATGCATGAGGCCCTGGGTTTGATTCCTCAGCACCACATAAGCAAAAAGAAAAAAGCCAGAAGTGGCGCTGTGGCTCAAGTGGTAGAGTGCTAGCCTTGAGCGCAAGAGCTGAGGGACAGCACCCAGGCCCAGAGTTCAGGCCCCACAACTGGACCCCCCCCCCAAAAAAAAATGAGAACAAGTCAACCTAAGAAAAGTCTGCAAAATAACTGAGTACAAGGTTCACATAATGTCCTTTAAACATATGAAAAGCTGCTTACTCTCTTACCAGTAAAGGAATTTGAATGAAAATCACAAAGGTATTTCAAAACAATAGCAACTCTCATTTACTCCTAGTGGGAGGGCAAACTAGTACAAATGCTTTGAAAAAGTTTTCCCTATCTAGTATATTTGAACATAGAGCAGCAAATTCCTTTCTAAGTATACATCCAAAGAAATTTTGCAAATATATAGAAATTCCTTCCTTCCTTCGTTCTTCTCCCCAGTGTTGATCCTGGAGTGTGAATTCAGGGCCTGAGTGCTGTCCCTGAGCTTCTTTTGTTCAAGGCTAGTGCTCCAGTACTTGAATCACAGCTCTATTTCCAGCTTTTCAATAATTAGTTGGAGATGAGAGTCTCCTGGGCCTTTCTGCCCAGGACTGGCTTTGAACCTTGATCCTCAGATCTCAGCTTCCTCCTGTGTAGCTAGGATAACAGGTATGAGCCACCAGCATCTAGCCCTGAACTTTTTTTTCCTTTTTACTGAAGGCTAGCACTCTACCACTTGAGCCACATTTCTACATCCAACTTTCTGGTGGAGTCTCACAGATTTTCCTGCCTGGGCTGGCTTCAAACCATGATCGGTAGATCTTAGCCTTCTGAGTAGTTAGGATGTATTGTTTTTTACAAAAGAAATATAGAAGCTAATACCCATCAACACAGCTATATACCTCAATCTGGTTGAGTTTCAAAAATGTAACACTGATGAGAGAAGCAAGTCAAAAAAGAACATAAATATCCCTCAGTATCCACAGAGTATTGTTTCTAGGATTAACCTCTCTTGGTCTGAGGATGCCCAAATTCCCTAATACAAAATGGTGTGGTAATTTGTAAATGACCTACATACATTCTTCCATATACTTCAAATAATCTCATAAATGTTATATAAACAGTTGTTTTACTGTACTGTTTATGGAATAGTGATTTTAAAAATGTAAACATGATATAGTTGTTTCCGAATTTTTTTCTTTGTTTGATGATGCTGGGCTGGAACCCAGGGCCTCACACAAAGAGCCATAGTTGCAGTTCATTATTTCTCCCCAATTATTTTCAATCTGCAGTCAGTTGAATCCATGGATGATAAATCATAGACAGGGAGAGCTGTACAAATACAGAGTCATTTTTATTTGTTCATTCATTCCAAGTGTGTAAAACACATTCAAAGACTACTGCTGAGTGATGGTTGTGAATCTGTAATTATTTCCCATCTGTTGTTCATGTGCTGTCCCAGGTATATTTTATTCTTTCACTTCTTTAGATCAAATGCTGACCACACAAACAGCACAGGAAGCTTGTAGTCATGTCATGTCATTCTGGGTAACACCTCTTGAAGCCACTGTTTCCAAGTATAGTACTTTGTCACCTACACTGACATCCTTCAGGTTTGAGCCTCTGGGTGGCAGGTGCCAGGTCGGCTGGCCAAAGCACTAGCCAGCCGAACTGGGAGTGTCAAAGTCCTGCCCCAGAGGGCTGGGAGGGGCTAGGCCTCAGCCCTCTTCCCTGGGAGAAAGAAGAGGAGAAAGTCTTTTTGGTATGTGTTTGGACAAGATCCGTCTGTGTAGCCCAGGCTGGCCTGGAATTAGCAATCATCCTGCTTCAGCCTATATGCAATCTTAACCATATACAGCTTAAGTCTCTAATCTGAAAATCATATGTTGGTATCCAAAGTTTGGGATTTCAGGTTTTCAGATTAGGGATGTTTGATGTGTAAAGTCTATGCAAATATTCCATTCCCATGTTCATTTACCATGCAGTGGGAATACAATGCATATGGCCTGGGCAGAGCATTCAATAGCCCTAAAGGAATTCAGACACTGTGTAGACCTATCCCAGGCAGGCAGAAAGCCAGCCTGCTGCTTCCCACTTCAGCTAGGCAATGGGCAGGCCTGGGCTCTGGGCCTTACCAGCAACAGGTTCCTCTATACACCTCAGTCCATGCTGAAAAGAGGAAAATACTGCAATCTGACTTTAACCTCACTGCCTCTGCTACTCCACCCTTCCACTGGAACTGTAACCGTCCATAGTTCTCTTCTAGAGTCTATTTGCATCCTTTGATGACAGACACCATGAGTCTCCTCTCAGCATCCTAGATTTGCTTTCCACAGACATGCTCTTAGGATATTCCCACCTTGCCAACCTGTTTCTCTACTGCCCTGGACGGCAGAGCGCAACTGGAGAAAGCAACAGAGCTGGTTCCTTCATGAATGCATGCAGGTTACTTCCGCTCTGTACTCCTATCTCAGCACCTGGCACTGCCTGGAAACCCCCTCTTCTCCTCTTTTTTGGGGTGTCATTCTACTCAACTTCAAAGGTGGTTTCCAAGTTATCTTTTCTAGGAAGAGTCAGGTGACCTTCTCCAAGCTCCCTTGGCTCTCTCTAGGAGACCTCCAGCAGCCCTGACCCTGTGTATACCTATTTCACCCTGGATGCAAGCCTGAGAAGAAACAATGCAATCTTTGTCTGCTTCTAGTCAATGGAACACAGCCCTCCCAGATAGGCCTCCATTCATTAGCACACTTTCCAAATCCCTACTCCCCAAACTAAGTACCTGAGGAAGGACTTTACCCAACTACTTCCCTTTTCCAGTCTCCAAAACACGGAGCCCTTGTCTATCCCACAGGATGACAGGGTCTAATAATGTCTTGACTAATGCCCCTTCTCTTTTATTCTTCTCATACTAGGCATTGAAACCTTCCTGTTTATTCAATTTCTGCCCTTTCTACTTGTCTGCAAGGCCAGATGAGTATCCTAAATTTGCTTTTTCTGCCGTCCTAGTTCCTGTGGGAGCTTCCTACATCAAGAATTCTTTCTGTTGAACTCATTCTTTCTCCCTTTCTAGTAAATCCATCTCAACTCATCCATATTTTGGAGACTGCCTTATTTTTTTGGGGGGGGGCAACTGCAATACTCTAAACACCCTGATTTTGTGTAGGTATGGAGCCAGTCTTGCAATCCTCCTGCCTCAGCTTCTACAGTGTGGGGCTTACAGATATGTACTACCATGCCTGGCTTTAACAACCCAAATTATTAAGAATAAACTATGCCCCATTACCTCTATGTTCTCACTACTAATCTGTTTCTTAAATACTTAATTTTTTACTTGTTATAGATACATATATATGCACACACATATCTATATACAATTGATTTTCTAATTGGTTTTTGCAATGCCTCTTGAATGCTAGGCAACTACTCTATCACTGAGCTAAACCCCATCCCCTAGAAACATGATTTTAAAAGTTAATACCTCTTTCCCAATACATGCCTCTCTTCCTTCCCCAGTCCTCCCAACGTGAGTCATCATTTTTCTCTAAATCAATAGTCAGCTCAAACAGTGCTATTACTAAGTAAAAAATATACATAGCCCAAAATTGGAATGGTATAATTAAATTCCCTTTATTGTATAATTTCATTTCCCTGAAACTAGCAATTACTAATATCTCTTACTTCTTTCTTCGCTCCTATCTTCCCTTCTTCCCTTCCATTTTTTCTCTCTCTTCCATGATTCCCCCCACCATTTGCTATGTATTTTCACTGAATGACTCTCAAAATCCCCACCAGAGCCAGAAATCTCATCACCATCTCATACCCCTCAGGTGACAGATCAGCCTCCTCAGGGATCACTCACATTCAAACCTGGATTATTTGTGCTTTAGGTTGCTGAACCACTGACAACTAGCTAGCCAGGTTATGTCTCTTCCCTTCCTCTCTGGAATTTCCTCTTCCTCTTATCTCTCCTATGCTAGACAGGTTGCCAGATCTTTTTGTTTGTTTTATAACAGTTTACTCCCCAGATTAAGTGGAGCATATATTCCAGTGATTTTCTGGTCAAAGGAATGTGGACTGAGTGTATTAAAACATTGAATGACTGAAACACTCTTATCAACACATACAGTTGGACATATAGAACTCCTAGTCGAATATAGAATTTGTAGTAAATATTTTTCCTCATTTGAAGGTAATGTGCTGCTGTCTTGTAGCTCCTAGATGTTCTGTATTATTCTAAAGCCTAAATTTAGGTGTGACCTCTTTCTTCTCTAGAAACTTTTAGGATTTTCTATTATCCTTAGTTTTCTAAAAATACAAACCATGAACTACAGTTCTTTTTCCACTTATTGACTTGGTAGTGGGTAAGTGCTTACAATTTAGGAACTCCATTTCCTCAGGTTTGGGATATTTTCTCCTACTTATTTGACAATTTCTGTCCTCCAGTTTGTTCTTGCCTTGTGGGATACCTGTTGTTCAGTGCTGAGTCTCTGGAATTAATACACTGATTTTCTGTCTCTCCATTTTTTTCTCTCATCATTAAAAGAAATTCACAGAATTCTTTCAACTTTACTTCCTAACACTTGTTATACACACGGCTTTATGCTGGAACCTAGGATCTTGACCCTGGGTAAGAAGATGCCCTACCACTGAGCTCTATCCCAGCCTTCTTAGCTACAGTTAAGTGTACGGTTAAGTGGCATTAAATAGATTCACACTGTTGTGCAGCCATCACTACCACCTATCCTAGAACATTTTCATCTTTCTTCTGAAACTCTGCATTCCCTAAACAATAAATCCCTATTTCTCACTCCTCCTGTTGTCCCTGACAACGGCCATTCTGCTTGCTATTTCTTTTTTCTTTCTTTTTAAGATGTAGTTGTACGAAGGAGTTACAATTCCATAAATCAGGTTATGAATACAACACAGCTCAGTCCATGTCACCCCTCCCATTGTTTTACCCCATATCCCTTTCCAAGCCCAAACCTCAAGTTACATCGTTGTTTAATTTCTACATAGTATACATTGAACATAATGACTGCATTTGCTCCCCATTCCTTCCTCCATTTATGTGTCTGCTTCCTACTTCTATGAAATGAAGTACCAGCAAAGTGATTTGGTATTAGTCTTTTTGTGACCAGCTTATTTCATTCAGCAGAACAACTTCAAGGTTCACCTATATTGTAGTGTATGGCAGGATCTCCTCCCTTTCCGGGGCGCAATCGTATTCCACAGCATGTGCAGCCCTGCACACACATGGGTTGCTTTCCACTTGTTGACTATTATGGTACTGCTGCTATCAATATGGTGTGTAGGCACCTTTTTTGAATCTATGTTTTCTATCCTATTTTTTGTTAAGGAAGGTCTCACTATCTAGCCCAGACTGGCTTCAATTCACAACCTTCTTCCTCACTCTTTTTTTTTTTGGGGGGGGGGGGCGGGGGTCCAGTCGTGGGGTCTGAACTCTGGGTCTGGGCACTGTCCCTCAGCTCTTCAGCTCAAGGCTAGCACTCTACCACTTGAGCCACAGTGCCACTTCTGGCTTTTTTCTTTTTGCTTATGTGGTGCTGAGGAATCAAACCCAGGGCCTCATGTATGCAAGGCAAGAGCTCTACCACTGAGCCACCTTCCCAGCCCCCGCTTTCTGTTTTTTCAGGGAGGATCCTGTGCTTTTTATCCAGGGCCAGCCTTGAACCATGATCTTCTTACCCATGCCTCCTGGGTAGCTGGGACCACAGACAGTGTATAACATATCTGGCTTGTTGGTTGCGATAGGAGTTTTGCCACACTTTGCCTAGCATGGCTTTGAACTAGGACCCTTCAAATCTCTAGCTCCTAAATGGTTGTAGTTAGAGGCATAAGTGTCTGTCTGTCTGGCTCTTTGTTTATTTATTTATTTAGTTGGTCATGGGGCCTGAACTCTGGGCCTGGGCGCTGTCCCTCAGCTCTTCAGCTCAAGGCTAGCGCTCTACCACTTGAGCCACAGTGCCACTTCTGGCTTTTTTTTTTTTTTTTGCTTATGTGGTACTCAGGAATCGAACCCAGGGCCTCATGCAAGCACTCTACCACTGAGCCACCTTCCCAGCCCACTCTTTTTTTTTTGGCCAATCATGCTCCTTGAACTCAGGGCCTAAGCATTATCCCTGAGCTCTTTTGCTCAAGGCTAGTGTTCTACCACTTGAGCCACAGCTCCACTTCGGGTTTTCTGCTGGTTAACTGAAGATAAGAGTCCCACAGACTTCCCTGTCTAGATTGGCTTCAAATGGCAATAGAGTCCTGAGTAATTAGGATTACAAGTTCTAATTCTTGAGATTCTGTTTCAGTAAGTCCAACATGAGGCCATGACATCAGCTATCTATCTATCTTAGTCTATCTATCTATGTCTGTGGGGCTTGAACTTGGGCCTGAGCACTGTCCCTCAGGTCTTTTTCTCAAAGAGCTCCCATTTTAAGCCACAGCTCCACTTCTGCTTTTAGAATGGTTAATTGGAGATAAGAGTCTCCCAGGAGACTTTTCTTTCCCTTCTGGCTTCAAACTGTGATCCTCAGATTTTAGCCTCCTGAGTAGTTCTGATTACAGGCGTGAGCCACCAACACCTGGCTGGCACCTTCAATTTAGAAAGCATGCAAGATGTAAATCAAAACCACAACCAGGCACTAGCAGCTCAAATCTATAATCCTAGCTACTCAGGAAGCTAAAATTTAAGAATCTTGGTTCAAAGCTATCCTAGGAAGACAAATCTTTGAAACCCAAATAACTAGAAAAAAGCTAAAAGTTGAGGTAAGGTGTAAGTGGTGGAGCACTAGCTTTGAGTGAAAATGCCTCAAAACAATACGAAGCCAGTCCAAACTCTTTTTTTTTTGGGGGGGGGGGAGTTCCAGTCGTGGGGCCTGAACTCTGGGCCTGGGCGCTGTCCCTCAGCTCTTCAACTCAAGGCTAGCAATCTACCACTTGAACCGCAGCACCACTTCCAGCTTTTTTCTTTTTGCTTATGTGGTGCTAAGGAATTGAACCCAGGGCCTCATGCATGCAAGGCAAGAGCTCTACCACTGAACCACCTTCCCAGCCCGCCAGCCCAAACTCTTGTATTAGGACAGGGTGCTTATGCATGTGTGCACGCGCACGCACACACACACACACACACACATACACAAACACACACACACACACACAAACACACACACACACACACACACACACACACACAATGAAGTAGCATTTCACATCCATTAGAATGGCTAAAATGAAAACATACTGAAGGCAAGGATCAATTGGAACCATAACATTTTTTGGCAGGAGTATATAAAATTAAAGAATCTGGGGTAAAGATACAAACATTATTGTCTATTATACTTTGTCAAGATCAGTTAACAGAGCAAGTGTTAAAGTAAAATAAGCAATTAATTTCTTACTCTGAAAAATCTGCTACCTATTCTAGAAACTCCTCATTCTGAAATAAGTTAATTTCCATTGTTCCCTTTTTATTTTTTTCCCCTCAGTCATGGGGCTTGAACTCTGGGCCTGGGTGCTGTCTCTCAGCTCTTCAGCTCAAAGGTAGTGCTCTACCAGTGAGCCACAGTACCATTTCCATTTTTTCTGGTGGTTAACTGGAGATTAAGAGTCTCACTGATGTTCCTGCCCAGGCTAGCTTTGAATAGTGATCCTTAGATCTCAGCCTCCTTGAGGAGCTAGGATAACGGGCATGATCCACCGGCTCCTGGTTTTGTGCCTTCTTTTTAAACACAACACTTTTTTTTTGGTACCAATACTAGGGCTTGAATTCAGGGCCTTGTACTCTCACTGGGCTTTCTTGGTCACAACTGGCATTCTATTGGTAACTTAAGCCATTCCTCCCATCTGGCATTATACTGGTTAACTGGCGATAGAGTCTCCCAAACTTTTCTACCTAGGCTAAACTTCAAATGTGATCCTCCAAGTCTCGGCCTTGTGAGTAGCTAGGGTTACAGGTGTGAGCTACCAGTGTCTGGCAAGCCCAGCACTTTAATTCATTATACAGTAGACTAATGATGGCCTCAGATTCCCTGCCAATCTTCCCATTGAGAGGTGGGATGGTATTTCTCTCTCCTACCCTTCATATGAAGTAGTCCTGTGACTTACTTTAATTCAACAGAATGTGACTTCTGAGGCAGAGCCAGAAGATGCATGCTTAGAATGGGCCCTCTGGAGTCCCAGATGCCATGTGTGAGAAACCCAAGGTAAGCAAAGAGGTCATATGGAAAAACATCTGGACAGCAGCCTCAAAAACTGAGCCACCAGCTGACAGGCAATGCCAGCTAGCAGCCATATTGGACATTTCTGGACAACTGAGCCTCCAGATGACTTCAGCTCCTGCCAACACCATTTTGGAGCAGAACTGTCCTACTGAGCTTAGCCAAATATCAAATCATTAAAAACAACGAAAGGCTGTTGTGGTGGGTTTGGCTACACAGAGATACTATCTCAAAAAATAAAAACAAAAACAAAAATATAAGTCAACTTTATTTTTTCCAGAGCAAGTTTAGATTTTAAAAAACAAGACAGAGAGAAGGTTTCCAAATATGTCCCACATCCAGCCTCTGCTATTACTGTTCCTCACAATTACTGAGCCAATATTGAGACCTGTTACTTCCTAATGTCCTAATGCTCATATATGGAGATTCTCTTACTATTTACTCCATTCTCTTGCTATTTACCTCCATCCAGGATACCACACTGTATTTCCTCATGTCTCCTTTGGCTCTGCTTAGCTGTTAGTTTTTCTCATTTTCCTTGGCAGTTTTTTTTTTTTTTTTTTTTTAATCAGATCCTTTGCAGAGTAGCCCTCTAGCCAGATCAGACCAGTGCATTTATTTCTGACTGGACTTGGGCAATGGGTCTGGGGACAGAAGCACGCAGACGTGATGTGCTATTTCACCACCACTCATCCAGGGGACATACCACAAACATGACCTCACAGGTGACAAGATGGCCATGACCTTGCTGCTCTTGATGAGGTGGCCGCTCTGGCTGAGGTGGCGTTTGTTCAGTTTCTCCACTACATAAAGCCACATTTAAAGAAAATTGTGCTCCGGGCTGGGGAGGTGGCTCAGTGGTAGAGTGCTTGCCTTGCATGCATGAGGCCCTGGGTTCGATTCCTTAGCACCACATAAGCAGAAAAAGCCGGAAGTAGTGCTGCGACTTAAGTGGGAGAGTGCTAGCCGTGAGCTGAAGAGCTGAGGGACAGTGCCCAGGCCCAGAGTTCAGGCCCCATGACCGACCAAAAACAAAAAGAAAGAAAGAAAATATGTTCCTCATTCTTGAGGATAGTATCTACATAAAATATTTCGATTTTATTTTGTCAGTCATGGGGCTTGAACTCAGGACCTGGGCACTGTCCCTGAGCTTCTTTTGCTCAAGGCTAGCACTCTACCACTTGAACCACAGTGCCAATTCTGGCTTTTTCTGTGTATGTGGTACTGAGGAATCTAACCCAGGGCTTCGTGCATGCTAGGCAAGCACTCTACCACTAAGCCACATTCCCAACCCTCTCCATAAAGCATTTGGGACTCTTCTGCCCAGTTGGTTTGGGATTTTATTTTTATTTTAAATAATAATTAAATTTTGTGGTTCTGGGGCTTGAACTCAGGGCCTCGGTGCTATCCCTGAGCCTCTTTGTACTCAAGGCTACTGTTCTACCAATTAAGCCACAGATCCATTTCCAGATTTTTGAGTGATTAATTGGAGTCTCAAGGGGACTTTTCTGCCCAGGCCAGCTTCTAACTGCAATCTTCAGATCTCAGCCTCCTGAGTAGCTAAGATTACAGGTGTGAGCCACTGGCATCTGGCTGGTTTGGGGATTTTAAACCGTTAAGTTTGGTATGGTTTAATATACCATCTCCTGGGTTAGGAATGTGGCTTAGTGGTAGAGTGTTTGCTTAGCATGCATGAAGTCCTGGGTTCGATTCCTCAGTACCACATACACAGAAAGAGCAGGAATTGGCACTGTGGTTCAAGTGGTAGAATGCTAGCCTTGAGTAAAAGAAGCTCAGGTACAGTGCTCAGGCCCTAAGTTTAAGCGCCATGACTGGCAAAAGAAAGGGGGGGGGAAGGGGGGAAAGATTGGGAGGGAGACAGACAGATAGACAGAAAGAAAGAAAGAATTAAAGAAAGACCATCTCCTGTCATATTCTGCCATATACATGCTACAAATGCTTCTCCTCTCAGCCCCACCCACCCACCAACAAACCCAAACAAACAAAAATAGCTTTGTCCTCTGTATTAAGTCTAATTGTGTCTTACCCTCTCTGCTGTAGAGGATGTGAGTGCTTAGAGCTATGTGCACATTTAACATAAGTATCATGGTGGACATGGTTCCCTCACCTAGACCAATAGTTCTCAATGTGCAACATCATTTAGCACTTCTACATTATATGAATATATGTAATATGTTCTATTATCTGGGGCTTAAAGTCAAGGCCTGGAGCTGTCCCTGAAATTTTTTTGCTCAAGGATGCAGCTCTACCACCACTTGAGACACATCTCTACTTGCAACTTTTTGGTGGCTAATTGGAGATAAGAGTCTCACAAACTTTTTCCTGTCTGGTCTGACTCTGACCCACAATCCTCAGTTCTCAGCCTCCTAAGTAGCTAGGATTACAGGTGTGGGCCACTGGTGCTGTTTCTTCTGTAGTATAGCTAAGACATCAGTACATCATAGATGCCCAGTAAATGCTTTGTTCACTTAAATAAAGTGAATGTCTATATAACTCTTTCATTTTTTGACAATTTATCTCAATTTTTAAAAATGAAGAAAGGATGACATAAACAGCTGACATCCAAAATATGTCTGTAACCATATAACAGATGTAAAACTGCCAGGTGATACACAGCTCTACTCCGTAATAGCCAGATGAGGCACAGGTACATGTATGCGCGCGCGCACACACACACACACACACACACACACACACACACACACACACACATAACATTAAATTCAATGACTAAAAGCCATGAATCATAGATAAAATGTTTTTCAGATCAACAAGTATACAGATGTCAAATACAGCAGGTCGTATGTACTTCTCTCTAAGAAAATCAGGCCAAAAAGTGTATACCTGTGGACTTCCTGTTAGGTCTTCTATGTTTCACAAAACATACTTTTCATACTTAACCTCTAAAAGCATGGAACACTGTGTTTATTCTACTCAATACTTTGTTTCTCATATACTGCAGGAAAATCAAGCCCTGTACATCAAGCAATATTTCAATTAAAGCTTAGCTTTCCAGGAAAAGAATGTAGTACTAGCCAGAGCACCCTAGAATTCCAGCCTTCTTTATCATCACATTTCATTATAAATTAATCATTAGGATCTTGGGGGGAAGAGTGTATGGCTCCCTTAGAAGTCCTGGGGCTGGTGTGTCTTGGGTCACGTGTGCATGTGCACGTGTAGGTGTCAGGGAGATCCTACAGCAGAATCTGTGTGTCTCACTGATTCTCATGAGCCCTCAATAGAACACAGGGTCTAGATGGGCCTGATGCTTTAGCTACAAAACCAAAGAAGAGAACTAGTGAGACAGGAAAGGAAGAACAAGAGGACTAGATGATGACACGTATTAAAGGGGGATTTAGAAAGATGCTGAGGGGCTGCTTGAAAGAAGGACTTGGAGACTGCACAAACAGTGCTTTTCTGAAGCCAGCTCAGGAAACACAACAGAGTGTACAAGGACACAGCCTCTCTAGAATTCAACCAATCACAGCAGGAGGCCTAGAGGCAGTGAGGATTGGTGCAATAGGAATGCAATGACATTTAATGAATTCAATGATGTGAAAGACACACAAAATTAACCATTTTAAGATGAACAATTCAGAGGCATTCCGTATATTTACAGCATGTGCAACATAACATCTCTATCTAGTTCTGAAATGTTTCCATCATGCCAAATGGAATCCCTGCCCCATTGAGTGGTTACTCCCATTTCTCATTTTCCTCAACCAAATTCCAGAAACTACCAATCTGGACTCTATCCATGGTTTTTTTTTGTTTGTTTGTTTGTTTGTTTGTTTGTTTTTGGGTCCGGTCGTGGGCCCTGAACTCTGGGCCTGGGCGCTGTCCCTCAGCTCTTCAGCTCAAGGCTAGCACTCTACCACTTGAGCCACAGCACCACTTCCGGCTTTTTTCTTTTTGCTTATGTGTTGCTGAGGAATCGAACCCAGAGCTTCATGCGTGCAAGGCAGGCACGCTACCACTGAACCACCTTCCCAGCCCCTATCCATGGTTTTGTTAATTCTTCATATCATGTTAAGGAATGAGACAACATGTAATCTTTTCTGTTCAACATAGCACACTTTCGAGTGTGACACTGCTCCACTTTTGGTCTAGTGCAGATAGCAATAGCAGCAATCAGGTACCCCAAACTTGGGTACAACCTGGGCAGTAAACAATGTGACCCTCAAAAGCTCCAAGGAAGCACTGTAGCCAATTCTGAAGAAGAAAAGGGGATATGCAAAGGGGACAAGGGTCCCACGTGACTGGGCCAGGAAGGAGTCACAGAAAGTCAGGATATGGAACTACACAGCAATAGTAATAAAGATAAACACATAGATAATTACTTATAGAGAGAGTTGACAAAGACAGTATTCCTTCAGGCTTAGTGATCTAAACCTGATCTGAACAAAAAATCAATTTAGTGATCTAAACAACAAATCAATTACCACTTAAAAATTTCTAGCCAGATGCTGGTGGCTCACGCCTATAATTCTAGCTACTCAAGAGGATGAGATTTGAGGATCTCAGTTCAAAGCCAAACTGGGCAGGAAATTCCGAGACTCTTATCTCTAATTAACTACCAGAAAACCAGAAGTCGAGCTGTGGCTCAAAGTGGTAGAGGCTAGCTTTGAGACAAGGAGCTCAGGGACAGTGCCCATTCACTAAGTTCAAGCCCCACAACTGAAAAAAACATTTTTTTCTAACATACTAATCTCCAAAAGTTATCAGTGACAACGTCTATGCAGCAAAAGTAAGGAATAGCTTTTGACTTTTTACCTCTTGTACTTTGATTAGTTTTCATTTCATATAAGAATATATAATTTTCCTGATAGAAATTAAAAAATACAGTAGTAGTATGCTAAAAGTGAACCATAGATTTGGTCAAATAAGTTTTAAATTTGTCATACAGTGTAACAAAAAGTATACAGAGAAAAAAATATCTTCTTGGACTTAGGTTATAATGCAAATCAATTTAATTTCTAGATTTATCTAAAACAAAACACCCACACCACTCTTCCATTGCCTCTACTTTTTAGTTTCTACTCAAATTGTTTGTATTGTTAAGCAATTTACCAACCTTGGAACTGCTTTCTTCCGACACTTCTCCTTCATTGGTTTGCATGGGAACAGACACTGTGCAAAACTTTGCAGAAATGCAAAATACTGCCTGAAAGAAGAAAAAAAAAACATACGTTAAGGAATGCAGGACAAGAGTGGGCTATTTCAAAGCTCTAAATTGAAATTTAGTAACTGAGATCCTGGGCACTGTGAGGCAGTGACCTTAAACAACTTAGGTATGAGTATGTGTACGCACGCACACATATGTGCACAAACACACATCTAAGGGGAAAAAACAGTTCCCCCTCCTTGGATGGATTAGGCTATTAACAGCTCTAGATTTCTTCCCCCATGGAAATCTTATTGTTTTTGTTTTTTTAAACCTAGTACTGAGGTTTGAACTCAGAGCCTGGATATAATCCTTTACTTAACTTTTTCACTCAATGCTAGCACTCTACACTTGCACTACAACTCCACTTCTGTCTCTCTGCTGGTAAAATGGAGATAAGAGTCTCATGAACTTTCCTTTAGGGTCTGACTTCAAATTGTGATCCTCAGATATCAGCCTCCTGAGTAGCTAGGATTATAGGCGTGAGCCACCAGTACCTGGCTGGATATGGAAATCTTCAGTGGTTCTTGCAGTAGGCAGAAAGGAGACCCTTGGAGCCAAGGTGTGTACCAGAGTTAGGCTGCAGAAGGTTATGCTGCCATCATGCTATGTCATGCTACAGCGACTGGATGGGTTTCTTGGATTCATGGTTATGTTCAACATCCTTGATTTTTTTTATAACTAAAATTAAAATGTATTCAATCCTTTTTTTTTTTTTTGTCAATCATGAGGCTTGAACTCTAGGCCTAGGCACTGTCTCTCAGCTCTTCAGCTCAATGCTAGAGCTTTACCACTTTGAGCCACAGCACCACTTCTGGTTTTCTGGTGGTTTATTGGAGATAAGAGTCTTATAGACTTTCCTTTCTAGGCTGGCTTTGAACCGTGGGTCTCAGATCTCAGCCTCCTGAGTAGCTAGGATTACAGATGTGAGCTACTGGTGCCTGACTATCCCATCTTTTTATTTGAAGAAAACATGCCCAATAAATTCTTCATTTGTTTAAAAAAATAGTACTAGGCTATTTTTGGGGTAAGACATTTTTCCTCTGAAGAAGGTGAATAAAGCCAAGCCCTGGTGGCTCACACCTGCAATCCTAGCTACTCAGGAGGCTGAGATCCAAGGATCGTGGTTCCAAGCCAGCCTGGGCAGGAAAGTTTGTGTGAGACTCTTGTCTCCAAATTGACCACCAGGAAACTGGAAATGGTACTGTAACTCAAAGTGGTAGAGTGCTAGCCTTAAATGAAAAAACTCAGGTATAGCACCCAGACCCTGAATTCAAGCCCCATGACAAAAAGAAAGAAAGAAAGAAAGAAAGAAAGAAAGAAAGAAAGAAAGAAAGAAAGAAAGAAAGAAAGAAAGAAAGAAAGAAAGAAAGGAAAAAAAGAAAAGAAAAGAAAAAAGAATGTAAGGCAAGCTAGGTCTTGGGGCTCAGGCTTGTAATAGTAACTGCTCAGAAAGTTGAGATCTGGGGGCTCTGTGGTTTGAGGCCAATCTGAGCAGAAAAATCCTCTAGACTCCATCTCCAAAGTAACCAGCAAATTGCCTGGCTAAAGGCATGGCCCAAGTGGTATAGTGCTAATCTAGCAAGCTTGAGGCCCTGAGTTCAAACTCCCTACTGCTCTTCAAATTATGCAACATATTAACAAACTCATTAAATACCTAATTATTGAAGAAAACTCAAATAAATACAAAACAAATCTCCATTAAAATAGAAGTACAAATGCTTATAAATCTGTCAAGCATTTTAAAATGGTTCATAGCGAACAAAAATAAAAGCTAAAATGATTTGTGTAACATCTGCTGGCGTATACCAGCCCTGGTGATCTGCTCTGGACTAGCCCCAAGACCTCCACTTCTCTTCTTTTTTTCTTTTTTGGTCAGTTGTGGTGGGGCTTGAACTCTGGACCTAGGTATTGTCCCTCAGCTCAAGGCGATCACTTTACCACTTAAGCCACAGCACCACTTCTTGTTTTCTGGTGATTTATTGGAGATAAGAGTCCCACGAACTTTCCTGCTCCAGCTAGCTTTGAACTATGATCCTCAGATCTCAGCCTCCTGAGTTCTACTTCTTTTCTGCTTCACCTTCTGCTTCTCCCACCATTTCTGCTGGGCAGAAAGGGACTATCAAAGTAGCTACTGTGTTTATCTCACCGTGTTTTGGGAACAAATGTGTATTTAGGTAATGTGAAATGTATACTGAGTAGAGAAGAAGCTGTCACTTGACCTCTATTCCCTTTCTCCAAGGTAAACAAATACTGCCCGACAGTCCATGTCTGCCTGCCCCAAGTGAAATGGGCTTCCCTGACCTGATTTTTCCCCTCCTTCTTTATGGGTTTGTAATATTCTACAAGATACATCTACCCTACACCTCCTGGACATTAATCTTGTATTTGCTAAATAACTGACAGAGATATCTTCTAGTCCAAGGGTTGTTATTTGGTTCTGCTGTTGTTTCTTTTGTGTTCAGAAACTCTTCATTTGATGTAGTCAGTACTGTTTGTCAATACTTGCCCTTGGGCATTTGGCATCCTCCTATTCAGAAAAAAAATGTAACTATGCTTATAATTTCCAGGATCTTTCCTATATTTTCCTATAGTAGATTTAAAGTTTCAGGGCTTACTTTAAGCTCTTGGATCCCAATGGAGTTTATTTTTTTACAGGGGAAGAGACAGAGGTCTAATTTCTGTTTTCTGCAGTGTTCCCAACTAGTCAGTGTTCCCAACACCATTTGTTGAAGAGGCTCTCTGTTTTCTCCATTGTATGTTCTTGGCTCCTTTGTTAAAAATTAGTTTAACTATACCATTTGCAAGTGGAGACAGGAGGAAAAAACTGGGAGAGAGCAAGTCAAAGGGTTATATTCTTCAAAAAGAAACATACTAATATCTGATATATACAATTGTAATCCCTCTGTATATCACCTTTATAATAACAATTAAAAAGAAAAAAGAAAAAAATATTCCTGAGACTTCTCTACTGTTTTCACTGGTCTTCAGGTTTCTTTATGCCAATAATATGCTGTGTGTTACTGTAGTAGGTCTGTGGTAGGAGTTAAGAGTCTGGTACTGTGATGGCTCTAGCGGTGCTCCTTTTCCTTAGGATTGCTTTTGCTATCCAGGGTCTTTTATGCCTCTATATGAACTTTTGGGCTAATTCTACAATTCTGTCAGAAATGATATTAAGATCTTGATGGTATTACACTGATTATATAACACTGCTTTTGGCGATGTGTTCATTTTCATAATACTAATAATGCCAATCCATGAGCATGGGAGGTCTTTCATCTTCTGACATCTTAACTTTCTTTATGATTTTACAGTTTTCACTGTAGAGGTCTTTAATTTCCTTAGTTCGTAATACCTAGGTATTTCATTGTTTTTAAGGCTAATGTGAATAGAATTAATTTCCTGATTGTTCCTCAGCCTGTTTGTTCATTGCTGGTATACAGAAAAGCTACTGATCTTTTCTTCCTTCCTTCCTTCCTTCCTTCCTTCCTTTCCTTCCTCCCCCCCCCCCCTCTTTCTTTTTTTGCTGGTCTGAGGTCCAAACTCTGGGCTTGGGTGCTGCCCTGAGCTCCTTTTTACTCAAGGCTAGTGCTCTACCACTTGGGGCACAGCGCCACTTCTGGCTTTTTCTGTGATTAATTGGAGATAAGAGTCTCACAGACTTTCCTGCCTAGATTGGCTTCAAACTATAATCCTCAGATCTCAGCCTGCTGAGTAGTTAGGATTACAGGTGTAAGCCACTAGTGTCTGGCCTTTTGATCTTTGAGCACTAACTCTGTATTCTTCTACCACCCAGTTTTAAAGTGGGGCTTAAAGTCAGGGCCTGAGTATTGTCCTTCAGTTGTTTTGCTCAAATATGGCACTTTACTAGTTAAGCCATAGCTTCAATTCCACCACTTCTTCTTCTTTTTTTTCTGATTGATTGGAGAAAAGAATCTCATAGACTTTTCTACCTAAGCTGGCTTTGAACCACTATCCTCAGATTTCAACCTCCTAAGTAGCTAGGATTACAAGCAGGAGCCACTGGTACCTGGCTAGTTTTACCAATTTTTTTGGTAGAGCCTGCAGGGTCTGTTGAGTATAACATTAGAATACTAGCAAATAAAGATAGTCTGATTTCTTCTTTCCCTATTTGAACCTCTTGCATTTCTTTGTTCTGCATTATTGCTTTGGATAAGAACTCTAGTACTATATTGAATAAGAGAGGAGAGAGTGGATATCCTGGTTCTGGTAGGGTGTACTTCTATTATTATTACTATATTTGTTGTTGTTTTGTTGGTGGTGGTCATGGGGCTTGAACTCTTGGCCTGGGCACTGTCCCTCAGATCTTCAGCTCAAGGTCAGCATTCTACCAGTTGAGTCACAGTGCCACTTCCAGTTTTCTGGTGGTTTATTGGAGATAAGAGTCTCACAGACCTTCCTGCCTGGGCTAGCTTTGAACTGGGATTCTCAGATCTCAGCCTCCTAAGTAGCTAGGATTACAGGCGTGAGCCACCAACACCCAGCTCTCTTTAGTTTTTAAGGCACTTTTTGAACTCTCCCTTTATTTCTTCAGTAACCCACTTGTCATTTAACAATGGGTTGTTCCGTCTCCATGGGTTTAAATATTTTCTGTATTATTTTTCACTGTTGTCTAGTTTAATTTCATTATTACCTAAAGAATACAAAGAAGCCGGGCGCTGGTGGCTCACGCCTGTAATCCTAGCTACTCAGGAGGCTGAGATCTGAGGATCGCAGTTCAAAGCCAGCCCGGGCAGGAGAGACCGTGAGACTCCTATCTCAAATAAACCACCAGAAAACCGGAAGTGGTGCTGTAGCTCAAGTGGTAGAGCGCTCGCCTTGAGCTGAAGAGCTGAGGGACAGCGCCCAGGCCCAGAGTTCAAGCCCCACGACCGACAAAAAAAAAAAAAAAAAAAAAAGAATACAAAGAGTTATTTCAGTTTTCTTGTATTTGTCCAAACTTGTATGACCTAGAATATGCTGTTTCCAAAAACATTCTTTGGATGCTAAGAAAAATGTGTATTGTGTAGCTACTGGGTGAAATACTCTGCGGATATCTGATGATTCCATTTGGTCTATGGTACTATTTAATTTTAATTGTTTTAAAAAATTTGTTTGTTGGGGCTGGGAAGGTGGCTCAGTTGTACAGCGCTTGTCTTGCATGCATGAGGCCCTGGGTTCAATTCCTCAGCACCACATAAGCAAAAAGAAAAATCCGGAAGTGGTGCTGTGGCTCAAGTGGTAGAGCGCTAGCCTTGAGCTGAAGAGCTGAGGGACAGCGCCCAGGCCCAGAGTTCAAGCCCCACAACCGGACCCAAAAAAAAAAAACAAATTGTTTGTTGATGTTTCTGTTTGGATGGCCTATCTATTGGTGCTAAGTCTCCTTCTATTAAGTGTGCTGGGTGTACCACATTAATGCTATCAAGTCCAGGTCTAGTGAACCCAGGTACATGCTAGTAAGTGCATATATCTTTTTTTTTGTTGTTGTTGGTCGTGGGGCTTGAACTCTGGGCTGCATATATCTTAATAACTATAATTTCCTGTTCGTAGATCATTCCCTTCTGACTGATTCTGGCTTGATGTCTATTTTATCAGATGTAAGTACAGCTACTCTTGCCTGCTTTCAGTGATATTCACTCTAAGCTGTGTACATGTTTTTCAATGAGATGTATTTCATTCAGGCAATAAATGGCTGAATCTTGATTTTAATCCAAGCTGCTTTTATACATTTTTTAGCACAGTTTTGAGCTGAGCTAATTGATATTTAATATTGAGAGGTCCACAATCATTTGAGAGCATTTCTGGTCATTTTGTTGTTTTGCAATGCTTGCTTCTTTACTTCCTACTTTGCTAATCACTCTTCTAATGGAGTTTATTCTTTTTGTTTTTCTGTTTTGGATCATCTTCTTCTCCAAGCAGGGTTATCTTAAGTATCTTTGGCAACACTGGCTTAGAAGTTGTGGATTCCTTTAGCTATTGTTTATAATAGAAGGTCTTTATTTCTCTTTCAATTCTGAAGGACAGCTTCACTGGGTACAGTAGTCTCTGTTGGCAAAGTTGAATTATCTCTTTCAAGAATTGAATTATATCTTTCCATGACCCCTTGTACTTAACTGTGTTGAGAAATCTGTTATTCTAACAAGTTTGCCATTGTAAGTTACTTACTTCCTCACTTTTGCAGCTTTCAATATATTCTTTATTCTCTCATTCTTTCTTTCTCTTTCTCTCTCTCTCTTTCTCTTCCCCCACTCCCCAGCCGTGGGCTTGAACTCAGGGCCTGGGTGCTGTCCCTGAGCTCTTCAGCTCAAGGCTAGTGCTCTACCACTCTGAGCCACAGTGCTACTTCCTGTTTTCTGGTGGTTAATTAGAGATAAGAGTTTCACAGACTTTCCTACCTTGAACTATGATTCTCAGGACCCAGCCTCCTGAATCACAAGGATTACAGGCATGAGCCACCAGCATCCAGCTCCTACACAGTTTCTTTAATTTATTCAGTTTTGTTGTTTTTTACATAGCTGAGGACTGAGTACAGGGCCTAGCACTTCCCATACAAGTGTTTTTCCACTAAGATAAATCTCCAACTTGTTCATATTCTCTTGTTTCTTTTGCTATTTGTTCAAATTCTCTAGGAATTTGTCCAGTTTTTTAAACACCTGTTCCTATGTTTCACTAACCATACTATCATTGTTTTATTGTTTTCATTGTTTAGACTTTTTCCTCTTCATTCTCACTTAAGTCCTTTTTTGTAGCATTGTTTATCTTTGAGGACTTGCTAGCTCATGAACTTCATGATTTTTCACTGGAACGTGTTCATCTGGGTATAAGATTGTTGCAGTTTCCATCTCCTGCGTACTTTCAGTTGGTGCCTTTCTGCAGTTTGATTAAAATGGGGTAATGACTGCTGGTGGTGGTGGTAGTGTATCAACTGGCAGGTGAGTCTCAGCTGAGCAATAGTCAATTTCAGTGCTAGAGATATTGTGTGTAGAACTTTTCTCTATTCAAAGTGAAGAAGCTTGGTTTCAAAGGCTGTAATAGGTAGTAAACCATATTCCTCTGTTAAGTACTAATGAAAAAAAATTACCTATATTCATCTTTCTAAAAAGGATCCAAGATGTATCTTCATGCTCCAGAAAGACCTTCTTTAAACAATGGGGTACGCAGGAAGGATATAGAGGGGATAATCCTAATGAAATAATACTATTTGGCTATATTATATAGGGATAACTTGTGTATGTGTGTGCACATGTGCATACATGTGTGCCCATCCTGAGGTTTGAACTCAGTGCCCAAGGCTAGTGAGCCACAGCCTCACTTCCAGTTTTTCTGTTAAGTAACTGGAGATAAAGAGCCTCTTGGGTTTGTCTGCTCAGGATGGCATCATGGCATCAAACCGTGATCCGCAAATCTTAGCCTCCTGAGTAGCTAGGTATGAGCTATCAATATCTGGCTTGAGAGCTAACTTTTGTGGGACGGGTTATTAGGAAGGTAGGGTGAGATAAGCAGAAAATAATTAACTTAATGTTGTGCTCCATTAGGGAGCAGTCAAGGTACAGTGAAGACATACACACACACACACACTTTAGAAAACAGAGAACATTAATGGACCAAGGAAAAGAGAAAAATAGAAACAGTAACAGAAAGACAAAACAGAAAGCAAAAAGTGAAAAACAAAAACAAAGAACAAGTGATACTCAGATAATCTAGTTACTAGGTATGAGTTTAGGAACTGAAGATTTATGGGTGAAAAGCAGGAATGGGAGAGAAAAGTTCCACTTGTAGATATAAGGTGGCAGAACTGATGAGGGACAATGTAAAGGAAATCAAAAGATGATTCAAGGGAGAATACTAAAATGCAGTGATGACATTCAGACACTACAGTTTGGGTTAAAAGAAGGAGAAGCAAACTATAAGATTAAATGGGAGGAAATAACAGGTCTATGCTAAAATGTAGATATTAAAAGGTAAATGGCTTTTATATGATTCACAGAAGAGAAAAACCATACAGTTAAACAAATATAACATATAAAACACTAAATCAATAGAATAACAAAGTCAGATATATAACAAATGAATGAGTTTTTAACTCATATTTGTTTTGGTTCATATCTATATTCATATCTATATTTATATCTATATATTTATATATTTATGATTTCAAAGGCTGTAATAGGTAGTAAACCATATTCCTCTGTGTTAAGTACTAATGATTAAGAATTACCTATATTCATCTTTCTAAAAAGGATCCAAGGTGTAACTTCATGCTCTAGGAAGACCTTCTTTCACCAATGGGGTAATAGGAAGGAGATAGAGGGGATAATCCTAGTGAAATAATAACTCATATTTATTTGGGTTCATATCTATATTCATATCTATATTTATATCTAGACTTCTCTACAGGTTGCAATAGTCTGTTTTAGGCCTGGGTGTGAAGCTGTTACTTTACTTGGTGGCAGGGCTTGAGAGTTCTTGCTGATGGCTGATAGCCCTATTGTTTGGCTCAGCAGGGTGGCCCAAAGCTGCTGAGCTGCCAGGTGTGGCTCAGCTAACTCTTATCTAATGTGGGCTGTGCTGGACTTGTGCCCGATCTTTTTGAGTTGCCAGAGCTTAGTGGTACATCCCACACATGGGTCAGGTTTCAAGGGGACTGCAACACTTTCTGAGGTGGGACCTACAGATGCTTTACAGATGTCTCTGCTCTTGGGTTCATCGAGAGTTTCCAATCCTTCATCTACTAGGAGTGGGGCCTGCTGGGCTCATTCATGTAGCCTCTGGCTTCAGGGCTGTCACCTGGTTTCCTACAGCTTAAATCTTTTTGCTTTTTTCTGTTGGCTAGTCTGCTCTCCCTTCCCACACCTCTGACAACTAATTTAAACCCAAGTTCTATTGTAAAGCATCTTGTGGATTGTTAAAGTTGTGATTGCTTGTAGATTCCAGAGAAACTTTCTCAAGATGGTGACTCTCTGTTGCCCTCTTGACTATCATAGTTTCCCAAGTCAAGCCTCTCACAAGAGAGAAATCCCTACCTCTCAAGTCTCCAGACTGGCAGTAAGGTTGGCAGGTTGTCTGGTGTTCCAACAGCTGGATATGGTGGTCCCTCCTTGGGACTCTCTGATTTCACCTGATGCTTCTGTCTTCCCAATCTTTCCTATCCTTTTTTTTTTTTTTTGGCAGGTCGTGGGGCTTGAACTCTGGGATAGGGCGCTGTCCTTGTGCTCTTCAGCTCAAGGTGAGCACTCTACCGCTTGAGCCACAGTACCACTTCTGGTTTTCTAGTGGTTTATTGGCGAGAAGAGTCTCAGGGACTTTGCTGCCCGGGCTGGCTTTGAACCACGATCCTCAGATCTCAGCCTCCTGAGCAGCTAGGATTACAGGCGTGAGCCACCAACACCCGACTTTCCTATCCTCTTAAACTTCATCATCTCCTCCTGAGGTACTACCATTTGTCAAGCTCCAATTAGGTCTTACCCCCTCTGCTACTCCAGCCTTCAGTTTTCCAGCATGTTAGAAAAGAAATAATTAAGACAGATGAATGAAGGATACTGAACCGCCCATGCCTGGCAAGAGTGGGCAGCCTTACCACTGCTAGGTGCGAGGGGCAAGAACAAGTGACAAGGCTGGACAGAGAGTAGTAACTAGAGTCAGATACTAATGCCTGTCCACATGTGACCTTGAGAAAATGACTGTCTCAGGCATTCTTCCTTGCCTGTGTAAAGCCAAAGAGTGCATACTTTAGATCTATGGAGCCATGCTGTCTAGACTCAGGACCTCAAGCTCTCACTTGGCTTTCTTGCTCAGGGCTGATGCTCTACCACTTGAGCCATGCATTGGCCCAACATTTTGCTGGATAATGTAGATGAAGCCTCAGACTTTTCTGCCCAGGGTAGCTTCAAAACTCGATCTTTCACATCTCAGACTTCATACTGAACACTACATTTTCTGAGGATTAAATAATACATTTGTGGCTCAGTAGACAACAGATCCTCAGTGAGAACATGCTGACTACCACTCTCGATACTTCTACTTGATTTATTTGCATTAGCCTATAGGCTCCTAGCCCGTTTTCTCCTAGCATCTCTCTGTGACTGTGTGCTTCTCTGCACTTGCCTTCTGCTCCTCCCCATCTCAGAGCAGGTATAGAATAAAGAACAAAACTGCTTCCCCAGGGGGCAGGTATTTTCCTAGGACCCATAAACTTTTTCAGGACCCTCATAATTTTCTACTACTAGGTCAGTCTGTTGGGTTCTAAGATTCAGGGCTATGAAGTTCACCTGGTTGCACATGTAAGCCACATCTGCAATTCATCTTTGTTGGTAACAAAGGCAATATTTGGTGACTCCAATCCCTTAAAAAAAAAAAACTGGGCTGGATACAATGGACAGGGGTTCTCATATCTAAAATACACTTAGAACCCAAAAAATTAAATCCCCCAACAACAAATCCTCAAGAAACTACTGCCGACAAGTAAGTGGGCTAAAGACTTAAAGAAAAACTTCTCTGAAGAGGAAATAAGAATGGCCAATAGACACATGAAGAAATGCTCAACTTCTCTAGCCATAAAAGAAATGTAAAGCTGGGCACTGGTGGCTCACACCTGTAATCCTAGCTACTCAGGAGGCTGAGATCTCAGGATCATGGTTCAAAGCCAGCCCGGGCAGGAAAGTCTGTGAGACTCTTATCTCCAATAAACCACTCAAAAAACTGGAACTGGTGCTGTGGCTCAAGTGGTAGAGCGCTTGCCTTGAGCTGAAGAGCGCACAGACAGTGCCTAAGCCCAGAGTTCAAGCCCCATTACTGACAAAAAAAAAAACACCAAAAACAAAAAAAAAGCAAATAAAAACAGCATTGAGATCCACCTTACCCCCGTTAGAATGGCTAGAATCAAGAAATCTAATAACAACAGATGCTGGAGGGGATGTGGCCAAAAGGGAACCCTACTACATTGTTGGTGGGAGGGTAAACTTGTTCAACCACTTTGGAAAGCAGTATGGAGATTCCTCAAAAGACTCCACATAGAGCTCCCCTATGACCCAGCAATCCCACTTTTGGGTATTTACCCAAACGATCACAAACAAGGGTATACTAAAGCTACCAGGATAACTATGTTTATCACAGCATTATTCACCACAGCTAAGATATGGACCAACCCAGATGCCCCTCAGTAGATGAATGGATCAAGAAAATATGATATAGGGCTGGGAAGGTGGCTCAGTGGTAGAGCGCTTGCCTTGCATGCATGAGGCCCTGAGTTCGATTCCTCAGCACCACATAAACAAAAAGAAAAAAGCCGGAAGTGGCGCTGTGGCTCAAGTGGTAGAGCGCTAGCCTTGAGCTGAAGAGCTGAGGGACAGTGCCCAGGCCCAGAGTTCAGGCCCCACAACCGGACCAAAAAAAAAAAAAAAAAAAAAGAAAATGTGATATATATATATATATATATATATATATATATATACACACACACATATACATATATATGTATATATATACACACACACACACACACATATATATATATATATATATATAATGGAATTCTATGCCTTCATCAGAAAGAATGACATCACCCCACTTGTTAGGAAATGTAAAGACTTGGAAAAAATTATATTAAGTGAAGTAAGCCAGGCCCAAAGAAACACAGGTCCCATGGTTTCCCTTATTTGCAATAACTAGTATATGTCTAGGACAAGCAGAAAAGGTCAAAAGCCATGTACATATGACCATATAAGATGATGTTAAGTGAAATGAACCCCATGTTAGGGACACAAGTGGATTTTTCTTTCTTGCTATTGTTTTTAACGTATTTAGAATGTACTATGTCATTTTTTTGTTTCTTTTGTATGTTGTCCACGGTATAACCCCTGTGTATAACCCCTGTTTTCACTCTATTTGATGTCGGTGCCCTGCATCTTGTATATACAGTTTTATTTGGGGAGGAGAAGAGAAATAACAAAATGATGAAATAAGGATACAGGTTGACCCATTGTAACAATGAGATGTACCAGATACTGTTGAAAACGAACTTTATAACTTGGGGGTGGGGGGAGATGGGAGGTGGGAAGTGGGAAGGGAAGGGATGGTAGGGGAAAAACAAAGGAGGGGTAACAATGCTCCACAGGAAATGTACTCATTACCTTACTCATGTAACTCTAACCCCTCTGTACAGTATTTTTATAATAAAAAACATTTTAGGGGCTGGGAAGGTGGCTCAGTGGTAGAGCGCTTGCCTTGCACCACATAAGAAAAAAGAAAAAAGCCGAAAGTGGCCCTGTGGCTCAAGTGGTAGAGCGCTAGCCTTGAGCTGAAGAGCTGAGGGACAGCGCCCAGGCCCAGAGTTCAGGCCCCACGACCAGACCCCCCCCCCAAAAAAAATTTTTTTTTAAATGGACTGGGAATGTGGCTTAGTGGTAGAATGCTTGTCTTGCATCATAAAGCCCTTGGTTCAGTTCCTCAGAATCACATACACAAAAAAAATCCGGAAGTGGTACTGTGGCTCAAGTGATAGAGTCTTAGCCTTGAGCAAAAGAAGTTCAAGGACAATGCCCAGGCCCTGAGTTCAAGCCCCTGGACTGGCAAAAAAAAAAAAAAGCCCAAAAAACTCAATTGTTAAAGCACTGAGTCAAAAGAAGAACCCCGCTACTTACTTGCCCTAAACCTTTTGTAGATGGGACTGAAATCTTGATGGAGAAACATGAAGTCATATTTAGGAGTATAACACATGTGAAAGTTCAGAGTTTTCTGTTGGGGCCTAGAAATTTAGTGAGAGGCAAAGTATATGAGGTCTCCTGAATGTTTAAGAGTTCTGTGCTAGCTTTTAAGTGTGAGCCTGATAAACTATAGGCGACAAAGTATTCTGACCTTCACTGTGCCTGTAGTTATGGCAACTTTGTCGTCAGTTAAGTGGCTGTTTCTATAGAGACAAGACTGCATGTGCTAGGCTAGAAGCCTTAACAAAGGCTTGGGAGCTTTGCTGGTCTCACCAGTAAACCAGCCTCAGTTGACTGTGGTGGTGGTAGTATTTAAAATCCATCTGAACTAGTCGGGCGCTCGTAGCTCATACCTGTAATCCTAGCTACTCAGGAGACCTGAGGATCACAATTCAAAGCCAGACTGGGCAGGAAAGTCCATGAGACTCTTCTCTCCAATGAACCACCAAAAAGCTGGAAGTAGAGCTGTGGTTCAAGTGGTAGAGCAGGAGCTTTGAGCAAACAAGTCCAGGGACAGCACCCAGGCCTTGAGTTTAAAAGCCAGAATACACACACACACACACACACACACATGCCTTGAGTTTAAAAGCCAGAATATACACACACACACACACACACACACACACACACACACACACACACACCCAGGCCTTGAGTTTAAAAGCCAGAATACACACACACACACACACACACACACACACACACACACACACACACGTCTTGAGTTTAAAAGCCAGAATACACACACACACACACACACACCCAGGCCTTGAGTTTAAAAGCCAGAATACACACACACACACACACACACACACACACACACACACACACACACACACACACACACACACACACACACACACACACACACACACACACACACACACACACACACACACACACACACACCCTCATCTGAACTAAATTATCAACTATGCAGGTGGCCACAGCATGCACTGGCCACTCTGGCCTAGCAAGCAAATGCCAGCTGTGCTGGCCTCAGCAAAGGGAGCGGGCATTAGCAAGCTCGGTGGCTCCGTGTACAGAAGCAGCTGCCTGACCTTGAATTATGCCGGCACAGCTTTTCCTAAGCGGCATGGTTGAGGCAAAGATTAGACTGTAGGGGAAAGAGACTGTCTTCATGTAGGGCTTTTAGACACCAGAAAGTAGGACAATTATTTACTGCATGCAGCAGCTGAACTTCCAACAACATATATATTACGTGTTAGTGAAGTTTCTCATTTAAGTTGTTTGTGCTAGACATGTGTAGGTGTTTCAAAGAGAAAAATGGAAATGAAGAGGATTCTGGCTATGCCTTACAGAAGGAAGAAAATGGCCAGGCATGCTCTGGCTTAGTGTATGGAGAGACACTAAAGCTGGAGAGCATGATGCTAGATGCTTCCTTTCACACTACTGACCCTCTCTTGCCCTGAGTTCAAGCCCCAGTACCAGCACCCCCCAAAAAATTCTTTTTTACTTGTTCTTAGATGTAAGCCAGTTCTCTGTCAACTGTACAATAATAAAAGAATCCCAATGATTTGCTCTATACTTTTCTGCTGATTCAGCACTCACTCAAGGAAAAGATTATTATTTATGGGGTCCCCTTCTACACCAACTTACATCTAGACTTAAGATCAGTGTTCCCTATCAGCCCATCAGCACATACTCATAACACACCTTCCTCCAGAAGCACTTCCCTACCCTCGCTGCTTCCGGACACACTGTGATGCACTTCACGCAGATACCCTCTCTACTCCCTCCACCCAACATGCCAGTATCCATCCATGTACATGCTCAGGCTGTAGCCCTACAATTTGGAGCCTTGGGCCCAAAGAGGTGCTACCCAGAGTGATGAGAGAGTTCAGATGTAGGGACCAGGAGGGGTCTTCCCGTCACTGGGGGTACTGCCCTTGAAGGGTCTGTGGGACCCCAGTATCTTCCATGCGCTGCCTGACTGTGAGGTGAGTATTTTATCCTGCCATCATGTGCTGCTTTTCCCAAAGCAACAGGGCCAACCAGTCATGGACTAAACCTCTAAAACCATAAGCCAAGGTAAACCTTTTCTCTGTGTAAGTTTATTATCTCAGGTATTTATTAGTGTCAGAAAGCAAACAGAATATCCCACTGGAAATCCCTTTCTTTCACTGCCATCTTATACTCCTAGCCTTGTTATAATATCCACTTGATTTTTTTTTTTTTTTTTTTTGGTCAGTCTTGGGGCTGGAACTCTGGGCCTGGACACTATCCCTAAGCTCTTTTGCTCAATGCTAGAGCTCTTCCATTCTGAGCCACAGTGTCACTTCTGGTTTTTCTGGTAATTAATTGGAAATAAGAGTCTCATGCTTTCCTGACCAACCTGGCTTCAAAGTGTGATCTTCAGATCTCAGCCTCCTGAGTAGCTAGGATTTCAAGCATGAGCCACCAGCACCCAATCCCAC